>NW_022196894.1:18161149-18172718 GCF_008632895.1 Mastomys coucha | reverse complement strand
ATGTGGCTTTTGGTTTTGGGATCTTGGGGACCCTGTGATGGGAGATGGATCATTGGTTTCCCTGTGCTACACCCCTAGCTCAGCCCCCAGTAAATGCATCTCCTTTTTTGAGGTGGGGTGGTGTACTAATGTTAGTGCCAACATAGTTGCATAGGGCAGTTGGAGTGTGTCACACCTGAAACTTCTTGCTAGTGGGCCTTTATAGTGGACAGTGAGGTGCCCTGAGCCCCTTTCCACCTATGGGCTAAATACAGTTCACTCAGATGGCATATTGCTTTTTTTTTTAAGTTCTCTTAGATGTCTCACTCTCCTCCCTCTGGGGTAGTTGGCTCACCTCACTGACAGGTTCATCATAGGTGCTATGAGCAGCTAAGTTGAGCCTTTGGCTTCTTGTACTTGTGACTGGAGTCCATTCAGGGTGGGTCAGCAGGTAGAGTGCAGGACTTCAGACCCAGGTGTCTGGAGCCCCACCTACTGTTAACCTCAACTAAAGCCTGAGCCTTTGACTTTCTGTGGATTCTGGCCTCTGAGGGCTGGAGAAGCTTGCCCTAGGGTTGGTGAGCTGGTTTCCTTAGCTGGTCCTAAGTCTGGGAAGGGTGGAGAAAATTTGTTCTTCTGTAGATCAGATTGTCTCTACCTTCTGAGTGCTGGGATTAAAAGTGTTTATTGCCACTGCCTGGCCATTTTTTTTTAAAAATAAAATTTAAAAAAAATTTTTATTTATTTTATGTGTATAAGTACACTACAGTTGTCTTCAGACACACCCCAAGAGGGCATCAGATCTAATTATGGGTGGTTGTGAGCCACCATGTGGTTGCTGGGAATTGAACTTAGGACCTCTGGAAGAGCAGCCAGTGCTCTTAACCACTGAGCTATCTCTTCCAGCCCTCCTGCAATATTTTCAGCCTTACCATGAACCTCTCCACTTGCACTGAATGTCCTTGAACAATCTTGAAGATGTGACAAATTTTGCAACCAAATTATATTTCTTCTTTTCACTGTATTAAGGTACAGGAAGGCACAAGGTATTGATAAGGGAAGTAATGGGTAGGGCTATATGGGACCTTAGGAAAATGACTCAATTTTTAAAATTTAACGTGTACTTGCTATATTTTCCAATCAGATGCCACTCTTTTCCCAAACTGGTGCATACACAGGTAACTATGGAGGACTTGTTCTGGCAGAGTCTACTTTTGTGTAGCTTGTAGTATCCATCATTAGTTTTTCTGTGATGTGAAAGAAAAATATTTTCTGGGATTTTCCCCTAGAAAGATTCCCACTTCCATGGCAGGATACTCTACCCACCAGCTCTTCTCCCTTAGTATTTTGTGTGGTACATCTTGACATCACATAATGAATTTCCTTTTTCCTTTTCCTTACCAGAGGTTTATGCTCAGAAAAACAGTGTGGATTATATTCTGGAAAGCAAGGAACCAGGGGGAGGGGGAGTCAGAGAGTCAGGGAGTGAGAAGTAGCTAAAGGAACCCTAAGCAATTGCTAGAGTTCTAGGGAAAGGGCTGCCTTTCTTAGGGTTTCCATTGCTGTGAAGAGACACCACAACCACTGCAACTCTTATAAAGGAAAACATGCAATTGGGGCTGGCTTACAGTTCAGAGACTTAGTCCATTATCATCATGGCAAGAAGCATGGGAGCAAACCGGCAGATGTGGTGCTGGAGGAGGCGAGAGCTCTACATCTTGATCTTCAGGCAGCAGGAGACTGTGTGTCACACTGGACATAGCATGAGGAATGAGACCTCAAAGCCCACCCCCACAGTGACACAGTTCCTCCAACAAGGCCACACCTCCTAATAGTGCCATTCCCTATGGACCAAGCATTCAAACACATGAGTCTATGTAGGCCATACCTATTCAAACCACCACAGGGGCAAAGCTGTGTTGTTAGGACTTTCCACTTTTTTGTTTTGTTTTGTTTTTTTGTTTTTTGTTTTTTTTGTTTTTTTTTTCTTTTTGTATTTTCGAGACAGGGTTTCTCTGTGTAGCCCTGGCTGTCCTGGAACTCACTCTGTAGATCAGGCTGGCCTCGAACTCAGAAATCCGCCTGTCTCTGCCTCCCAAGTGCTGGGATTAAAGGCATGTACCACCATCGCCCAGCCCAGGACTTTCCACTTTTACAACAGGTCATCCAGACAAAAACTAAACAGAGAAATAACGAAACTAAGAGACATTATCAATGAAATGGACCTAATAGACATCTCTAGAATATTTCACCCAAATACAAAATAATATACCTTTTTTTCAGCACCTCATGAATCCTTTTCCAAACTGACCATGTAGTTGGTCATAAAGCAAGCCTTAACAGATACAAGAAAATTGAAATAATGCCTTGGATCTTATCAGACCACCATGGATTAAAGGTGGACTTCAATAACATCAGAAACACCAGAAAGCCTACACACTCATAGAAACTGAACAACTCTCTACTCAATAATCTCTGGGTCAGGGAAGAAATAAAGAAATTAAAGACTTTCTAGAATTCAATGAAAATGAAGGCACATTATACTCAAATTTATGGGACACCATGAAAACATTGCTAAAGGGCACGTTCATAGCATTAAGTGCCTCCATAAAGAAATTAGAAAGTTCTCACACCAGCAATTTAAAAGTACATCAAAAACTCCAGAACAAAAAGAGGTAAGCATACCAAAGAGGAGTAGACAGGCAGGAAATTATCAAAATCAGGGCTGAAATCAATCAGCTATAAACAGAGAAAACAATACAAAGGATCAATGAAACCAATAGATGGTTCTTTGAGAAAATCAACAAGATAGACAAAACCTTAGCCAAATTAACCAAAAGACAGAGATAGTATCCAAATAAGCATAATCAGAAATGAAATGGGAGACATAACAATGTAATCCACCATATAAATAAACTGAAACAAAAAAATCACATAATCATCTCATTTGATACTGAAAAAGCATTTGACAAAATTCAACACCCCTTCACGTTAAAAAGTCTTAAGAGAAATCAGGGATACAGGACACATACCTATACATAATCAAAGCAATATACAGCAAACCAACAGTCAATATCTAACTAAATGGAGAAAAACTTACAGCATTTTCACCAAAATCAGGGACAAGACAAAGCTGTCCACTCTCTCCGTATTCAGTATAGTACTTGAAATTCTAGCCAGAGCAGGAAGACAACTGAAGAGATCAAGGGGATACAAATTGGGAAAACAGTAGTCAAAGTATTGCTATTTTTGGACGATATGGTAGCATACATAAGCAGCCCCAAAAATTTTATCAGCAAACTCCTAGAGCTCTAGGAGAGCTCTAGACAGCTTTAGCAAGGTGGCTGGACACAAAACTAACTCAAAGAAATCAGTAGTCCTCCTTTATACAAATGATAAACTGGCCAAGAAAGAACTTAGGGAAACAACATCCTTTACACCCTTTATAGCCACAAATAATATAAAGTATTTTGGTGGAACTCTAATCAAGCAAGTGAAAGCTCTCCATGACAAGAACGTCAAGTCCCTGAAGAAAGAAATTGAAGAAGATATCAGGGACAGAGAGATTTGCCATGCTCATGAATAGATAGTGAAAATGGCCATCTTACCAAAAGCAATCTAAAGATTCAATGCAATCCCCAGTAAAATTTCAACACAATTTTTATAGTCCTTAAAAGAGCAATTCTCAACTTTATATGGAAAAATAATAAACCCATGATAGCCAAAACAATTCTGAACAATAAAAAACTATGGGAGGAATCACCATCCCTGACCTCAAGCTGTACTACAAAGCAATAGTGATAAAAACTGCATGGTATTGGTACAGAAACAGACACATTGACCAATGGAATTCAGTCAAAGACCGAGAAATAAACCCATATACTTATTGACTCTTGATTTTTGATAAAGAGGCCAAAACTATACAATGGAAAATGAAAGCATCTTCAATAAATGGTCCTCGACTAACTGGATGTTTACATGAAGAAGAAAGAAAATATATCCATATTTATTATCCTGCAAAAAAAAAAGAAAAAAACTGCCAGTCTAAGTGGATTAAGGACCTAAGCATAAAACTGGATACACAAAAATCTCATAGAAAAGAAGAGGGAAACACTCTTGAATGCATTGGCACAGGAGACAATTTTCTGAACAGAACTCCAATGGCTCAGGCTCTATGATCAATTGATAAATGACATTTCAAGAAACTGCAAAGCTTCTATAAGGCAGAGGACACTGCCAATAAGACAAAATATCAACCTACTGATTGGGAAAGAATCTTTACCAACCCTACATCTGAGAGAGGGCTAATCTCCAAAATTTACAAAGAACTCAAGAAGTTAGACACCAACAGCACAAATAACCCAATGAAAAATGGGGCACAGAGCTAAACAAAATTCTCAACAGAGGAATCTCAAATGGCCGAGAAGCACTTAAGAAATGTTCAAAGTCCTTCCTTATCAGGGAAATGCAAATTAAAACAATTCTGAGATTCTATCTTATACCCATCAGAAAGGCTGAAATAAAAAAAAAAGAAAACTCAAGTGATAGCTGGTGCGGATGTGGAGCAAAGAGAACAGTCCTCCATTGCTGGTAGGAGTGCAAACTTGTACACCTACATTGAAAATCAAATTGGCAGGGGCTGGTGAGATGGCTCAGTGGGTAAGAGCACTGACTGCTCTTCCCAAGGTCCTGAGTTCAATTCCCAGCAACCACATGGTGGCTCACAACCACCTGTAATGAGATCTGACACCCTCTTCTGGTGCATCTGAAGACAGCTACAGTGAATTACACCAGATCGAGCAGGGCCAGAGAGAGCAAGCGGGCTGGCAGAGGTCCTGAGTTCAATTTCCAGCAGCCACACACACATGACAGCTCACAGCCATCTGTATAGCTACAGTGCACTCATACATATAAAATAAATAAAATAATAAATCTTAAAAAAAAGAGGAAAATCAAATTGGCTGTTTCTCAGAAAACTGGGAATAGATCTACCTTAAGACCTAGCTATATCACTCCTGGGCATATATCCAAAAGATACACACCACTGCCCCACAAAGACACTTGCTCAGCTATGCTCATAGTAGCTTTATTTATTTATTTTATTTTTTATTTTTTTGAGACAGGGTTTTTCTGTATAGCCCTGGCTGTCCTGGAACTCACTCTGTAGACCAGGCTGGCCTCAAACTCAGAAATCTGCCTGACTCTGCCTCCCAAGTGCTGGGATTAAAGGTGTGTGCCACCACTGCCCGGCCATAGTAGCTTTATTTGTAATAAACTGGGAACAAACTAGACATAGCTCAACTGAAGAATAGATAAAGAAAATATGGTATATCTACTACACAATAGAATATTATTCAGCTATGAAAAACAAAGGCATTGTCAGGCAGGGGATGAGGAAGGATTGTAGGTGGTGACTGGGAAGGAGGCAGTGATGGGATGAAAACTGAATCAATAAATACAAACAAGCCAACACTTACAGGGATGTAATTCAGTTGCCAGAGAGCTTGCCTATCATGTTGGGCGCAGTCACCAGCACTGTTTATCACCTGTAATTCCAACACAATGGAGGTAGAGACAGGAGGACAAGAGGTGCAGGTCATCTTTGCCTACATAGCATGTTCAGGTTCTGAGATCCCAGAGATTCTACCTCAACTAAAGAAAGAAAAATCAGTTATAATTTGTGACTCATCTTTTCAATTAATGACAATTTGCATATGTTAAGGCCTGGGTAACTGCTGTCTGTCCAGCCATTTTATGCAGTTATTACTGTTACAAGGAGACTGTCTCATGCCCTAGTTGATTGCTTATTCTGTTATGTTCTGTGCTTTGATGCTTTTGGAAACTAATCACAATAAAGGTCAGTTAGAACTGCTTTGTATAGTTAGCCACAGTAAGCTTGGACCTGAACCAATGGCCAGCACTTCCTGCACTGGTGGTTTTTTGCTTTTATAAGCTTCTTTTGGGATGGACCCCAACATAAGATACCTGCACCAGTGTAAGAAGCTATTTGGAATAAGACTTCCATTTTGAGTAGGGGTGTAATAGTTTTAAATTCCTAAGAACTCCCTGGGGTTTGACATCCTACGTGGCAGAAAGAGATATGTACATGGGTAACTGATATCCAGGTTGGCAAGTTAAGACATAAGTGGTAGGCAATGCAAGTTGATCCACCACAGTTGAATACCCCAACCGATGGGAGCAGGATAAGTGTACAGTGAAGACATGTTCCTAAGGAAGTTCCCTTTCCCAAAATCCTGATTGGTGGAATAATTTGGCACAGATGTTTGTGGATTTCAGACTGAACAGCTCTGTAGATCCTGGCTCGAGGTTTCAGTCAGCTCCTGAGTCTGGTCTGTGGCCCTGATGAGTCAGTCCCAGGGCAAATGCTCAATAAATTCCCCCTGTCTGACTGAGATCAGTGTTTGTGTGTTTTGTCTGGTGACTCCTGGACCCCAACAATAAATATCTTAGTTTTAAAATAGTGAAAAATAATCAGCTTTTTGTTATTATGACAAGTACTGGAGAAAACACCAACTTAAAGGAGAAAATACTTATTTTGGCTCAGGTTTTCATCCATGTGTACTGGTTTTGTTACTGTGTGCTTGGCACAAGGCTGAACATCATGGCAGGGAGCACACAAGACAGGAGGGGGCCAGGGGTAACGTACGTCTCTCAAAGGTATACTTCCAGTGACCCATTTCCTTTAACAAGACTCCAAGTCCTAACATTTCACTAGCTTCCGATAGTGACATGGAATCATGCATCAATCAATATTAAACCATTCATTAAGTCAGTCTTCATGATCCAACTTCCTGAAAGCCCAGCTCTGAACACTGCCTACTTTCCTGAGTCTTCTAGGGGATACTTAGTATCCACACCCAATGCCCATCTCCATCTTTTGTCAACCTTAAGAGGTTTACCCCTATTCTCAGATTCATAAAGGTATTCCATGTCTTCTCTAAAAGTTTTAAAGTTTTCTTCACATGTAGGTGTTTGATCTCCATGAAGCCTGGTATTGAGCAGTGTTTCTTTTATATGGATAATCAATTGTCCCAGTATTATCTACTTGCTTCATTTCCTTGCTGATTTGTAAAATTTTCTGTTACACATACACTTTACAGTTACGCAGACGTCTATTTGCTGGAGACCTCCTTCCCCTTTCCAGACAGTATCTTACCTTGTAACTCTTGCCACTCCAAAACTCACACAGATCCATTTGCCCCCTGCCTTGCCAGTGCTTCGACTAAAGGTATGCCCTACAATGTTCCATCGGGCCTTTTACTTTCTGTGTGGTCCAGGCTGGCTCAAATTCACAATTCTCCTGCCTTCACCTCCTAAGTGCTAGGATGATGGAAGTTTGCTACTATACCATGCTTTTTCTACACTATAATTTTACTTGTGCTTATGTGTATATGCATGTGTGTGGTGGATATGTGCAAGTGTGAGTGCCCATTTACACCCAGAAGTCAGAAGACAGCATTGGGCATCCTATTTTACTGTCTTACTGTCTTAACTTAGGGTCCCTCAGTGACTTTGTAGCTTGCTTGGTCGCCCACAAGTTCAAGCAATCCTTCAGTCTTGATCCTTCAGTCTCTGTTCCATATAGCCCTAGGCTTACAATGAAAGTGCAGCCACACCTGGGTTTTTCCATGGCTTGGAGGATTTGAACTCTTATCTTCATGTTTGATCTGCATGTACTCTTAACCACTGAACCATCTTCCCATCTCCTAGGCTATTTATAGAACTGGTAATAACTCCTTTTGTGTGTCAAGTATACAGTCCAGCTTTATGTCATTAGTGTTCACAGTAGCTAACTAGGTAGTTGTATGATGGACAATCCATTTTACTTTCTTTTTAAATCTCTTAAATGGGTAACCATAAACATGCCCCAGGTAGTTTAAAGGCAGGGAGGCGCTCAATGTTATACTATAATAGATAAAATAGAAAAATAAAACTACTAATGCCTCAGGAACTTTGCTTTTGTTTATAAAAATTGATTAGTTAGCATATCATTTTGACATCCCTTGTCACTTTGGAAATTGCGATTCTGGCATTTCACTACTTAGAAGCCAAGCAGCTGTGACAGATGCATAACAGAAAAGATCCAAAGGTACTATTGAACGTGGAGGACTCATGCACCACCGGTTAAGTGACACCACAGCTTGGAGTTGGGGATGGACAGAAGCAGGCTACGATGACCTTCACGATGTTTTCTGGCACGTGGAACCGCCGCATAGATCTGGAAGTTCCTGACTTTGAACCTCTGGCTGCCAGAGACTACAGCGCCACGGGCCACCCAGCCCCTGCCACCCAGACCCTGTGACTCAGGCAGAGAAGGTTCCAGACCAGGTTTCAGAAGCCGGGGAAGGATGGGGCAGCACGGGATGCCCCCGGGTACTGTGAGCAGCCTGCACCCCCTTCCCGGGCACCAGCGGTGCTTCTGGGAAACGTAGTCTTTTGCGGTGTGCGGCGCCGGGGGCTGCCGGATGAGGGACTACGATTCCCTTCGGTCTTGCGCAAGCTTTGTGCGTCGCGCTTGCGCGTTGTGGGGGACTATGCCGCTATAAAGGCTTGTTTTGCTCCGGGTCCGATGTTCGCGAGCGTGCCCGGGCTGTTTGCTTTCGTGTGGGGAGGCTGGGGTGCAGGTAGGTGACGATTCTTGCCTTTTCCATGCAGCGTTGGAGGCTGTCACGGACTCATTCGTTTGGGCTCTCCTTTGGGCGGTGGGAACCCTCGGACCGGAGAAACGGGGCCTGTCTCGTCCCGATCTCGCGCGGTCCCCCGGCTTGTTGGCGACCTCGAGGGCTGTACGGGGGTCTAGGGTGTTAGAGGCAGCAGGGGAGGTTTGATGGGTGGTCGTGGCAGGCTCCACTCTCCGCGCGGCCACCAGGGGGAGCTGCGTTCGCTCTGGGTGGGTCGTGGAGCCTGAGCTCGCCAGGCCGGGGCTGGCGTGGGAACGCCCTAAGGCCGGGTGGCGGAGCTGTCCAGAGAGAAGCCCCAACCTCCCTCCGGGACTGGAGGCCGATTGTCAGACACCTACTACGTAAGTCATTATCTACGTTTTTTTTTTTTTTTTTTTTTTTTTTTTGCTATTGGTATGTGGAGGTACGTAGCATCAGCACGCACAGCGAAGCCGAGGCAGAGCCGAGATGGGAGCCCCGATCTCCTATCACCGGTGTCCTTTTTCGGGTGCTGACACGCAAAGGAGCTAGTGGCTTTGTGTTTGTAACACCTGGATCTGGTGTTTTCGTACAGACGTGGGAGTCTCGATGCAGAAGGGCACAGGAATGACCGGGGAAGTTTGAGTTCCGAAGGGAGAAATGGATAGGATTTACTGGGGTCTCTGGAGTAAGTGACTGGTGAGGGAGCTTGGAGGCACAGGTGGGCCCTGGGGGCGTGGTAAGTGGACCACCTTCGGCTTCCTTCCTCCAGTAGCTGCAGGGCCAGAAAGGAGCTTCCTGAGGCGCCTAAAACCTCCTGAGAGATGTTGTGATAACACAACTTGGAAACACCAGCCTGGCTAGTTACAGTTCTCCAGTCCTGCGCAGTGCCCCTCCCCCCTGCAGAGTCGTTGCACCCACCCCTTTATCATTGGAAAGAGAATTTTAAAGCAAAACCAGGTGGCCCCCAACCTTGTCAGTTTTGAGTCCGGGTACTAACGTGAGAGTCCCCACTTTGTTTATTCTTCTTTATCCTTTTACAGTGCTGGCTTAAACCAAAACATGCCGGTTTTCCTAGTCTTGATATACACGCCCTTTCCTTTTGATTTGGCAGGGCTGGGGACTGAAAAGAACCTTTGGCCTACCAGCTTTATCACTGAGCTTGGAGCATTAGTTTTTTAACTGAGCAGTAACTGCATTAAGTTTTTTTTTTTTTTTTTTGAGGCTGGCCTCAAACCCAGAAATCCTCCTGCCACTGCCTCTCAAGTGCTGGGATTAAAGGCATGCGCCATCACTGTACAGCTCTAGCATTAGTTTTTTTTTTTGTTTTGTTTTGTTTTGTTTTTTTCAAGACAAGGTTTCTCTGTATAGCCCTGGCTGTCCTGGAGCTCACTCTGTAGACCAGGCTGGCCTCAAACTCAGAAATCCACCTGCCTCTGCCTCCCAAGTGCTGGGATTAAAGGCGTGTGCCACCACCGCTAGCATTAGTTTTTAAAAAAGACTTTACATTAACTGCAAGGGAAAAGTCCAGAAAATAGGGAAGTACTAATTGCTCTTTGGGCTGGAGAGGGGCCTGGTGTAGTAATCCTATCTTAGTTGATTGCTCCATATCCATATTCATATCCACTTTAGCCCTACTCCACCGGCTTCTGTGTGTTGCGCTTGTCATATCCCAGACACACAGAAGATGGTGTCCTCCTTGTCTTCAGTGTGACAAAACAGTAACTTTATGGCTTCTCAGGTGTTTGCATACTTAGTACTGTACCTTTTTTTTTTTTGAAAGTAAAGCTATGGCAGTGTTGAAGATCATGGGGGACAGTGGTTCCCCATACCCTTCCTATAGAAGCTAGCTTTGCCTGGAAGGACAGGGAAGTTAGAATAGGCCACTGAAATCCTATCTTATCTCACCATTTAGAAAAACAGTTGTTTCTGTCAAAACAGTGTCTTTGCTACCACAGTCTGTGTGTATACATGCTACAAGTTCCACGTCCTAATATGTGATTGAAAACACACAACTGAGGAAAACATTGCCTCATACAGTTCTTCGCTAACTTTCCCTGTTGTTCTTGATGTGTTTGGTCTTGTGAATGGGTTCCCTTGGGCTCATTTTTAATCTCCCCAGCTCCCTCTTGCCTATTTAAAGCAGCAAGTAATCTTCCTCTTCCGGATGACAATGGCAGAGGCCAGATCTGTTTATAGCTTGGCTTTCGTAAGGCCTCCAAGCCATGAGCATTGCTTTTGCTTAGTAAGCTGGTTTTGTTTATAGTGTATACAGTCTGGGCTAGGTGCTCTTTTTTTTTTTTTTAATAAACAACTTATCTGTATCAACTTCTGGTTCTTGAACCAGAATTCTGATAAGCAAAATGTCCAGCCCTCATTGGAGATTTAAGGGGCTTAATTTTTTTTTTTTTACTTCAAGGATTAATAAGTATTTTTTCTTCTGGTTTTATTTTTTATTTTTTTATTTTTTTATTTTTGGTTTTTCAAGACAGGGTTTCTCTGTGTAGCCCTGGCTGTCCTGGAACTCACTCTGTAGACCAGGCTGGCCTCGAACTCAGAAATCCACCTGCCTCTGCTTCCCAAGTTCTGGGTTTTCTGATGACTTAAAAATTAATAATAGGGGCTTGGGATGTACCTCTGCTGGCAGAGTACTTGCCTGAAATGTGCAAAATCTTGGCTTTGATCCCTTGCACCAGATAAACCTGGCACAGTAGTGCAATTTTGAAATTCCAGCCTTTGTGATGTAGAGTCAGGATCAGAAGTTCAAGGTCATCCTTCTAAGACCAAGAGTCGGAGACCAACCTGGGCTACTAGAGATCCTGTGTCAAAAACAGCAAATGCGCTGGGCAGTGGTGGTGCACACTTTTAATCCCAGCACTTGGGAGGCAGAGGCAGGCGGATTTTTGAGTTCGAGGCCAGCCTGGTCTACA
>NW_022196894.1:18145915-18161110 GCF_008632895.1 Mastomys coucha | reverse complement strand
AAAAAAAAAAAAAAACAACCAACCCCAAAACAAAAACAAAACAAACAAAAACAAAACAAAAAACAAAACAAAAACAAAAAAACAAAACAGCAGATGCATTATAGTTGTCAAAGTTTTGTGCTGCAAGAGACACAGTCATTAATAGTCGTCATCATGGCTGGACTTCTGGACTAAAGTGCAGTAGCATGGCCGTACATCAGGTATCTGGTGTTCGGTAGTCTGAGCCTCTGACAACGGGGAAACCTCCTAGAGGGGCAAGTATGTGTTTAGTTTTTAAGAAGTGGCCTGCTGCCACACTGAGGACTGGAGTTCCGTCTCCAGAACTGGATGGTAGAAAGAGATCTGACTCTTGCAAGTTGACCTTTGATCTCAGTGCACATGATTGTCTTTGTTCTCTGTGTGTCTGTTTGTCTGTCACACACACACAGAGTAAATCAAACAAATGCAAACTTTTTTTTTTTTAAGTGACCAAAGTTGATACAGAGGGTTGGCCAGGCAGGCAGTGGTATAGAAACACAGAATGGAGTTTTAGGAATAGACCAGGTAATGCTTAAAAAGATAGAACATAGATCTCTCTCTCTTTCTCTCTCTCTCTCTCTCTCTCTCTCTCTCTCTCTCTCTTAGTTTTTCAAGACAGGGTTTTTCTTTTTTTAAAACAAGATTTATTTATTATTATACATAAATACACTGTAGTTGTCTTCAGATGTGCTAGAAGAGGGCATCAGATCTCATTGTGGATGGATGTGAGCCACTCTGTGGTTGCTGGGATTTGAACTCAGGACCTTTGAAAGAGCAGTCAGTGCTCTTACCCACTGAGCCATCTCTCCAGCCCGACAGGGTTTTTCTGTATAGCTCTGCTGTCCTGGAACTACTCTGTAGAGCAGGCTGGGCTCAAACTCAGAAATCCGCTTGCCTCTGCCTGCCTCTGCCTCCCAAGTGCTGGGATTAAAGGCGTGTGCCACCAATGCCCAGCAACATAGATCTTTTTTTTTCTTTTTTTCCTTTCTTTTTTTTTTTGGAGACAGATTTCTTCTCTGTGTAGCCTTGCTGTCCTGGAACTAGCTCTGTAGACCAGGCTCATTTCAAACTTAGAGATCTGCCTGTCTCTGCCTCCTGAGTGCTGGGATTAAAGTTGTTAACCACTATGTCTGGCTTGGTAATTTTTCTTGTTTAAAAAAAAAAAAAAACTGAAGGGGTATTTAAAATAATTTTATAGCTGTATTGGTAAAGAAGTGTTGATACTTTTGTTCCTTCCTGTTTTAGAGCACTTTGGCATATACTTTTAAGCACGATTAGGAAATGTCTGCTTTTGTAAATTTTTGATTTCAGAAATTCTGAAGTGAAAGGAGGAGTCTGAGCCCTGGTCCTCTGTGTGGTGAAGATGAAGGACATTGACATGGGAAAGGAGTACATTATCCCCAGCCCTGGGTACAGAAGTGTCAGGGACAGAAGCGCTGTACCCGGGCAACACAGAGACCATGATGAACCCAGATTCCGGAGAACAAGATCGGTGAGTGATTCCCTCCCCAGACTTGGTTCCTACACCATATCTTCTTTTTTTCATATGATACAGATTTTATCATTTTGTTTTTATTTATTAGCTTTAAGTCAGTGTTAAGATTTATGATTCTTTAGCCTTGGAGCATAGCTCAGTGGTAGAATGCATGCTTAGGTTTCATGAAAGCCCTGGGTTCAGACCAAGCATCACAAGAAGGAGCTGGTTTAGTTAACAGACTGAAAAGTTGTCCTGTGCTACTCGTGTGTGTGTGTGTGTGTGTGTGTGTGTGTATGTGTGTGTGTGTGTGAGAGAGAGAGAGAGAGAGAGAGAGAGAGAGAGAGGGAGAAAGAGAGAGGAGGGAAGAGAAAAGAGAGAGAGAAGGAGAGAGAGAAAGAAAGACACAGTGACACAGACAGACAGTTAGGGCAACAATGTATAGCCTGGCTAGCTTGGAACTCTTTATGTAGAACAGCATCCTGTTCCTGTCTCAGAAGCACTGAGATGAGAGGCTTGCAGCACCATGCCTGCTTCTCTTTTTTTCATTGACTATTTTCTTACCTGCTGAAAATCCCTTGATTACAAAGACGAATGAGGCCAGGAGGTGGTGGTGCACACCTTTGATCCCAGCACTTGGGAGGCAGAGGCAGGCGGATTTCTGAGTTCGAGGCCAGCCTGGTCTACAGAGTGAGTTCCAGGACAGCCAAGGCCACACAGAGAAACCCTGTCTCAAAAAAACAAAACAAAAACAACAACAACAAAAAACAAAAAAAGACGAATGGGGATGTAGCTAAATGGTAGAGCTCTTGCCTGGCATATATAGAGCTGTGGATGGCTGAGTTCAGTACCCATTACTGAAAAAAGAAAAAGACAGATAGGTTGGGATGAGGTTGAGGGAGGGGAGAAAGCCAGAGGACAGTGGTAGTATGGACCATTTGGCTTCTTGCATATACTTCAAATGGTTTTTTCACTTTTGCTTTTGTTTTTTTTTCTCCTGTCTTTGTTTTCTCTGCTTAAAATAGGAATTATTTTGCCAGGCATGATATTGTATGCCTTTAATACCAGCACTCAGAGGCAGAAGCAGGAGGGTCTTATAAGTGTTAGGCCAGCCTGTTCTACATAGCAAGTTCCTTAATAGCCAGGGCTACACACAGAGACCCTGTCCGTGTCTTTGGGTAACCCGTGTTAATTGGGTTACTATTGCTGAGATAAAATACCATGACCAAAGCAAGGTGGGGAGGAAAGGGTTTATTTGGGTTATACTTCCATGTCATTCACCAAAGAAAGTCAGGACAGGAACTGAAACAAGGCAGGATCCTGGAGGCAGGAGCTGATGCAAAGGCCATGGAAGGGTGCTGCTTACTGGCTTGCTCTTCATAGCTTGTTCAGCCTGCTTACTTATAGACCTCAGGACCACCAGGCCAAAGATGGAACCATCCACCATGGGCTGTGCCCTCTCCCATCAATCACTACTTAAGAAATACCCTCCAGGCTTCCCTGCACCCCGATCTTAAGAGTGGTATTTTCTTAATAGAGATTCCCTTTAGTGTGTGTCAAGTTGACATAAAACTAGCTAGTATACCCTATCAACAAAACAAAAGGAATCATTTCAAGAGACTTACTCAGATTTCAGAGAATGATTGGAATAATTATTCTATATAATCAGTAAGTTTTGCATGAGAATTTATGAATATAAAGCAATTTTGGTAGTAATCTAAACTTCTTCCAATAGGAATACTAAGACACATTTTTTTAATTAGACATTTTCTTTATTTACATCTCAAATGATATCTCCTCTCCTGGTTACTCCTCCAAAAAAAAAACAAAAACAAAAACAAAACAAAACAAAAAAACCCAAACAAAACAAAAACAAAAAACAAACCCTGTTTCCTCCCCCCTTCCCCCAAGACACATTTTAATTTTTAAGTTAGTGGATGTGTTTTTTTCTGGTTTAAAAAAAAGCATTATATCTTTTCTGGAATTGCAAAAGAAATAAGTAAGGTAGAGAGGCATCTAGGATTAGGAAGTTTCAGGTTTATGCAATGTGAACACTTGTGGAGTCTTTGCCATGTAAACACTAGTCATGTCTGTGCCATGTGAGCTCTTGTGGAGTCTTTGCCATGTGAACACTGTGGAGTCTTTGCATGTGAACACTGTGGAGTCTTTGCCATGTGAACACTGTGGAGTCTTTGCATGTGAACACTGTGGAGTCTTTACCATGTGAACACTGTGGAGTCTTTGCATGTGAACACTGTGGAGTCTTTTGCCATGTGAACACTGTGGAGTCTTTGCATGTGGACACTGTGGAGTCTTTGCCATGTGAACACTGTGGAGTCTTTGCATGTGAACACTGTGGAGTCTTTGCATGTGGACACTGTGGAGTCTTTACCATGTGAACACTGTGGAGTCTTTGCATGTGAACACTGTGGAGTCTTTGCCATGTGAACACTGTGGAGTCTTTGCATGTGACCACTAGTCACCTTTGCCATGTGAACACTTGTGGAGCCTTTGCCAAGTGAACACTTGTTGTGTCTGCCATGTAAACACTTGTGGAGTCTTTGCCCATGTGAACACTAGTCACGTCTTTGCCGTGCGAGCTCTTGTGGAGTCTTTGCATATGAGTACCTGTCACCTTTGCCGTGTGAGCTCTTGTGGAGACTTTGCCATGTGAGCAATTGAGGCTGTGGCCTTTGGAGCTGACATTGGTGTCTCAGTCTAGCATGGCTTTGCATCTTGGGTGGATGAAAGCCATTCCTTGCTCGTGCTTTGTTTTGTTTTGTTTTTTTAATGGACGTCTTTGCCCTCACTGTAATAGAGAATTAGAGAATGCCTCACCCTTCAGTGTCCAGTGCTCCATGGTACCAGTTTTGCTTGTAACTGTGTGTCCTTATTATCTAGATCTTGTGTTAACCAAACATTTCTGGAATGTATGTCTAGTACTTGTCAGGAAATTGTCTGGTAGTTAAATCTGGAAAAGTTTTAAGGGTACGTTGGAGCAGGGCTTTGAAGGATGATGGGGGATTTTCTTAGGCAACAGAGGTAAAGACTTAGAGGTATAGAAAAAGGACATGGCATGTTGGACCTTGAACAAGTTGCTTGTGTCATTGTGCTTTATGTACAGTAGGATTAAGTGAGATAATACATACACCATACTAAGAGTGGTGGCTGGCATGGTCAGTGCTCAGTAAGTAATTTGTTCTTAGATTACTCTGTAGTGTGGAATGTAGTGTGGAATGTGTAAAGAGGGTGTGTCAGGAAAGTGTCTGCGTGCCATGCTAAGAGGGGGGGAGGCATTAGGAAACTACTGGAAATTAATGAGGTTTTAAAATTAGTAATTTTGAGATAACTAAATTTATGTGCTGTTATAAAAAATAATAATAAGAATCACTACAGGATTGACAGTGATCCAGGACACTGATTATATTAAAAGTTGAGGAGTTTGGGCTGGGGGGACAAGGTCTTCTTGTGATCTTATAGTCATGCAAGATGTTAGTTAATACTAGGGGAACCTAAAAAAACACATAAGGAAATTTTTGGTGTTATTTTCTGTAATGACATGTAAGTAAATGAATAAATAGAGAATAGAGGATGGTACCCAGAGTCCGTCTCCACTTTTACCCCCTCAGGTTCTTTCCCAAAGCAGCTGTATTATTATATACCCCTTCAAGAAGTCATTTGGTTTTTCCCTGTTCTTGCCCATATTAGGGGTGGTTATCATTTTCATTTTAGGCAGTCTGATAGATGCTTCTGAAATCTCTTTGTGGCTGTCCTGGAACTCACTTTATAGACCAGACTGGTCTATAAACTGCATTCTCCTGAATGCAGGTGTGTATCACCATGCCCAGCTGAGAAGAAATACTTAAAAAAAATATGTATATATACATATATTTGGCCTGGCGGTGGTGGCGCACGCCTTTAATCCTAGCACTTGGGAGGCAGAGGCAGGTGGATTTCTGAGTTCGAGGCCAGCCTTGTCTACAGAGTGAGTTCCAGGACAACCAGGACTACACAGAGAAACCCTGTCTCAAAAAACAAAAGAAAAAAAAAAAAGAAAAAAATATACATATATATATGTATATATACATATATTTATAATATACAATATATATATATATATATATATATATATCTTGGATTTATCTTGAAATAATATGGAGAAAAACCATAGACAGAGAAGAGATGTGGAATAAATACAAGGAGCATCAGGTGGCTGCTATGCATTATAAGCTTGTAAGTGGTGTAAGCTTGATTGCTGAGGAATTGAATGGTTCCAGAAGTTTTCAGACTTGAAATGATATCCATGTCAATTTTTCAGTTTTTAAGGAAGGGAATATATTTTAAAAAGAAACAAAACTAAACTAAAAGACCCCCGAACAGCTGCTTAGGTAAAGAGTGAGGTCCTGCTGCTCACTAGAAAGGAACTGTACCTGACCAACAGAGGATGGAAAGAAGGCTTTCTAGGCCACTGCCGACCTTTGACCTCCAGTTAACATCGAAGCATACAACAGTCGGAAGTATGTCAGAATCAAAAAGGACCTGAAAACACGCTTTACACAGTTCTTGGTAGTGTATGTGAATTTTTTTTTTTTTTTTTTTTTTTTTGGTTTTTCAAGATAGGGTTTCTCTGTGTAGCCCTGGCTGTTCTGGAACTCACTCTGTAGACCAGGCTGGCCTCAAACTCAGAAATCCGCCTGCCTCTGCCTCCCAAGTGCTAGGATTAAAGGTGGAGCCACCACTGCCTGGCCAGTATGTGATTTTTTTTTTTAAATATTCTGGGAAATTTGTGTTAATCAGTTACATTGAGTATCTATTATTTCTTATAAATGCTTGGTGTTAATTAGGGTAAAAAATAAAATTTGTTTCCTTTAGAACTATAAAGTTAGAGTGGATTGCCGCATATAATCTGAGGCTTACTGGACATGCTTTACTCTCAAGTGCTAATTGCCTCTTCTGTGTCTGTCCCTTGATCTAAGGATGAATATTGGTCAGCATTATTTGAGCTTAAGTATAGGCTTCTCTTTGGACCACTGCTGAACACTGTCATTAACCTGAAGCATTTTGCGTGTGTTTGTATGTGCACACGGAGAATGAGTGCACTGTGCACACAGAGTGCCCAAGTCCAGGAGCTCAGATGAATTTTGGTTGTGGTGATGTTGTTGAGCCTGTGGCATTGCACACATAGTAGGCATGCATGCTACTCTTCCCTAGTCCTAATTGCATACACTAGACATGCATGCTCCTCCTCCCCAGTCCTATATTTTTTAATTGTGTGATGTTTTTATTTGTGTAGCAAACATGGTGGTTTGAATGAAATGGCCCTCATGTGCTCATGTGTTTGAATGCTTGGTCCCCAGTTGCTAGAACCATTTGAGAAGGATTAGGAAGTGTGTCCTTGTTGGAGGTGTGTCCCTGGGGGTGGGCTTTGCGGTTTAGAAAGCTCACACCACTCCTGGTTAGCTCTCTCTGCTTTGTGGTTGTTGTCTCAAAGTGTATAAGCTCTCAGCTATTCTACTGCTCCAGCACCATAGCTGCCTGCTGCCACCTTCCCTGCCATGATGGTCAAGGACTCACCCTCTGAAATGGTAAACAAGCCCTCTATTAAATATGTTCTTTTACAAGTTGAAATAGTCATGGTGTGTCCTCATGGCAAAGGAACGGTCACTAAGTCAGCAAGCGTGTAAGTATGTATACTCTTTAGTATGTATACATGTATGATGCTGCACACCACCTATCTGGTGCAAATACAGTTGAATTGATGCAGAGCTTGCCTTCCTATAGAATTTTAACTCAGATACATAAACAGTTGGAAGTTAACAAGGAAAAAAAAATCCTTCTTTCTGGCAAGACCTTAGGAAAAGGTAGGATTTAGCTGGAGAACAGAGAATCAGCATTAGGAGGTAGAAGGTATAAGGAGCCACACCTAGGCCCTGGACTTATTGTATGTTTGACCTAAGTGAGATAAAGCTGTCAGGTGCTTTGTGAAACTTGACTTATGTGGTCACATTTGGTGATTCAGGCTAAAGTTCGGGGTGACTTGTTTTTCACGAGTTTGTTGAACTGAGGACAAGAGAAGAATGGAAAATAACCAGAAGTCAGCTAGAGTTCGTGTGCCATTGTGATTGCATTATTTTCCTCACTGGCGGAATTTTCCTTCAAGTTAAAATATTCTGCATCTAGGAAAGTAACGGAATCAGCATTCTGAAAATCCAGGGATCTTCATTTAGCACTTAGATGGACTCTTGGCATTGGTTATAGTTTTCATAGCTAGCTATTCAAGATATCTTGGTGAGTTTGAGTTGTAATTTAGGGATTAAGGTTGTAAATCTAATCTCTTACAGAAATTATCCTAAGACATTCTTCAGAAAGGAATAGGAGCCTATTGTAGAAATGTGTGAAGTACACACAATTATATCATAAAAATAAGTCACCTCTATCCACCTCTACATTCCTTTTCATGGAATACTTTGTATGACATTACCCTTTTAGAGAACTTGACCCTGAAAGCTTTTACAGCTAAAAGGCATGTGATTTTTTTTCAGCTCTTATGTTCTCAGAGTGGAGAACAGTGCCCTGTGAGTCAGCCTGGTTTAGGGAGGAGGGCAGTACAGCAACTAGCATTTCATATCTCTACGTAAGTGTCTCTGCAGTAACTCAGTGCATCTTTTGGATGCCCTTGCCCCCAGTCCTTTTCCTCTATGTAAGCATCCTTCAGCTCTGTGAGGCTCTGGAGTTTCTTAGGCTTGGTGGTGTGACTAGGTAGCTAGCCTCCAGTCTGATGCCAGTCTCAGTGCCAGCCACAGCTCCAGGAGAGATGGCTGCTTATGTCTACAGCGACAGCTCACTGATTCCCACCCGAAAGGAAAATTGTTAGACAGAGCCTGCTGTAGTTTTTGTTAGTTTCTTTTTTTGTGTGTGTGACGGTCTCATTCTGTAGTCCTAGACGGCACGGACCTTACTGTGTAGACCAGGCTGGCCTTAAACTCAGATGTGTCTGCCTCTGCCTCTGGAGTGCTGGGAATGAAAGGTATGTGTGCCTTTAATCCCAGCACTTGGGAGGCAGAGGCAGGCAGATTTCTGAGTTTGAGGCCAGCCTGGTCTACAGAGTGAGTTCCAGGACAGCCAGGGCTATACAGAGAAACCCTGTCTTAAAAAAAACCAAAAACCAAAAAAAAAAAAAAAAAAAAAAAAAAAAAAAAAAAAAAAAGGTGTATGCGGTGTGCGTGTGTGCATGTGTGCCATGACACTAGCATAGCTTACTGTTTTTAAGTAGTTTTAATAGCACTAGTGTCTGTTAAAGTAATTTGGAGATAACAAATGGCCAGTGAAACTCTTACTAAATCTTGGCTCTGTGGTAGGTAGCTCCTGCATCTGCTATCCTTCATGCCTTGTGTTTGATCACAAACTAAAAGGTCAGTGCTAAGGATAAACCTTGTGCAAGTCCTTCCAGTGGCAGACCCTATTGTAAACACAGTGACATGAGGTTCTTCTGGTCCACTGAAGTTCAATAGTAGAATTAAACTGTCTAGCTCTTCCTTCCTTCCCTTTTAAAGGAAGGAGTTAGCTATTTAGATGTTATGCATGCTTTCATCATTCAAGACTCTTTCTGGCCAAGCATGGGCCTCTCTAATCCTCCTGCTTGGGTGGTTGAAGTGGAAGGATAATCCCGAATTTAAGGCCAGTCTGGGCTGTGTGGTAAAAATGTGTTGCCAAACAACAAACAGATTACTTTCTGCATCTGCCTTTCAAAGAGATCAGTTTGATCTTAGCAGAAATTATGGAAAAGCACAATTGACTAAGTGCGGCCATGAAGGCCTGAATGAAGACTGCTTTACAAATGAGTGTCCTTCACAAGGGACGGAGTGTAGGCCAGGCTGTTCTTGCAGCCTCACCTCCTGTGGGTGTGGCTCAACAGAATTTATCAGCAGACCCAAGTAGGGTACTGTGATCGGCTGATTGTCTCAGTGCGGTATTTCTGGAGTTAGGTGACTCAGAGCAGAGCTGTTGGCTTCTCTGAAACATTAATTTCACCTGCCTATTGTTTCTGCCCAGTGCGTGGGACCATCAGAACAGTGGAACAGCCAGCCAAAGTCAACAGTATTGACCATGCATGGTACTAACTTTAAGATGCCTTTTTTTCTGGAGCAAACATTGCGAAAAGGATTTGTGTCCTATGCTGTGTCATAGAAGTATTTATATTTGTTTTTGAGAGGTAGGTACACATTCTAAGTACATATGAAAGCTGAAGTCATGTGACTTTTAAGAAGTCCATGAAGCAGGGCCTGGGGAGGCAGCTCAGTTGGTAAAAGTACTTGATTTGCAGGTGTGAGGCCCTGAGTATGAGTCCTAGAACCCTTGTAAATGTAGGTACAGCAGCACTGAGGGAGACCGATGGAAGAATCCCTGGGGCTGATTGCCATAGCCTGGCCCCAGTGAGAGACCCTCGCTCAAAAAATAAAATCTAGCCGGTCAGTGGTGGCGCACGCCTTTAATCCTAGCACTTGGGAGGCAGAGGCAGATTTCTGTAGGCCAGCCTGATCTACAGAGTGAGTTCAGCCAGGGATACATAGAGAAACCCTGTCTCGAAAAAACAAAAACCAAAACCAAAACCAACAACAACAAAATCCATGGGTCCTGAGGAGTTATCCCTGGGCTGACCTTTGGCATGGAGGAAGTTCTGTTTTTGTGTACTTGTTTTCCAAAGCTAAAAACTGAAAATCTTGAAGGTGTTTTCACCAACATTTACAAGTTTTAGTATCTAAATCAGTAGTTTTCAAGTAAGACTGTGTATAAAAGTCTAATATTAAAAAGTAATAGGGCCCTATTCTAGATACACAAGTCTCTGTGGTGGAATCAAGTTCTTGGTAGAGTTTTAAAGCTTCCTGGTGTGGGTGTACTGGGATTCCTGAGGTCTCATGGAATAAAGGCAGTTCTCTTTCCTTAAGCCAGTGGTTCTCAACCTGTGGGTCGCGAGCCCTTTGGAGGTCACATGACCCTCTCACCCGGATTGCATATCAGATATCCTATGTATCAGACATTTACATTACAATTCAAAGCAGTAGCAAAATTGCAGTTATGAAGTTTGCAGCAAAAATAATTTCATGGTTAGGGATCCCCACACCATGAAGAACTCTATTAGAAGGTTGAACATTAAGAAGGTTGAGAACCACTGCCTTAAGCTTCGAGCTCCAAGTGTTTCCTCATCCTGTGATTCATTTTCAGTTTAATCATTTGAAACTTAATCATGGTATTAACAAATTTAATCTCAGAACCCCCACCCCCACCCATTGTGTTACGAACTTTGAATTAATTGCTTCAGATCAAGCTTATGCAACAGCTTAAGTTCTTCCTCATTGTAAGGTAATGCCAGATTTCAGCCTGTGGAAAATACCTATTTTACCATGCTGACGCCATATTGTGTCCTTTGGCTTTACATATTTTCCCTTATTTGTAACTTGTACTAACAGGTGGCATGGGAGTGTGAGCTGACACGGGTCCGTTTTCCCAGGGTGGCATGCTTGTCAGGAAGGCTTTGGATTGCTCTAAGGGGGAGGGATTCCTGGTCCCTGATCAGTGCAGGGCAAGCACATTGTGCCCTGTCAGCAGATTGGCAGTCTGGAATGAGATGGGCAGCCCAGGTATGCAGTGGCTGTGCATGCGATAGATACATGAATTATGACAAACGCCAGATGGCAAACGTACAATGGTAAATGTAATACCCACAAAGAGAGGTCTGTGTGCCAGCAGCTCTGTGTGCTGTGGGTCGACTGTTTCTTGATCTTTCCAGCTTTCTAGCCATGTTTTGGCAGGCTCTGGACTTTAACTTTTGTCCCCCTTTAGCTCTGCAGTGTCTCTATCCCCTCCTCCTCCTCGCCTCAGTAGTAAGGCGTTCAGTATGTGCAAGTCACATAGCTGTAGAGCGGTACAACCAGTAGCAGCAGCATCTTGTCGGGTCCTTGCCTCCTCCCTGTCCCCTTTGGAGAAGTCACTGCTGCAGCCTGAGCATGTGGTTGGGCATCTGCCCACTGAGAACCTTTGGTACGGCTGCACTCCTTCGCTCGTCTCAGGAAAAGCTTTACAGAGCTACTTCTGGGTCATGTCCGTAATCTGAGCACTGGAGGTGGACACAGGAGGATCAAAAGTTTAAGGTCACACCTGGCAACATATTATAGTCATGATCAGTCTTGGCTACTTGAGACCCCCATTTAAAAAATTACTTCTGACAAGGATTTATAGCATTATAACATTTAAAAAAAAAGGCCTCATAGAATCCCTTCTTTTAGGTTAGTGTGTACTATGTACTGCCTTAGCTGTTCAGCAGTCTGTGCTTACCTCAATGCTATTGACACTGTGGCATAAAGAGTTTTTGTTGTGGGTGGCCCTGTGCAGTGTAGAATGTCCATCAGCGTCCCTGCCTCTGCCTAGAACAGCTAGCAGCCCTCCATATGGGTGACAGCTTCACGTGTCTCCAAAATCCTCTGGAAAAACAAAACCAAACTACCCTCACTTGAAACTGTTTGCATTACCCTGTTAGAGTAGCCGCTAGCCACATGTGGCTCTTGAACATTTGCATTACCTTGTCAGAGTAGCCGCTAGCCACATGTGGCTCTTGAACATTTGAAACATTTTCAGTAGAAACTGAGCTTGCCCCAAGAACAAAATACGAAATTTTACCACAGAAAATTATCCCTCATTAAGAAAATTTCAATAATGTTATAGTGATTATAGGTTAAAAAGGTGATTCTTTTTATGATGTGTTAAGTAAAAGATATTAAAATGTTACCTTAGGGCTGAAGCGGTGGCTCAGTGGTTAAGAGCACCGACTGCTCTTCCAGAGGTCCTGAGTTCAATTCCCAGCAACCACATGGTGGCTCACAGCCATCTGTAATGGGATCCGATGCCCTCTTCTAATCTGTTCTGGTGTATCTGAAGACAGTGACGATGCACTCACATACATAAAATAAATAAAATCTTTTTAAAAAAAGTTACCTTTATTCTAAACATGGTGAGAATTTCAGATTGCATGAACAGGTGTAGGTTGAGGCTTGCGCTGTGTCTGTCAGCACTGAGCTGCAGGCTTGCCCTGTGTCCGTCTGTCAGCACTGAGCTGCAGGCTTGCCCTGTGTCCGTCTGTCAGCACTGAGCTGCAGGCTTGCCCTGTGTCTGTCTGTCAGCACTGAGCTGCAGGCTTGCCCTTTGTCTATCTGTCAGCACTGAGCTGCAGGGATGGCATGCTGTAATTTAACCATTATTCTTGCATTCGAGTTCTAGAAGCTGTTGGGTTTAAATGATTTCCCCTTCTTTGGAAATGTTCCTCTATACAGGGAAATTGTGGAGATGTGTCATCCAGAAGGTGTTAACTGTCTTCAGTATTCTTCCAGTGACCGGGACTCCGTTAGGTACTCACTCTCACAGTGTGCTCTTGTTTAAACTCCCCCTTTTTGGTATTAGGTTTCTCTCTGTTTTCATTAAAGTAGGTAGTTGTATCTTGAATTTCAGTTTATGTTTCTTGATGGTGACAATGTGTCTGTTTCTACTTTCTTATATCCTTACCCCCTAGAATACTATTTATAGATAGTAGGCCCTTAATTTAGAATCCACTCAATGAATAGACTAAAATACATTTTTTCAGAAAAAGTCTAACCAATATAAACATATTGGTTATGTATATCTCCATTTAACTTTATCCCCTCCTTTAGTGCTAATTTTAATTTAATAAGTTTTTATTTTTATTTGTTTATTTTTAAAGATTTATTTATTATTATAAATGAATACATTGTAGCTGTCTTCAGACACACCAGAAGAGGGCGTCAGATCTCATAACGGGTGAGACACTTGTGGCTGCTGGGATTTGAATTCACGACCTTCAGAAGAGCAGTCAGTGCTCTTAACTGCTGAGCCATTTCACCAGCCCCTAAGTTTTTATTTTTATATCTAAGCCCATCCATCTTACCTTTGATACGTTTTTGACTTTTGGGGGGTAAGCAGAAGCTATCTCCCATTCAGCTTAAGCTACTATGTAATTATCTTCCATTTACTTAATCATTTTAATGTAACCCTTTAGGCTTAATTCCAAATGTGTTACTGTACTGTGAAGCCTAGGCCTCTCACTGCGTCCTCAGTCCCTGCACTACACACCAACTCTCAGCCCTACTCCGCTATGTTGTTCATGCTCTCATGCGTAACCACAGATTGCTTGAATATAGTAAAGTTTTCCTTCTGGTTCATTTCTGTTTCAATCCATTCAGCCTTAGACTGTGGAGAATTTACAGCTAATAGAGTCTTCTTCTGCAGTAATAGTAGGCACGTGTTCTAGATAGTTAGTAATGGCGTTAACTGTGGCAAACTGAGTAGCTGTGTGTTTGGTAGGGTCTTCATTCGTTAGTCTTGTGGTCCTACTGATGGCATGTATTCTATATACTCAAGAAAGAACGCCGGGCGGTGGTGGTGCACGCCTTTGATCCTAGCACTTGGGAGGCAGAGGCAAGCGGATTTCTGAGTTCCAGGACAGCCAGGGCTACACAGAGAAATGCTGTCTCAGAAAAAAACAAAAACAAAAACAAAAAAAAAAACAAAACAAAAAAGAAAAAAGAAAGAGCACAATGAATAATTGTTTATTGTGCTATTTTCTTAGTACTTCTATTGCTGTGATAAAACAGAAGCAAAACAAACAAACAAAAAAAACAACAAACAAAAAACAAAACAAAAACCTACCATGACCAGAATCAAGTTGGGGAGAAAAGGGGAGAACCACTTGTAGTTTGTCATCCAAGGAAGTCAGGGCAGGAGCTCATGGCAGGAACCTAGAGGCAGAACCAATGCAGAGGCCATGCCTGGATGCTCAGTCTGCTTCCTTATACCAGCCCAGGGGTGGCACCTCCTGCTGTGGGCTAAGTCCACCCACATACATCAGTCAAGAAAATGCTCCACAGGTTTACCCGCAGCACAGTCTGGTGGAAGCATTTTCTCAGTTGAGGTTCCCCTGCTAGAATGACTATATTCTGTGACAAGTTGACATAAAAGCTAGGCAACACTACTGTTAATCAAAAGCAAAGTATTAAGAGTCTCTAAGGATGAGTGGAATGGGTAAAAATCTCTTCAGTGATTTATCAGATAGCATTAGATGCTTGGCTGTGCTGCCTGTGAAGCAAGCTTTAACTTTCCAATAACAGGAGCCAGGTTCTGTATGTAAACACGTTCCAGGCACCCTGTGTCAGTCACACATGCAGTGGTGCAGATGTGAGGGATACTTAGTGGGTGACTGAGGGGCAGATAACCTAAGGAAGGAGGAAGTAGTTGAGGTGTTGCCCTTGATCGAAAGGTAATATAGATCCTGTGTTTTAAATGTTTGCTAAGCACTTATGTGACGTTAATTGCTTTCAGCGTGGTGTAATAGGTTCACACACAAGTAAATGTGAGTCCTGAAGCTCACAGTGTGGCCAGTAACAGGTGAAAGGCTGGTAGCAGGGTCAGCAGTCAACCCACACTTCCCTTCTAAAATCCATGTTCAAAATCTCTGCACAGTGCTGTGGCCTCCAGTTACAGACCAATCCTTTAAGTCCATAAGAGAAAATGATTTTATTATAGTAAAGAAACCCTTTTCTCTGAGTGTTTTGTTGTCTGTTCATCTCTGTCTTTCTCCCTTCCTTCCTTTCTTTCTTTCTTTCTTTCTTTTTTTTTTTTTTTTTTTTTTTTTTTTTTTT
>NW_022196894.1:18123291-18145865 GCF_008632895.1 Mastomys coucha | reverse complement strand
TGAACTCAGAAATCCGTCTGCCTCTGCCTCCCCAGTGCTGAGATTAAAGGTGTATGACACCACCGCCCGGCTCCCTGTTTTCTCATTACATAGGATATTACATACTATTACACAGGATAAGTCAGTTTATGATGGCCTCTTGCCTCTGTCAGGGCAAGATTTTAGGGAGTCCACAATCTAAAATCCTAGTCTTCTTGTCATGCAGCCGATGCCGCTGTGGTGTTAGACAGGCCTCAGCAAATGGTCTTGCTTGCCAACTCTCACTCAGAGTTCTTTTGAGTTTGGTATCTGCCTGTACAGAAAATAACATAACACTGGAAGATATGGAACATATCATTAAACATGATCACAGAAACAAAACCCACACCATCAGATTTATTTATTTATTTATTTATTTATTTATTTATTTATTAAATTTTGGGTCCTTTGGTTTTCTAGTAATAGGTTTAAAAAAAAACTGTCAGTAGGTATTTTACATTTAATCTTAGCCAAAAGGCTGGGATGTGATTATTATTTTTTTGATGAAGCAAATGAAATGAATGGGTTGTACACCTCAGCACTCTCATGTTCTCTTCTCATCATGCAGAACTGTCTTAGACATCAGAAGTACTCAGGAACTTACTGTGACAAGACTGAGGTACAAGATGTGACGGTTCTAGTTCTTTTTTAGTGCTAATTCCTTATGGAAGTGTACTAGTGGATGACACACTGCTCTGCTAGTTTTATTTCAACAAGCTAGAGTCATTTGTTAACAGGAGGCTCCACTGAGAAAATGCCCTTCCAACAGCTTGTATTATGGGCGAGCCTGTGGGACATTTTTCTGATTAAAGACGGATATGGAAAGGCATAGTTCACTGTGGGTGGTATCATGTCTGGACTGGTGGTCCTGGTTGCTATAAGAAAGTAGGCTGAGCAAGTCATGAGCAAGTTTACAAATTCAAATTACAGAACAAGCCAGTAAATAGCACTCCTCTATGGCCTCTGCATCAGGTTTTTTTTTTTTTTTTTTTGGCCTCCAGGTTCCTGCCTTTAGTTCCTGTCCTGATTTCTTTGGATAATTGACTATAAGCTTTGTGGTAGTTTGAATGATGTAGGCTCATATATTTGAATGTTTGGCTCCCAGCTAGTGGAGTCTTTAGAAAGGATTAGAAATTATGCTCTTATTAGAAGGGATGTGGGATTGTTTGAAGGAAAGTGGCCCCAATAGGCTCATAGGGAGTGACAGTATTGTGAGGTGGTGTGGCCTTGTTGGAGTAAGTGTAGTGTTGCTGGAGATAGTGTGTTACTGTGCGTGAGCTTTGAGGTTTCAAATGGTCAAGCCAGGCAGAGGAGCTTGCTTCCTGCTTTCTGCAGATTGAGGTGTAGAATCCTCAAGCTCTCTCTGTCAGCCTGCTTGCTGCCATGATTCCTGCCCTGACAATAATGGACTAAACTTCTAAAACAGTAAGCACTCCTGTTTTCAACATTGTTTTGTTTTTTTGGTTTTTTTTAGACTCTACCCACTACATTGTTTGTGAAGACTTCATGGAAGACCCCATTGACTTTTTTGCCATTTCATGCTATTATTTACTTGAAGTCCAGTCTACCTTTCCACTGACAGGAAGTGAATGTGTTTCCTAGAACTGTGTAATTTCCTGATGCTGGATGTTTTGCTATCTGAAAATAGACAGTCTATGAATTAAAGCTATTAGATTTGATTAGCCAAAGCTTCCAACTTATTCCTATGCATAGAACATTTTCGATTCTAATATTTGAGTGGCCTCTATTTTTTGTGAGGAGCATGGTGTGCCAAGCTCTGCACCACTTTGTCTTGATTGGGGGATCTGTTATTTGTTACTGTCTCGTAGTTACTAGCAATATTTGGGACAGTATGAGAGAAAAAGGAAAGAAGGAAACCAAGGAAATCATAAACTCTGCCTAGTGGAGTAAATGAGAACAGATGTGTCCAGCCTCTTGATCCACCTTCCCTGCCATAAGTCCCACCTTGAATAAAGCAGGCTTTTGTTAGTACAGCCAGCTAGTACATATAAGCTGTATAGTTGGTATGTGTGGCTGTATCAGTCAGGTATCTGTAAAGGAACAGAACTGATAGAGTGTGTGAGCATATGTGCGTGTGTATGTGTGTGTCTGTCCAACAATGTCTGTCAACGGAAAGGCCAAGAATCCAGGAGTTCAGTCCACCAGGCTGGATGTCTTAGCTGATCTTCAGTCTATGTTAGAAGTATGTTCTGATATCAGAGAAGGGATGCCTCAGCAACAGGATGATGAAGTTACCATGAGAGTGAGGGCAAGCAGGCAGAAAGCAAAAGCTTTCACCAGAAAGTGTGGCCCCGATTTAGGGTAGGTCTTATCTTAAATGACCTCGCTTTAAGGTGGATCTCCCACTTCAAATGAGTCAATCACGACTGACTTGTTCCGGGGCAGTGGTGGCGCACGCCTTTAATCCCAGCACTTGGAGGCAGAGGCAGGTGGATTTCTGAGTTCGAGGCCAGCCTGGTCTGCAGAGTAAGTTCCAGGACAGCCAAGGCTATAAAGAGAAACCCTGTCTCGAAAAAACCAAAAATGTGTATTTTGAATGTATAACACAAAGAATGAACCTAGTGTAATGTGGATTCCAGTTACTGTGTCTGCATTGGCCTGTCGATGTAACAGTTGTACCATCTATGAGAGATCTAACATAGGAGGAGATGGAGATAGATGATGGGAAAGATATGAGAACTATACTTTCCACTTCATTCTACAAACCTAAAAAGACTTCATGTGTGCGTTCTGTTGAATGTTCTTTTTTTGTTTGTTTTTTGTTTTTTTGAGATAGGGTTTCTCTGTGTAGCCCTGGCTGCCCAGGAACTCACTCAGTAGGCCATGCTGGCCTCAAACTCAGAAATCCGCCTGGCTTTGCCTCCTAAGTGCTAGGATTAAAAGCATGTGCCACTACAGCCCGGCCTGTTGAATGTTCTTTAATGGGTTTTTAACATGCAGATTTGCCTAACCCTGTGTCCTGGGGTTTCCAGTGCTTATGGAGTGGTTTGCTGTTGGTGTATTTTGAGTTGTAGTCAGCTGGATTTGCCTTTCTTGTCCATATTAATTCTCCTTATCTGTTCTCCCCGCCACAGTTGGAATGCCAAGATGCCCTAGAAACAGCTGCCCGAGTTGAGGGTCTTTCCCTGGATATCTCTGTGCATTCTCATCTCCAAATTCTGGACGAGGAGCATACTAAGGGAAAATACCACCATGCTTTAAGTGCCCTAAAGCCCTTCCGGACCACTACCAAGTAAGGCTTTGTTGGCTAAAGTTTCATCTGCAAAGCACTAAGAGCAGTTTTGAAATCTCAGGCTAAAGTGAGGACAGCTGGGGAGGACCAACATTTGTCAAGAACTGTTCACTAAGGGTGTTTTTAACGTCTGCTCAGCCTCTCTGCGTGTGCTGACACTTCATGGTTGCATTTCTCCCCTAGGCACCAGCACCCAGTGGACAATGCTGGACTTTTCTCCTACATGACTTTTTCATGGCTCTCTCCTCTGGCCCAAGTGGTTCACAAGAAGGGGGAGCTGTTAATGGAGGACGTGTGGCCTTTGTCCAAGTATGAGTCTTCTGATGTGAACTGCAGAAGGTAGGCGTCTCTGGTCCACCCTATGTACTGGGTGCTAGGCCTGAGCTAGTGGGTGGGCCAGCATGTGGAGTCTAAAGCTCCTTACCCATTAAGACCTTCAGCTGAGGGTGGGCAACCTGTGGACTCTCTTCCCTTTGCCTTATCTCTCTTTCCCTCTAAGTGTGTTTTAACCAAGGGCTTTCTCTCTCTCTCTCTCAGCCCCACTTCTAGAACTTTCTGAGCCTCCAGGGAGATTTTGTTGCTGCCTTGTGACAGAGTACATTTTTGGTGGTAGCTGATTGTCTGATTAAAGTCTAGCTTGTAGCTTTGTCTTTTATCACAGGATCCTTCAGAAAGGGTTGGTGCCCTTGCAAAAAGAAGTTTTTATCCACAAACTTTATTCAGGGAGAAACCTTTGAGGAGTGGAAGTGAAGGCTTCTCCTGTTCCTCTCGTGTTTTGGATTCAGATACTCCTTTTTGGGAGTCAGTACACATAGGCCAGGAAGGGAGTTTTTCTCTACAAGATGTAGGCTATGTGCATAATTTTAAAGGAGAGATTTGTGTATGCAACAACAGAGCCTGCGATGGCGGGAAGGGGGCTAGGGTGTGTCCTTTTCCTGGGCAGATGTGTAACACAGGACATGTGCCCTTGTTAAGACTAGAGAGACTGTGGCAAGAAGAGCTGAATGAAGTCGGGCCAGACGCCGCCTCCCTGCGAAGGGTTGTGTGGATCTTTTGCCGCACCAGGCTCATCCTGTCCATCGTGTGCCTGATGATCACGCAGTTGGCTGGCTTCAGTGGACCAGTAAGTTCTGACTATCCTTTCTGAACATCTCCAGGCCCGGCCACGGCCAGCTCTAACCCTGTTTTTTTGTTGCAGAGGTGATGGATTATTTTTGAGCTAGTTAGCAGCCTTAGACTTGCTTCTAGGGCTATTGAATAGAGTCAGTGGCTTTGGGAGTGAATGGTGGCTTGTCAGCTAGACTGTTAAGAACAAAGAGCTGCAGAAGAAGGAGCTGCTGGCTTGTTTTCCTGGGGCTGCATGAATCTGAACTGACCCTGGTTCCACACAACACCTGCTTGTTGAGTAAGTGCTGCCCTGAAGCCACAGTCTCAGGACAGCTGCGTCTCGGCAGTGCTGTGTGTGAGTAAGCTGAGTGTTGTGTGGCATGGGCCAGCAAGCCCATGTTGGTGACATACCAGATGCCCAGAGGCATAGTTGCTATGTTTACTGACTCTGTATAACAAATGATCCCTAAAGAAGCTAGAAACCTAGCAGGGTTTTTGAGAGGCTGTTTGGGTTTTATATATAGCATCACCGTGGCAGTTTGGGGCGCCTGTGTGGATGGAGTGTAGTAGCTACGGGAGCTTTGGGCAGGAGTTTTCGGGGGCATCCTTTGTTGCATTTCTGTGCTTCCTGACACGAGATTGTGATTGAATTTATTCTCTACATATTTGCCTTGAGGCATCGGAGCAGTAGTACTGTTTAACTGTGCGTTTTCCGTGTGTGGGTAAGCTGGAGGTTCATGGTGGTAAGTATGGGTCTAAGATGCATGGTGACTAGGTGAAACTAATTTACACTTTGGAGGTTTTTTGTTTTTTATTTTGTTTTTCTTCTTTTTAATGTATGATCTTTTTAAAAAAATTTGGTATTAGGTTTCTTAATTGACCAACTAACACTTTTATATAAGTTTTCAATAAAAGGGACCATGTAACTGAAATGTTGTTAGCCAAAATGGCACGTGTTCCATAGAGCCAGCATCCCCCAAGAAGAGCTTCTGTCATTGCATCACTACAGAGCTGATGGCTCTGACTCTTCGCACACTTCTTTCATCTGGGTAGTACGGAACTTCTCAATAATGTCATAATGGGCTTTCTTAATTCTTTATTTCTCCTTAAAAAAAAAAAAAAGTCCTGGATTGCAGGGATAAAGTTTTTACTCCACAAAAAGTAATTGCAAAATGCATGCTCACTTTGGTGTCTTGAAGGTCATTCCTTTGAGCATCCTATAAGTTCTTAATCTTTCAATTCTCATGGCAGCAACTGGGAAGCTAACTCCTAGAGACTGCTTCTAGATGCCTGTGGAGAGCTGGGTACCTTTCCATAGCAGGAACACGTGGCACATCTATCTCCCTCTGCTGCCGTTTTGGGAAGAACCCCAGAAAGTCAATAGGCCTGAGAGAGCTGTGGGCTTGTCTGTTGTCTCTTTGTGAAACACATGTGCGAGTGTAAACAATGTAGACATCTTTTTTAGAACCCTAATCCCGATAAATTTTTTTTTTTTTTACTGGAAATTGGAGAATCAGGCTGGTTTTGAAAAAAAGAGATGAAATTAACATTAGCAGTAAGCAAACCTGTGAGTCCTTCTGAGGAAACCCAATGTTACATTTTGCACATTTTCTAAATTGGGCATGATTTTCAGATTGACTTGTTCTTTCTTTTCTTACCAAAAATCTTACCCTAAATTATACACTCCATACATAGGCCATCCCATTAGGTCTCGTCGAGCCTTGGTGGTCATACACAGAACAAATGAAACATAGTCAGGTTGTATTTATGTGCATTGTTTTTAAATTTTTGGTCATTTGATGCTGACCTCAGAACAGTCTGGCAAGCAGCCAGCACTCCTGCTCTATGTCGGGTGCCCCAGGACCAAGGAAGTTCTAGCTCAGGGCCATCATTTATAAGGGTACTGACCATACTCAAAATGCAGAGCCAAATCACTACATTTATAGGGATGCTTTGGGGGCCTTCTTAGACTAAGTTAGTTTTAGAAGTCCAGGCCTGCCCTAAGACTTGTGTCTGAAGAGTTAGCACTCAGCCTAGACTTTGGAGAGAAGGCTACCTTCTGCAGTGCCATCTCTTAGTGAGTGCTAACTCTGCTCCAGGCCTGTGGGGAAAAGGCAGTGGGAAGCCTTGAGAGAGGTAAGTCCCCACCCCCCAGCCTCTCCCCAGCCACCGCTTGCTCCATGCTGTCAGGATCTGGACTTGGGGGGAGTGTCTCTGTAGTGGGACCAGTGACAGAAGCTGTTCTTTAGAATTTTCAGGATGGCTGTATTCTGCGGTCAGAATGAGAGAGTCAAGCTGGGCAGAATCTCTCGCCAAGAGCTCAGGTAAGGTAAAGTTTATTCACTGGGAATGCCTTCCCCAGCAAGACAGCTACACTGACAATCTTCAGTTTCCTCCCAGTTAGCTTAGACATAAATGACAATAAACTTATGACTTTTTAAAAAGCCTGAATTTGTTTGAATTTTTCATGTAAAACTGCTTTTCTTTCTCCCACACAAGCTCATTTGAAATGTTGTTGCTTTTTAAAGCCCCGTGTTGGACGTTTGTTACCTCTTTCATCTTTTCCCCTTGGAAAGTTGTGCATCGTGTAAACATACCTGTGTCACCCACCTTCCCTTCTCCTCTCTGGGTAGTGCGGATTGCTTATCCAGTGCTGCAAAGGGGGCACCCCAAGGTATAGCAGAGGGAGGAGCCCAAACCACACGTGCTGCCCTGGGAGCCTGCCCCACACTGCTGTTGTGTGGGAAATGCTTCACTGCAGGCTTCCCTGCTGAGTTGCAGCACCCACCCCAGGAGAGCCTTTGGCCTCAAGTGACCCAGCTCCGCATTTTGGATGTATACTGGAAAAGAAGCCAGTCTTCTTGCTAGTTAATCTATGCAGTGAGGACCAAACATGGGCTCTAAAAATTCTGCAGGAGGGTAAAGGTGGATTACAGTAGTTTGCAGGATCTGAAATCCCCTATTTAATCAGGTTATTTACTGTGGCTTGACATGACCCTAGGAGACCTCTTAGGACCTGGTAGACAATTTGGTATTAAGTTACTTTCAGAAAAACTGAAAGAGACTAATTACCCCAGAAATCTGGCTTCCGGATTTCAGCGTTAGGCACCACAGGCTGATTCGTCTGCCTCTGTCGTATGTTCATTTCGTATCCGACAGCTGCAGACAGGATTCCTTGCTGTAAGAACCAGGGTAGATGGGCACATGGGTTTAATTTCTTTTTTTCCTTTAAGGTGGGCACTGGTTTGGCTTTCTTTTGCTATGTTCTCTTGGTTTGATTTTTTGCCAACATCAATTCTAGCTACCAGGACTTGAAAAGACTCCGAAGGATGCCCGTACCCTGCTCAGCAGGCCTAGAATCTTGCAGTCTGTCGGGAGCAGAGTGTCTCCTCGCACCTTAGTGTGCCAACAGCACTTGCAGTTTTAAGCAGGATATCTCTTTAGGGAATTTTTAGTTTTTTTTTTTTTCTTTCTTAATCTTCTTCCTTTAGCAGCAAGGTCTTTATTGCTAGAGAATCTACTTCATTGCAGCTTTGGGATTCCCACCTCGGTGAAAGTTGCCATCCTGATGTATTATACTTCAGACTCTGGAAGCAGATATGACTCTGCCACGCAGTTCCTCTACTGTGTATAGTTGCAAGTGGGAGGCCAGCCCATTTGTGTGATGGTTATCCCTGTACAATTCTGTATGTTCCACCAAATGTTCCTGATGCCCCTGCTAATGAATGTACAGTGTTTGTGAGATGCTCTTTGAAGATGGTATCTTTAAATATATATTTCATTTTCAATAAAAGTACACTGCTTCCCACTTCCTGGTATTTACTGCTGTTGCTGAATGTGCCTGTGTGAGTGTGTGCTCCCGGCGTTGCAGGACCTCAGAGCTGGAGGTGACACTCGTGGTTTCTGGGGGCTGGCTGTCTTCCCTCCCTGCAGGTGGTGTTAGACATATGCTACCTGAGGTAACATGTTTTTGTTTTTGAGAGGGAGTGGGTGTGGGGAGGGCCAGAGGGAGGGTCTCTGGAGCTTGATAGCTTGTATTGTTTGCTCTCTTCTGTCCTATTAAACTGCCCCTGTTTGTTTTCAGGGATGTTTTGCACTTCCCACTCTTCCGTACAACTGTAGGTACACTGTTCCTTTTTATCAAATAAGCACGTGTGAAAGGGTACAGAGAAAGGTCTTGGTTTCATGTAAAGAGATGTAGCCATGTGTGAAGATCCTGAAATAAGGTCAATATATATACCTTTGGATGACTATGTGTTTAGAATGAATTGCAGCTCATGGACAGGTTTATGTTACATTAGAAAGAGTAATGGTCATGATGGCACCCCTCAGGAGAAAAACAAATGATCCCTCTGTCCTTCGCCTGTGGGCAGATTGCCGGTAATAATTGGTCCGACAACACAATTTTTTCTTTGCTTACACACTGATCACTGTACCGTGGAGCAGCCTGCTCTTTCTAACCTAACATAACACTGTGGCATTGTGTGGGGTTACCATGGACGATGTTGACTGTGGTGTGTGTTTCTTCCTGTAGGCCTTCGTGGTGAAGCACCTCTTGGAGTACACCCAGGCAACAGAGTCTAACCTGCAGTACAGCTTGCTGTTAGTATTAGGCCTCCTCCTGACAGAAGTTGTACGCTCCTGGTCACTTGCACTGACTTGGGCGTTGAATTATCGAACTGGTGTCCGGTTGCGGGGTGCTATCCTGACTATGGCTTTCAAGAAGATCCTGAAGTTAAAGAACATTAAAGAAAAGTCCCTGGGGGAGGTGAGTCCAGAGCACGTGCTTTGTGCCCAGAGCAAACTCTCAGCCTGACTTCCTCTTTTTCTTGGGCCCTGCTCTGTCCTTGACCTTTCTCCTGAATATAGTGACCTGTGTCCTACAGGCTTCCTCACTGTTTGTCATATCTTACAGCTCATCAATATCTGCTCCAATGATGGGCAAAGGATGTTTGAGGCAGCCGCTGTGGGCAGCTTGCTGGCAGGAGGACCTGTTGTTGCCATCTTGGGCATGATTTATAATGTAATCATTCTGGGACCAACGGGCTTCCTGGGATCGGCTGTTTTTATCCTCTTTTATCCAGCAATGGTGAGTGAGCCTCTTGGCTGTATCCTGGTAGCTTCTTCCTATGGGATGGATAAAGTATGTGTACTGGTTAAAGAAAGAGGATAGATGTCTTCTCAAAGAAGGGAGTTTGAAAAGTTTGATGCTAGGTAGTGCTCGGTTCACCTGGGCAGAATTTTGGCTTGGGAGGAAGCAAGGGGTCATTTGCATAAAAGACAGGCGCCCTCTGAAGGCAGAGTGAGTCTGGGTGGAGCAAGAAGGCTCTAGGTGAACCCACTCGAGGTAACAAAGGAGCTGCGGGTGTTGACACGACTGGCCTGATTCTACCATGGTGGCGCCAGTGTCTGTGAGATCTAACGAGTAACTGCCTTCATCGCCCTACAAGGAGATGAGAATTAAATATTTTCTAACTCTAAAGATCCCTGTGAAATCATATGAAATCATGTTTGTCCCAGGAACAGGGCAACAGGCCTGGATTGCCAGGCCAATCCAGAGGTGCTTCAGTCTGATAGGGGGCTGCTTTTCCTGCTTCCAGATGTTCGTGTCACGGCTAACTGCGTATTTCAGGAGAAAGTGTGTAGCTGCCACAGACGACCGTGTCCAGAAGATGAATGAAGTTCTCACCTACATTAAATTTATTAAAATGTATGCCTGGGTCAAAGCGTTTTCTCAGTGTGTTCAAAGTGAGTGGAAAGATTTTCCTCGTGTATGTGGCAGAGGGATTTTGGATTCTTGGGGTCTGTTCATTCATGTACTTTGCTTCCTAAGCACATTAGAAACTAGACTTCTGATGTCTAATATCTTCATGTAGAATCTTTTGTATTTAAAAGAAATCTCAGGGATTTGAACTCAGGAAACTGATTTTGTATGTAGAATCGTATGGACAAATCTAGCTCTCAGAATATATGCAAGTCCTCCTCTTACCCAGTGCATGGTTTCTGGCCCAGCTAAGAAGGGGTTACAGAAGGGGCTTAGATGATTGCCACGAGCCCGTCGTCCATTCTGTGATTGTATAGGTGCCAGAGGTGGTTGTGTGACCCTGAGGGATGACCCGGGCTTCACGATCCTGGACTAAGCACTTTCCTCTAGTACTTGGTAGGGACTCCTTTTGTCATCTTTTAAACCAGTTGATTTAATTACAGTGTTCTCAGTGCTGGCTCCATTCACATTTTAAGTTCAGTCGCATCACAAGCCTGTCCGGGTAACTAACATGACACTGGCATTTAAACATTTCTGAACAAGAATAGGAAGGCTAGGCCTTAAAAACAGTGGCATTTAAGAAGGAGAAGTTAAAAAAAAGTATAACCTTAATTTCAGTAAAAAGTGTATATGGGCTGTTAATGGACTTAATGACATAGCAACTGACTATAAATGTTGTCAACATTAATACAATTTTAAATAGAATAAAAAGTATTTTGTTAGCATCAAGGCAGCTGGTTTGTTTTCTCTGATTAAACTTTCAGGTTCTTATCTGGACTTTGTATCTTGTAAAGTGGTTGGACATTGCAAGAGTAAATAATAAGTACTAACCAGATATGCAAAGAAAGTTGCCAGGTGTAGATGCAAATAAAGTGTTCTTTTTACTGAAACCCAGTAGACTTATACATGCCAGAAGGCAGGGGACCAGAGTACTAGTATTATAGTTGCTTTCTTTCAGATTTCTCCTTGTGACTTGGTCCATTCACAGCTCAGTTGTAGTGACAGAATCTATTGTCCTAGTGTGGGTGCTGAGCAGTGCTTACGCAGCACATGTGAGGCCCTAGGTCCAACCTACAGAACTGACAAAACCAGAGTTGATAGTCCATTAAACAGATTTCCTTTTCATCATTGGTACTAAAGGATCATATAAAAACCCGCCTCTATCCTAGCACCTTGGCTCTTGGGAGGCTGAAGTAGGAGGAAAGTCTACATTTCAGGATAAGCCTAGGCTACATAGCAAGAGACTGTCTTCAACAAACAAAAAAACAAAATACAAAAGATGTATTTGTAGTTGAAACCTGATTCTTCTTTGGTAGTGGAGTAACAGTATCCCAAAGTGTGTTTTGACTTGCTTTGAGGATGGGTTGCTTTTTAATAGAAACTCGAGAGGAGGAGCGACGGATATTGGAGAAAGCAGGGTACTTTCAGAGCATCACTGTTGGAGTGGCTCCTATCGTTGTAGTGATCGCCAGCGTGGTGACTTTCTCCGTTCACATGACCCTGGGCTTCGACCTGACAGCGGCACAGGTGAGCAGTTAGAAACGTTCTATGCAGAGCTCATATGCTCCTCTTGTTACTTCTTTTGGGACTGCTACCAAGATTTAGGTATTTCCTTCATTCACATCACTAAGTTCAGAAGTGGAGGAATACTACACTATCCCTTATACAGGAATAATGTGGCTTATTCTCAGTCAGCCTGGGTTTGGCTTTAATTTTGTAAATACAGATGAACTCATGTTTCATGTTTGTGAAGAATTTTAGGTGAAAGTCTCATTCAAAACAAAACAAACACTCTATTTTTAAAATAAAAATGTGGACTGAGGAAATGACCCAGAGGCTAAGAATACATATTACTCTTGCAGAGGATTATAGTTCAATTTCCAGCACCCATAGTGGGCTACTTGCAACCATTGGTAACTCCAGTTCCAGGAGATCTGACACCTCTGAGCTCTGAGGATACCACATTCATGTACACATGCTCTCTCTCTCTCTCTCTCTCTCTCTCTCTCTCTCTCTCTCACACACACACACACACACACACAAACACACAATCATAATTTAAAGATGAAACTTTTAACTGTGATTGAGGCTGACGAGGTGGACATAGGCTGACGAGGTGGACATAGGCACTTGCCACCAAGCCCAGTGACCTGAGTCCAGTCATTGGAACACACACGGGGAAGGAGAGAGCCAGTTCCATTAAGTTGTTCTCAGACCTCCACACACGCACTGCAACACACACGAATGTACCTGCACACAAAACAAATTACTTCTCAGACCTCCACACACGCACTGCGACACACAAGAATGTACCTGCACACAAAACAAATTACTTTACTGTGACTGTTTGCACTAACGTTTCATAGTTACAGCCTTCCCTCCACCTGAAAGGAGACTGGTGCCGCCTTGTCTACTGTGTCTACCTTGCGAGGCTTGCTCTCACCTCTCTTTTGTATTTTAAGGCCTTCACAGTGGTGACTGTCTTCAATTCCATGACTTTTGCTTTAAAAGTAACACCATTCTCAGTGAAGTCCCTCTCTGAAGCATCAGTTGCTGTTGACAGATTTAAGGTAAGTGGTTTCTTGCCCGTCTCTGTATCAGGAACTCTCCTTGGTACAGCTTGCTTGCTGCCTAAGAGTCCACATAGGCCAGCTGCACTTGACTTTGGTTTGCCTTAGGAGGTGGAAGAGACAACTAAATTAAGGGATGAGAGTAATGCCTTTAAAATTAATGTGCATTTCTATCTCTCCTGATTGGTTCTGAGCTGTGCTCCCTTCCCATAGTGAGCACTCCTGCCAGGCCCAGCATGGATGTGCATTGTCATTTACTGAGCTTTTTAAATGGCTGAAGTTAGACCAGCACGGCCAGGTGTCTGCCGGGTTTCTCCCCTCCCCCTCTCATGCCTGCTGCCACTTTGATTGGTTGCTATGCTGAGTCCTTTTGATATTTCTTTTTCCTACCCAGTGATTGCCACTACATGAGGCAGGGAATGCAGTGACATGGAAATAGTCATAAAACTAGATCATGTTGAGAAGTACAGTTAAGTAAGTATCAGCCCCTTTCCTTGCGTGGTTAGTTGATCAGACCTTTTTGTGTTCTTTGTACCTTCAGAATAACACAACCGTGTGACACAAGAGGGAGTGACGTGGGAGGGTGGAGGGAAGTAGGTACTTATTTGAAAGTGGTTAAGTTCAATTTCTAAAAAGGAGAGGCACTGTGTGCGCTGGAACTCATCGACAAGACCTCACTCCTGGTGGTCTTCCTTGGCTGGTGAGGTGAACACGGGAGCAGTTCTGGTGGCATGAAGAGTTGAAGCCCCAGGGCTGGAAGGATGATTCTCACTACCTTAGAGGCCCAGGAGCTGCCCTGTGAAGGAGAGAGTAGTTTGCTGGGATTTATCACAGCTCTTGCTTTTTACAGTTAGTCAGGTGACTTGCATTGGGCCAAGAGAACTATTCTTCCAGAAAGTCCCCCTTTCTCTTGCATTTCTCCTTCTCCTGGCTGCTCAAAGGACCAGAGCCAGGATCACATAAAACTAATGACAGTCGGAGCTTTGTCTCTATGAAGCCAGAGAACCCAGTCATGGAAGAAAGTGAAAGTTCTGACCAAAGTGCTCCCTGTTTGTTTCTGCATCCTTGGTAGTGGATAGATTTTGTTGAATTTTAGATAAAGAATGAAGGAAGAAAAAGTAGTTTTGTGACCTTGTTTTTGAATTGTCTCCTTTTAATTGAGTACAGTGTTAGCTGGTAGCATAGGCATATTTATACTGGAAAAATGATTTAAATTTTTTTTAATTGGAATCCTAGTGTAACAGTGTGTTGTATTATATCTGGCATCTCTCTGGCTACTCTCTCTTCTAATGAGTGAAAGTGAGCTGTTTTTCCTCTGGTTTGTTAGAGGTGTTTGTTTTTGAGACAGACTGGCTGCTAACACACAGTACTCCTGCCTTGGCCTCCTTAGTGCTGTTACTGCTATACACTTCGCCATGGGGCTAGGAAGCACTGTCAGTTGGCAACATCCTAGTGGAAGATGAGGTTTGTGTGTCCTGGCAGGTGTACATCTCAGTTGATCCGAATTCTGGTGTTGACTGGCCCTTGTCTGTCAAAGCGTGTTGGGGCTCTGGGAAGCAGGAAGTAAGAGCAGGGCGGCTATGATCTCCTAGAGGTACCACTATTTTTCTGAATAGTTTATAGGAGCCTACACAATCTCCATCGTTTTAAAAGGTCTTTAGGGAAGGAAATGGCGGATGTCCTTGAAGGAGATCAGGATAATTGACAATATTCCAACCCAGCCTCTCAGAAGGTTCTGGATATACGAATCTCACAGCTGCTCATAGACAGGAGCCTCACCTAAGCGTTACGACATATGGGGGTTTACAGGAATAGCGACTGTGATCCTAGCTCTTGAAGGTGGTGACAGGAGGGTCAGGGCTCACAGTCATTCTTGGGTGCCTAGGGCCGCATGAGATCCTTTCTTTTTATCTTTTAGGATTTATTTATTTTAATTTTTCTTTTATCTTTGAGATTATAATTACATAATTTCCTCCATCCCTTCCCTTTCTCTAAACTCTCACATATACCCTCCCTTGTTCTCTTGGCCTCTCTTTCTCACTAATTGTTGTTCTATACATATATGTATATCTGTATATATATGTGTATGCATATATATATGTTCCTAAATACATAAATACAACCTGCTCAGTCTGTATAATGTTACTTATGTGCATGTTTTCAGAGTGATCATTCGGTATTAGATAACCAATGGAGGTGGGGAGGGCTCCTCCCTGGGGAAGACTACTTCTCTTGCTCTTAGCATTCCTTAGTTGCCTATACGGTTGAGAAAGCCTTGTGGGCTCCCCAACCCTGATCCACGTTAGCGTGTCTATTGCTGTCCTTGTTTAGTTCAGTAAGACCCTTTCTTAGTTCTTCTTAAAAGCAGATGCTGGGATCCAGGAGAAAGGGGGAAATTACAAATTCTATTCAGTAGTACTTGGGAATTTTAAGGCAGTTGGAGTATTTAGTAATTGAGTAGAGTCCTCATCCTGCAAGCCATTTTTTCTCTAAAGATTTTCTAATGTTTTAAATTAGCTTTTAAAAGACATTCTGAAAATCTCCCTGCAATAGTGCTCTGTAAAGATTTCCTGGTTTAAGAGGGGTTCAAGTATAACTATAAAATCAGAATTTTAGATCTAACTTTGGAAACTCTTCCCCATTTGATATTACATTTTCCTGCCCTTTGAAATAACTCAGTAGGACTCTGGAAATGAGTGGAGAGAAGGTGAATTCTCCTCCCCTGGAGCGATTCTTGGGGAGGCACCTCTTGTCCACACAGGCCCTTAGCTCAGATGTTTTCCAAACCCAGTAGTTAATTTGTGCCGGTCTCAGTCTCTCAAGAGGTGCCGGGCCATGGCTAAGGGCAGTATGCAGGCCTTAGCTTTACAGAAGTGGTCTGGAAGGGTTCCTGGAGTCATGATGTCTGTGTAAAGGATTAGTATCCCTCATAGGATTTCTAACCGTTACTCTGGAACCTACAAATTACTGTAGATGGGGCACCATATCCCTATCAGTTATTAAATGTCCTTTTGTCCACATTAGACTGGCAGGCAAAGCAGAATACCTTAGTGTGTAACCTAGCATAGAGGGTTGGGTCAGTGAATGAGGCCCTGAGACCCCTTGTCAGTCCTGAGGTGAGGCTACACTAATGAGCTACCTTTTGCTCTTCAGCTTCCTTCCACTGTATAGCCTGATGTGTTTTGCTACGTGAGTGTACGCCATAAGCTTGTCTCCCTGGTCTTGATCCAGTGTCTCATCTTTGCACCTCTCTCACAACTCCTATCAGAGTTTGTTTCTAATGGAAGAGGTTCACATGATAAAGAACAAACCGGCCAGTCCTCACATCAAGATAGAGATGAAAAATGCCACCTTGGCATGGGACTCCTCCCACTCCAGTATACAGAACTCGCCCAAGCTGACCCCCAAAATGAAAAAAGACAAGAGGGCTACCAGGGGCAAGAAAGAGAAGTCGAGGCAGCTGCAACACGCTGAACACCAGGCGGTGCTGGCAGAACAGAAAGGGCATCTCCTCCTGGACAATGACGAGCGGCCCAGTCCGGAAGATGAAGAAGGCAAGCAGATCCACACAGGGAGCCTGCGCCTGCAGCGGACACTGTACAACATCGACTTAGAAATCGAAGAGGTAAGCCTATCCGCCTACTTCAGCACTGACCCCTGTGTCACCCCCACTCCATGCTGGCAGGACACTCCCTTTAAGCAGAGTATTCTGGCTGTGAGTAGTTTTGAATCGAGAGCAGATTGGGATCTGATTCCAAAGCGAGCAACAGAACTAATAACTTAGGGAATGCTTGCTTTACTAATAAGGAGGTGAAGCACTCAGGTGGACCTTCCAAGATCCTGCTCTGTGTTGGCTTCTGGCTGTGATGGCCGTTCTAATTAAATCCACTGCAGTAACTGTGAGGGATCCTTGTTAACGTCACGTTGTGCATCATAGAGAATTTGGCATATAAAAGGTATTCTCAGTGCTGCCTTTTCTTCTTCTTCTTCTTTTAAATTTATTTTACATATCTGTTTGTAGGTGTGGGCACATGAGTGCAGGAGCCAGTGGAGGGCAGAAGACAGTATCAGATTTTCTGGAACTGGAGTTACAAGTGGTATTGAGCTGCCTGATGCAGGGTCCTTTGAAAAAGCAGCAAGTGCTCTAAAGCCACTAAGCCATCTCTTCAGCCTCCTCAGGGTTGCTCTTAACAACTATATTATAATAATTTTTAAAAATATAAGTGAAGGGTGATTTGGGTATATAATATCATAACTCAGCTAGTATAGACATGGACTCTCAGAGAGTTGCTTAGAACACAGATTTCAGGTCGAAGACTTAAGATTCAAACTATGACTGGGAAGTAGCCCCATGCTTAGAAGACCATATTATCTGGGAGCCCCAGATGGACATTCACACATTCATTCAGCAGCTGTTTTTGTTTGTTTGTTTTTTTTGTTTATTAAGTGCCAGCTTTACACCAAGTCCTGTTGAAGGATTGAGAACAAACACAGCAGCAGAACCTACATAGTCAAACCCCTTTCTGGAGTTTATATCCTTAGTGGACAGACACAAAGAACAAGCAAGTGAATCGTATTGTATCAGGTTGTGATAAGGACCATGCAAAGGATGGTGATGGAGCTGGGGCAGGGGCAGTTGTGCTTGCGTTTTAAACACATTTTCTAAGGAAAAGACCCCATTCAAAGGATGTTTTAGTCAGGCTTGGGGTACATGTCCATAGTCTTAGTTTGGGGCATGCTGAGGTGGATCACTATGAATTTGAAGCCAGCCTGGATACATAGTGATACTCTAACTGAAAAGGTGCTGGGAGTGGGCATGGCAGACGAACAATAGTACTAGTGAGAGAGGGGAGGAGCAAGGGGGGAGAGAGGAGATCTGAGAAAGAGGGAGTCATGAGACTGTCTGAGGGTCATAGCTGAAGAGCAGAAGCAGAGAGCAGAGGCTCTATATCTGCAGTGTGCTGGTTACTGGACCAGGATGAGTGTGGGAGATGACAGAGGCCATGAAGATGCAGAGCAGTGGGGTGGAGCCTTCCACAACTCTGACTTTACCCTGAGAGGAAAAAAGCTGTTAGAAGATTTGCAGAAGTGCCTGTGAATATGTAATGGCCTGCTAGGCTCAGAAGAGTGTGCGAAGAGATGACGAAGGGAAGGAGAAGACTAAGGGGCTGCTCCTCCTGCTTCAGTGCAGGAGAAAGACAAGAGAGTGATGGAGACAGGGCTGGTTAGAAGTGCTCATCTGTAGAGCTGGAAGGGGGCACCGCTGCAGTGTACGGCAGTGCCAGCCGCTGACTGGGGGCACTTTGGGCAGATCCAGCAGCCATAAGCAGAGCAATCCTTGGTGGTCACCTGAAACTGCCAGTGTAGTTTATCACTCATAGGCCTTTGTCGGTTTTTATTTCACTCTTAGCAGCAAGCTTACTTGATGACGATTACTGATTACTGAGGTGGTCCTACCGTATCACTAGTCAGCTCTTTTAGATAATGGCTTCTCATACTCAACTGAAATGTACTCTTGCATTTGGTAATGTGATACTTGATTCAGAGAGGAACTCACCCTTCCCCCTGAGCTCAGAGCCTTGTGAGGGAAACAGACACAGGCTTGGTTTGGAATACCGGGATACACGGTTAGCAGATGTGGTAGAGCTGGAACTCTGGTGCCTACTGCCTGCCGGCAGTCTGGGATCCTCCTGCACCACTGTTCTCCTTCTCTTGGGGACTTGATTACCATCACACGGGACTGCCAAACAAGTGGCTCTTTTTAAAGTCAACTGTTGGCTATAGCAATGGCTCAGAAGTAGAGAGCACTGGCTGCTCTTCCAGAGGACCTGGACTCAATGCATAGCACCCACAGGTGGCTCACAACCAGCTCCAGTTCCAGGGGTTTTGACACCCTCTCCTGGCCTTTGCAGGCACCAGGCATACATTAAGGCAAAACACCCATACTTATATTAGGCAGGTGGATCTCTGAGTTCGAGGCCAGTCTCTTCTACACAGTGAGTTCTAGGATAACCTAGACTACACAGAGAAACCCTGTCTTGAAAAACCAACCAAACAAAATAATGAATAAAACAATAAATAAAAATTATATTTTAATGAATATAATACTACATGTAGTTCTTACTAAAAGAAAATAAATAAAAATTACAATTAAGTAATTTTAAAGAGTCCCACCTTACAAAAAAACTATTAAAAATAAAATCTTATACTACTTGCAAAGTTGGTAAGAGGCTAAGACTTCCTAAAAGTGATTGCGGTGTACCATGTGTGCGACAGTCTTTCCAGAGGGCCTCCATGTCCCTGTACTGATAGACCAATTGCAGGTTCTTAGGATGAGTGGCCGGGAGTCTCTTGATGTCTTTCCTCTCTCTGTGTGCATTGTCTAGGGCAAACTGGTTGGAATCTGCGGCAGTGTGGGAAGTGGAAAAACCTCTCTAATTTCAGCCATTTTAGGCCAGGTAAGACGTTTTTTGTTTTGCCCTTGGTATTTTCTGGTTCTTTCTTGGGTTTGGCTTAGCAAACATTTCAGGAACAACAGGCTCAGTTGCTGAAGAGTCAATAGAGGTGTGTTGGTTCTCCTCTGCTCTGCTGCTGGGCACAGTCTCTGGGGCCACCACCAGGCCAGTGCTGGGCTGTAGGGAAGCTCCAGGACACTGCTCCAGGGGTGGGAAAGCACAGATATGGAAAAGCCAGAGTTCGTTCAGTGATCCCCGGGCCTGTGACGAGGCTGGGACCATGGGGTTCTCAGACTCCTGGATATCCAGGCACCAGTGGGAGTTGCGTAAGAGTTGAGAATAGAGTTGTGGGAAATGGGGGTAGGGGAGGGGAGCTCGGGCTGGGGACAGCATCTAACCTGGGGCTGGGGGAAAGGGGAGCTCTGGCTTGTCCCAGAGGTGATTGTCCTTAGCTTGGTGGAAGGCAGGCTTGGTGGCAGTTGTGGCTGGGAGCACAGAGAGACCTTCTATGGGAGAACTAAACTGTGGCTTCATAGGCAAATGCCTTCTCCATGCTCCCCACAACAGTCCGTGGTTCTAAACAGTTTATTGCCTGTTCATGGTGGAAAATGGATGCATACTCTGGGTGGGCCTGAGATTAAATACCTTTTATGGGGAGGAATATCTGGGAAGGGAAGCTTATCAGCCAAGCCCTCTGGGCCTCTAGGTACCACATTAGCATAGAGAATTCTGTTTTGAGCCTGTGTCACCACAGGACATACTTTTATAGGAGGAGCCTGGCAGGGAGTGAGGAGTCACTTAATAAGCCTCAGGTGTGTGCGAGTCTCCAGGTCTCGACCTGCTCTACCTTACCAAGCTTCCTGGGGTGGTTTTACTGTCCAACAGAGGTGGAAAACAAAGGGACCGTGGTCAATGCTGTGCTTTTCATTTCCCCACCTTTAACAGCCTTCTGTGTGGAAGGCTGCAGTGAATGCCTGGTGACCGGCTAATAGTCACACACCAGTGAATACCTGGTGACTGGCTAATAGTCACACACCAGTGAATGCCTGGTGACTGGCTAATAGTCACACACCAGTGAATGCCTGGTGACTGGCTAATAGTCACACACTAGTGAATGCCTGGTGACTGGCTAATAGTCACAGACCAGTGCCATTTGTTCCCTGTGCCTCTTCCCATTCAGGAAGTAGTTACTGAATGCTGTGGGTGTGCTAGGAAAGGAGGTAGCAGAGCTGGGAGGGATGACCAGACACCCCACACTGCAGATTCTGAAGCGGAGTCTCCTCAGCCTAAACTCGGAGACTGTTACTTCTTCAGGGAGTTCATGTCCAGAGAAGGCTCAGTGATCTAGATACACAAGTACACCATGGGACAGCAAGAGGAAATGTAGCACCGAGAGTGAGAGGGAAAGGGTGAGCACAGATTCGCTGAGTGTGTGGAGCCCAGTCATTGGAAAAGGACAGGTACCGGCATACCTTTAAACAAGATTTCAAACAGCTTGACTTAAATGTGGATGAAGATGGGCATGCAGTTGGTGCCACTTCCTGCCAGGTGCTGCATTCTGAACTCTGCCTGTTGAGGACAGTGGGACCTGTGCTTTGAGGACAGGTTCCCTGTCCTGTTTGGTACCAGGTATGTGGTATGTTGTGGTCCTCCTAGAGCACGGGACTGTGTTCTGTTTTTTCAAAGTGCTTCTGAATGAATATTTGCAAGGTGCGGCTTTCCAGAGGGTGACTGGGCTGTGGCAAAGCTTAAACCAAGTGAGTTTTGACTTTAGTGGATCAAATCCTGGCAGCCCGTCTGACAGGGAGGCTGGTAGTGCAGGTCCTTTCGTTGGCCTTGTCCGTCCTTTAGAGTTTAACTCTTAGCTGACAGTGTTGTTGTGAGCAGCCAGGAGTATAGATTGCTGATTTGCACAGCAGGTTGATTGCCAGTTTGTAGGAAAGTGTCCCTGTATACACACACTGTGTGTGGTGGTATTCATAAGGGCAAGCTTATTTGCCAAGCATTCCATGCATTCACTAAGGAACCTTTGCTTCACTGTGTTATCATCCTTAACTCAAACTGTTGGTATCAAAAAGGACCACGGCACAAGTGGCGCATAATTGGTATCAAGCTGTGATAGAAAACACATCGAGGGGCTAGTGACATGACTTAGCAGTTTAGCACTGACTGCTCTTTCAGGGGACCTATGTTCAATTCCCAGCAGCCACATGACAGCTTACAACTGTCTGTAACTCCAATATCTGACACTCTTACCGATGTACATATAGGCAAAACCACCAAGGCATATAAAATAAAAATAAATAAATGATTAAAAAAAAAAGAAAAAAAAACAAAAAAGCTTTTGGGCTGGAGAGGTGGCTCAGCAGTTAAGAGCACTGACTGCTCTTCTAGAGGTCCTGAGTTCAATTCCCAGCAACCACATGGTGGTTCACAACCATCTGTAATGGGATCTGATGCACTCTTCTGGTGTGTCTGAAGACAGTAACGATGTACTTACATACATAAAATAAATAAATCTTAAAAAAAAAGAAAAGCAATCATATCAAAACTATGACTCATCATGCAGCCTCTTCATGTTGGAAGGAAGCTCTGTAGTCATTATTTGTATGCTGTTCATATCAGTTGATATCTAACCTGAAATTCTGTTTCCTCTCTGGTCCTCACTTCACAGAAGCAGCTGATCTAGTCAATATCCTGGATGAATCCTATAGATAAGTTGGCTACCCTTGCCTTGAGGCAGATTTTGGCTACAAATTTTTATGGCACCCTCCCCTGTGAATTTAAAAAGAGGCCTTCTTGCTTGTTGTACTATTAGTCAGAGTTCTTTAGAGGAACAGAACTGATAGAATGAATGTATACATATATTCATTGATAATATATGTGTTATATAACAAACATAATATATGAATATATATACATAATATATACGTGTATATATATATATACATACATATATATACACATATGGATTTAATAGAATGACTTGCAGACTGTGTTCCTGTTAGCTAGTCCAACAATGGCTATGTCCTAATAGTGTCAAGAGTCCAGCAGTTATTCAGTCCACCAGGCTGGATGTCTCAGTAATCTTCAGTCTACATTGGAATTCCAAAGTAGGTTCTAATACCAGCAAAATAATGCTTCAGCAGGAGGATAAATTAACTTGCCAACAAAAGTAAGGGAATCATGGAAAAAGTAAGAGTTTCCTTATTCCATGTCCTTTTACATGGGTCACACCAGAAAGTGTGACCAGGTATAGAGTGGGTCTCCAGCCCTCCAGTGATCCAGATGTAGAGTGGGTCTCCAGCCCTCCAGTGATCTAGATGTAGAGTGGGTCTTCAGCCCTCCAGTGATCCAGATGTAGAGTGAGTCTCCAGCCCTCCAGTGATCCAGATGTAGAGTGGGTC
>NW_022196894.1:18122341-18122709 GCF_008632895.1 Mastomys coucha | reverse complement strand
GTGATCCAGATGTAGTGGGTCTCCAGCCCTCCAGTGATCCAGATGTAGAGTGGGTCTCCAGCCCTCCAATGAGCTAGGTTTAGAGTAAGTCATTCCACCTCAAATGATCCAGTCAAGAAAATCCCCAACAAGTGTGCCAGCTCCTTGGGTTTTAGTTAATTCCATATATAGTCAAACTGACAGCCAAGAGCATCTATCTTGTTAATTTGACACATACTTACATTTTATGTCTTATCGCGGACCGGGATTTCTCACAGGGTCCCTTGTTCCGCAGGACGATGGGTTCTGGCCAGGTGGTCACGGGATTCGGATTTGACAAACAGACTACACACGAGTGGTGTAAAATCTGAGTGTATTTCTTTTAAAAA
>NW_022196894.1:18110844-18121659 GCF_008632895.1 Mastomys coucha | reverse complement strand
CACTAGTACGAGGACATATCTGGGCCACCTCTGAGTTTGGGGTGCCAGGCGACAATGCGGAGGCAGGGGACTGACTTTCCTTGAAGTTTATGCCTCAGATACCGCCTTCACACAAAGTGTACGTGGCAATGTCTTGCTTTCCACAGGAAAACAATAACTATGTCATAATTTTGTATAACATTAGCAAAATTACAATTATGAAGTAGCAGAGAAAATAATTTTATGGTTGGGGGTTACCACAACATGAGGAACTGTAGTAAAAGGTCGCAGTGTTAGGGTGGTTGAGAACCACTGACTTAACTGGTATGTATAACTACTTCTCTGTACTGCCCGTTCTGTATTCTTCACCCTCAGCAAGCATCCCAGTATGCTTTGTCTCTTTTCTAAAGGGTCTGGATCCTTTCTCATTCTGCCTGAATTGAGTTGGAGTTTTCCATTGATTTTAAACACAGAACATGGTAATAGAAGATGCCCTAAAAGATGCCCTGCACTTCAGATAGTCTTGCTTACATCAATTGTGGAGAAGCAATCCAGTTTCCTCTTGGTGATCTGGATCAGTCACTCTTAACACTGTTATTTCTTTCTTGGCCTCTTGGCTTATAACACTGATATTTCTTTCTTAGCCTGTTGGCTTGAGCGCATCAGAAGCTCACAGTGGCCAGGAGGAAGTCTGAGCTTCCAGTTTTGTGGAATGTTTGTTGTGGTTCCTGGCAAGAACACTTTATCCTCTGGAACCAAAACTTCCAGGTGACCAGAACCAAAGGTCTCAGAAACAGAATTGGAAATTTACCTAATAGGTCACTAGGAATGAAAATAAGTAGAACCATTCCATTTTCAGCCCCTTAATTCCTGGCCCTGTGACTCCTAACTGTAGGAAAACCATGCCATATATTAGAGGCTGACTTAAAGCATATGCCTACTTCTGGAGAACTCTGACCCAGGTTCCTAGCCTATTGCAGCCTAATTGGTACAGTGTCTTCAAAAGGCCATTCCATTGTTCTGTTAGGCCAAGTGCTTCAGGGTGGTGGGGAACATGGTAAAATCAGTGGATTCTATGAACCTGTGTCCACTGTTCCACTTTCCTGGCTGTGAAGTGAATTCCTTGGTCAAAGCAATGCTGTATAGAATACCATGATGATAGGTAGGCATTTGTGTTATCTGTAGGTAGTGGTTTTAGCAGAGCATTATCGGCAGGGAAGGCAAATCTATAACCAGAATAAGTTTCTGTTCTGGTAATGACAAATTGTCACCCTTCCCTCACAGGAAGAGGTCCAGTGTAGTTAACCTACTACCAGGTCACTGGCTGGTCACCCCAGAGAATATTGGGGGTACTCAGTGTTGCTGGCAAATCTGCACCTTAGCTACAGCTGTAGGCAGGTCAGCCTTGGTAAGTAGATGTCTGTGTTGTTCATGCAGAGTGTCTTAGTTAATGTTGTGTTGGTGTGAAAAGATACCATGATCAAGATTACAACTCTTAGAAAAGAATATTTTATTAGAGGAGAGATACCTCCAAGAAGGCCACACATTGTAATCCTTCCCAAATAGTTCTGCCAGCTAAGGACCAAGCATTCAAACGTAGGAGCCTATGGGGGGCATTCTCATTCAAACCACCAGATTCCACTCATTGGCCCTCATCAGCTAGTAGCCATTTCTCCATACAAAATGCATTTAGTCCAATGTCAAAAGTACACAGAATCTTTCACAGTCTCAAGAATGCATAAAGCTGGGCAGTGGTGGCACAAACCTTTAATCCCAGCACTTGGAGGCAGAGGCAGGCAGATTTCTGAGTTCGAGGCCAGCCTGGTCTACAGAGTGAGTTCCAGGACAACCAAGGCTACACAGGGAAACCCTTTCTCAAAAAACAAAACAAAACAAAAAACCAAACCAAACCAAACCAAAAGAATGCATAAAAGTTCAAGGTCTCTTCTGAGATGCAAAGCAATCTCTTAACTGTAGTCCCATGTAAAATTAAAAAAGAAAAGTATATCACATACTTTTAACATAAATGGCACAGAATATATATTACCATTCCAAAAGTGAGGAAGAGGGTCATAGTGAGGAAATACTGGACCAAACTAATCCTGAGAACCAGGGCAGATGCCAGATACCACAACTCTTATGTTTTGTGTTAGGGTTTTTATTGCTGTGATGAAAAACCATGACTAAAGAAACTTGGAGAAGAAAGGGTTTATTCAGCGCATACTTCCATAGCACTGTTCATCATCAAAGGAAGGCAGGAGAGGAACTCAAGCAGAAGAACAGCCTGGAGGGAGGAGCCTGTGAGGGGCCATAGAAGGGTGCTGCTTCCCATGGCATGCTCGGTTGGCTTTCTTTATAAGAAACCCAGCCCAGGAATGATACCACTCACGATGGTCTGGGCCCTCCCCCATCAATTAGTAATTAAGAAAATGCCCTACAGGCTTACATAGAGCCCAGTCTTAAGGTTCCCTCCTCTCAGATGACTTTATCTTCTATCAAGTTGATATAAAACTGTCCTTTCCACTGTCTGATGTTAAAGCATTCATTAGATGGCTCTTCCTTTCCAGCTGACTGCAACTCACTTCTCTCTCCTGGGCTGTTTCCACACCTGCTGGCAGCTCTCCTTGGCAGTTATTCCCCGCTCTTGGCATCTTTAGCATCTTTGGGTCTCCAACAGAATTCATGGTTCACTGCCATAGCTTGACACAACGGGCCCTCTGGGCCTCCATGAGAGAGCTGGCCCTAGTGGGCTTCCTTAACTGAAGAAGACTGCAGAACCTCTTTACAGCTGTCATCTTCCTTGACTCTAAATCCAGAACCTGTGAACTACATTTATATAAGCGTTCCATTGTTGATGGTTTCTTTTGCTGAGTCAGCCTTCCTTCTCATCAATTGCAGGATTAGCTTGGTGGGTCTTGCTCTGAGGTCACCATTCCTTTATCCCACTGAGCACTAGGCTTTTCTTTAAACTTCTCCTTTCCTTTAGCACAGGACTTGGTGTCAGCATTACACTTCCTGTTGCTCCTCTTCTGCCCTCTGTACATTTTGTATTTTTCTTTACCCTGCTTGCTCTTCTTTTTTCACGGTAGTGACCACTGCATAAGTGGTCACTAATAACCACGTGACAATGGTCAGTACTAAGCTATCTTGAAATTTCATCTGCCAGTAATGTTAGTCCAAAACACTTCTATTATTCTCTGGCAGATTTTTACAACAATGGAAAAAAATCAAATCAAAACAAAACAAAACAAAAAACAAATCCAGCCACTTTCTTTGCCAAAATATCACAAGAATGGTCTCTAATACTCCCCTAACTGCAACCTTTTGAGCTGGGTGTCCATAGTCTACATTGCTGTCAGCACCACTCAGATGGCCCATTAAGCCCTGCTTTCAACATTTAACTGCTTTCCTAAGCCAAAATCCACCATATTTCTCAAGCAGCCTGGCTAGGCCTATACCCCAGTTCCTACCAACTTCTGTATAAGTTACTGTTCTGTTGTTGTGAAGAGACACCATGTCAGAGGTAACTCTTACAAAAGAAAGCATTTATTGGAGGCTGGCTTACAGTTTCAGAGAACCAGTCCATAATCATCATGGCAGCAAGCACAGCAGCAGACAGGCAGAGATGGGACTGAAAGCTTACATCCTGATAGGCAGACAGGTAGTGAGGCAGAGACTGGGCCTATCATGTGCATTTGAAACCTCAAAGCCAGGGACACACCTCCTAATCCTTCCCCAACAGTTCCATTAACTGAGGACCAAGTATTTAGACATTAGCTTACGAGGGCTGTTGTTAATCAAACCAGCACACATAGCCTCCATCACTGCTACTATGGCCACTTTGTTCATAGACCTAATAAGCTGTGAAAGGGATGGCTGGGAAGGGCTGACTGTTGACAGAACAGATCATCCTATCACTTGATTATTAAACTCCTCTGCTGAGGTCAAGTTTTGGTTAGCATTTACATGAGACACAAGTATCTTCACATACTTTGCTCACTGGAAAGATCTATCCACATACTTCATCTTCATTTTTTTTTTTTAACATTTTAAAACATGTTCTTTCCAAGTCCCTGACCATTCAGCTAATCTATTGGATATAGCTCATGAATAATAAATTACACTTCTAGCTGTTTCTTCCAGGCAAAATATATAGCCATATATATTGCCTAAAGTTCTGTCTACTATGAATATTTTCCTTCAGTTTCTGTCAGGGTTGTTGCAGAAAGAGGTTGTGATGCTGCAGCTGTCGACTTCTGAGTGGAGTCTGTACAACATGCTGAGCCATCAGTAAAACAGACCCTAGGGCAGTCAGTCATAGGGCATACCTCATGAAGCTACAGATGCATGCCTGTGAGCAGAAGGCATTGTAATGGGAGTAGAAACCATTGGTATTTGGGCAACTTCTTCATGTAACTTGGTTGTGCCCTCAGGACCTGCTCAGACCCAATCATATATATATGATTATATATATATATATATATATATATATATATATATATATATATATATATATATCACTTCCATTTGATAATGGAAGGTATCTGTGCACACCCTATTCATGACTTGTTTGATCAGATACCCAGTTCCTGATTGACAGCTTAGTTGCATGGTAATGTCATGGCCCACTGTCAAATGTTCACTTTTTACTAAGGCTCCATAGCAGGCCAAGAGTCATCTCTCCAAGGGAGAACGATTGTCTACAAATGATGGTAGAGCTTTGCTCCAAAATACCAAAGGGCTCCTCTGTGATTTACCTACAAGGGTCTGCTAAAGGCTCTAGACAGCATCTCTGTCTGCCACGGACACCTCAAGTACTATAAGGTCTGCTGGATCATATAGTTCCAGTGGTAGAGCAGCCTGCACGGCAGCCTGGACCTGTTGAAGAGCCTTCTCCTGTTCCAGGCCCCACTCAGCTAGCAGCTTCCTGAGTCACTTGTTATATGGGCCTGAGTAACACACCCAAGTGGGGAATGTGCTGTCTCCAGAATCTAAATAGGCCCGCTGTCCTAGTTGCTTTTCTGTTGCTGTGAAGAGACACCATGACCAAGGCAGCTCATGGAGGAAACAGTCTATTGGGCTTACAGTTTCAGAGGCTGAGTCCATGACCATCATGGCAGGAGCATGGCCCAGGTGGGCAGGCATGGTGGTAGAGCAGTAGCTGAAAGCTCTGTGTCCTGATCCACAAACACAAGGCAGAGAGAGCTAACTGGGGATGTTGCGGCTTTTGAAACCCTAAAGCCTGCCTCCAGTGACACACCACCTCCAACAAGCCCACACTTCCTAATTCTTCCCAGATAGTTCCACTGACTGGGGACCAAGTATTCAAACATGTGAACCTCGGGTGGGGAGGCATTCTCATTCAGAACACCACACCCGCTAAGGACTGTCCTTCTCTCATGGTGGTAGGAGGAGCCAGGCGCAATAACTTATCCTTCCTCTAGGAAAGAATATCTCTGCAGGCCCCACACCACCTGACTTTTAGAAGTTTCACTGGAGTAGAAAGTCCTTCTATTTTTGTTGTATTTATTTCCTATCCTCTGATGCACATATGTGCTGCCAGCAAATCCAAGGTGTTTGCTCCCTCCTGCTCACTTGGTACAATCAGCACAATGTCATCAGTATAGGGGACCAATGTGACATTTGTAGAAGAGACAGATAATCAATATCCCTTCAAACTAAGTTATGAAACTGGGCTGGAGAGTTAGTATATCCTTAAGGTAAAACTGTGAGGGTATATTGGCTTTGCCCACTAAAAGCAAACTGCCTGTGGTAGTCCTTATGGACAAGTACAGAGAAAAGGGCATTTGCTAGATCAGTCGTCATGTAACCAAAGAGCAGCATGTGTTAGTCTGGTCAAGTAAAGACTCATCTGGTACAGCAGCAGAGTCAGTCATTCTCCATAATCTAATTGCCTTCTGCATAGGCCATGTCAGAGTGTTAAAAGGAGACTGGAAACCTGCATTGTTCATGTTCTTACAGTGGCACTTGTTTCTGCCATTTCTTCAGGGATACAGTGTTGGCTTTAGTTCGCTGTTATCCCTGGCAGAGGTGACTCCAATACATTCCATGTGGCCTTTCCAACCAAAATAGCTCTCACTCCACAGGTCATGGAAGAATGTGGGGATTCTGCCAGCTTTTAAGTGTATCTATCCCAAGTTTGCATCCTGACACTGAGGAATACCTGCCATGCTAACTAGATGTTCACAGTGCTTCTTGTGGTCTTTCAGAATCAGTGTCAGTCAGAATGGGTATTGAATACACCTGGGGAAGTCTGAGTTTTCCTTTCCCCTTTGTGTGCAGTTTGCTTTGTAAAAAGCCATAAGATCTTCTGAGAAAGGTGGGAGAAAGGCTAATCCAGGTCCTTCCTCTAGGGCACCTGGCAGTTCTCCATTCACAGGGTTCTGGGTCTGTAAACTGGCTAATCTGGAAATTAGTTCATGGACTGAGATTTTCTATTCTACCATCCAATGTAGGCTTTATTTGTTTGAGAATTTTTCTGCTTATACAGATGAAACAAACGCATAGATTTATTATCTATAGTGGGATTTTCTGGACCCACCAGCAATATAAATAATGACACAGAGAGTCATTAATTTTTATTAGTGCTTAGGCCTTAGCTTAGGCTACCTCTCAGCTAGCTCCTCTAACTTAATCTTATTATCCTAGCTCACTACCCACCATATGTTTTTTTTTTTGTTTGTTTGTTTTTTGTTTTTGAGACAAGGTTTCTCTGTATAGCCCTGGCTGTCCTGGAACTCACACGGTAGACCAGGCTGGCCTTGAACTCAGGAATCCACTCAAGTCTCTAACCATATGGTTCTTTACCTCTCTCAGTCCTGGTAAGTCAGACCGCCTCTGTGTCTTACTGGCAAATCCTTCCTGCCTCTGCTTCTTTTCCCAGAGACCCTCTCTCAGCTGGGAAGTCCTGCCTTCCTGTTCCTGCCTAGCTATTGGCCATTGTGGTTGTTAGTTCTTTATTAAGCTAGTCATCCAGGAGGTAGTTTTGTGTTTACAAAACACTTGAGGCAGGTGATGAGTCATAAGAATAACAATATCAATGTCTGGCTGATACTCAGCTCTCTGCTGGTACAGCAATCAGCAATTGAGGAATACAAAGACAACCTTCACACAACATACAAAAAGCTTACCTCAACAATTATCTCTTTCTTGGAAACATGGTAACTTAACGTTCCTGTGAATTAGCCCACCCTAAAAGTTCCTTTCTCGTGTGCTGCCCGTCACAGGTCAGGCTATGATGCACATCATTTTTTCTCTGGTGATTCTGTGTTGCCAGGTGGCCCCTGTTACTCCTGGCCCAGTAAGCCCATTGTATTTAATTTCATCCAGTTGAACTGTAGCATCTCCAGTCTGCCACAAAGAAAACTGTTGACAAAGGTTTTCAAATGTGCAGGTTTCTCCTCACCCCTCAAGCTGGGGTGCAGAGAACCCACTGAAGAGGATTGTCTCCATGGGTAGAAAGAGAGGCTTTGGGGAGATCAAACGGCCCAGGCTATCGTGGGTGAGGGGGAGAGGGCAGAAAGAAGAGCAAAAATGTCAGAAAAGCAGATCTTATATGACCGTCAGCAGAGTGGGAGGCTTTGAGCTGATATAGGCTGTTTCAAATGATCTGACTGGTAACCAGATGACCTTTCCTGAGGTAGTTGACCTTTGAGGACAGATTAAGGAAGTTTCCTCAGAGTTTAAGAGAAGTTGCTCTGTTTATCCAATAACAATCCTTTTACCTGGCCAAAGTCCTGTTTTGGACATTGTCACAGCACTGTCTTTTGAGGGGCACTTTGAAAGGTGTGGGTTTTACACAGCCTATCCAAGTGCTACAGTTTCCTGAGCCCTCAGACCCCTTCATCAACACTAATGAGGGGGATGTCAGGCATTCTTAGCTCTTCTTCAGCAGGCCATCTTTTCTTTTTCTTTCTTTAATTAATTATTTACATTCTATCCATTGCCCCCCTCCTAGTACCCCCCACCACAGTTTCTCATCCCATTTCCCCCTCCCCCTTGCCTCAGAAAGGGTGCTCCCCCTCCCCCTCCCCTTCTCTGGGCCTCAAGTCTTATGCATATCTTCTCTCCACTGAGGCCAGACCAAGCATTCCTCTGTTATATATGTTTGGGGTTGGGGGGCGAGAGGGTGGGGGGTGGGGGAATCTGGGGAAGGGACGGGCTTGGACCAGCCTGTGTATGCTGTCTGGTTGGTGGCTCAGTCTCTGGGAGCTCCCAGGGGTCTGGGTTAGTTGAGTCTTCCTATGGGGTTGCCCTTCCCTTTAGCTCCTTCAATTCTTCCCCTAATTCCTCTTTAAGGGTCCCTAACTTCAGTCCAATGGTTGGATGTAAGTATCTTTAGCAGGTCATCTTATGACAAATCCTTCATCTAACCAATTGAAGGAAATTTTGGCTTTTTGGGTCCAGGAATCACCCCACAAACCACTCAGACACTGAACTCAGTCAAACAGGGATAATTTATTGATACTCCCCCATCCCACCCCTACCCCCCACCTCCACACTGACGATCAAGGTCAGACTTGGGAGCTGAGATGGCAAACCTGACTGTTTCCCAGGGGCAACTTATAAAGGCAAAACCACAACCATAAAAAGTCATACACAGATGTTGGAAGTGCTGCTGGACAGTTGCAGAAGTTGGTTTGGGTCCAAGCTTATTGTACCTAAGTCTACAAAGCACTTCTAAGTGACCTTTATCGTGACTGCTCTAAAGGAAGGTGAGGGTCTGGGAAATTTCCAAGAACACGGAAGCAAAGAACTTAGCAGGATATGTGGTTAAAGGTTAACTGGGGCATGAGAAAGGACCTCTGTAACAATGTAAAATGGCTGGCTACAAGCATAAAACAAAATGGCTATAGTAAATGTCGGAAAGGCAGTGGCTACCCAGGTCTTAACCTGGCACCCTTTAAAAACTTTCATATTAAACTGAGTTTCAGTCAGTCAGCCCACATTGAAAAACTCAACCTGATCCAGTTTTATGTTTTTCTCACCATTATCTCATTCCTTTAAAAATCTATTTCCACACATATTGCCCAGATTTCTGCTTGAATGAATTTGTTAATTCATTAAGCTCTTCAGTAGTGTAGGGTACCTCCTCACGGACTACACTTTCTCTCTCCTCTACACTTCCCTGGCATCTCTTTCAGGAAATGTCACTGGGCATTCTGTAGACAGTGTATGATTAATTCCCTCCAGCAAAGCTGAAAGGACAATATTGCTGGTGGTAGAGATGGGATGCATCCTCTGCTAAGGCTGGTGAGATAAATCCTTCAGAATCGGAGGGCTCAAAGTCCTGAGCCTCAGTAAGAGTCCTCCACATACCTCCATCCAAAATTACAGGATCCTACTCCTTACCTTTAACCATGGATAGCCAGCCTCCAAGAGGGAGGCTTGGAATTTTGTTAGAATTCAGCAAAATTATAATAAGGATTGCGATTTAATTTTCTATAATCCTGTGGCTACTTGAGAACAGATTCTCCTTCTGGGGCGCACTTAGAAACCTGTAAGCCTTAATCCTAGCACTTGGGAGGCAGAGGCAGGCAGATTTCTGAGTTGGAGGCCAGCCTGGTTGACAGAGTGAGTTCCAGGACAGCCAGGGCACACTCACAGGATTTGCTAGAGAAGCTTACAGTCTGTGTGATCTCACTAGATTGCTCCCCCAACAGAAAGGCCATGATAGTTGTTCAGTCCCAGAGGCGGAATGTCCCAGCTCCTGTCTGTCTGTTTTAGGGTCCCAGAGAGATCACTAAAAGAAAGCCTCAGCGACAGGTGACCAACAGGCGAGAGGGAAAGCTTCCTTCTCCCACTCCTTGCATGTGGGCTGCCACCAGAGTGTGGCCCGCTTTGGGGTGGGTTGTTCCATAGCAAATGATCTGATCAAGAAAATCCCTAACAGATGTGCTCAGGTGCTTGGGTTTTAGTCATTCCAGATATATAGTCAAGTTGATAGTCAAGATCAGCTGTCAGAGTTAAGACTTTTATAGTGAAATCAATTTACAGTTAGAGAGTATGAAACAGCTATGGGTGCTGAGTGCAGTCAATAAATAAGTATAACATCAATGTTCTTTGTTGCTGTAGCTGTCTTTAGAAAAAATGTGTGATATGGAGTTAAGTCCAAAAAAAAAAAAAAGTCCTAGAAACGGCCAAAGCTTTAGACCGCATTCGTCTCCATTGACAGTGTGGGTGCCGTGTGTTGGTTTAGAGTGATGTTTCGGTTTACATCACTGGATGATGTCTGTCTCCCTAGATGACGCTTTTGGAGGGCAGCATTGCCGTCAGTGGGACCTTTGCTTATGTGGCCCAACAGGCCTGGATTCTCAATGCCACTCTGAGGGACAACATTCTCTTTGGGAAGGAATTTGATGAAGAGAGGTAAGATATGTTTGGTTTCTGTCATGGTTCTCTGGCCATGTGTGAGAGAAGGCAGACCATGTGCCTAATTTCCTGTGACTCTGTGTCCCTCAGGTACAACTCAGTGCTGAATAGCTGCTGCCTGCGGCCGGACTTGGCCATTCTCCCCAACAGCGACCTGACTGAGGTACAAGCCTTCTGCCCTTGCCAGGCCCCTGGAGCAGTTAGCAGGGAAGGCTCTGGAGGGCTTTGCAAAGACATGCCAGTCCCTGCTAGGACAGCCCCTCCTCAGACAGAACCACACGGGGAGCTCTGTTGTCACTGAGCCATTATAGCAGTAAAACATTTGTTGATCAGCACAAGGATGCCAGCCCTGCTTGTTTATGTCATGCAAATCTTAAGCATATCCCTTTAGGGTTCGAAATGCTTTCGTTTTGTTTTTACTATGCTTAAATATTTTTTTTTTTT
>NW_022196894.1:18066146-18110834 GCF_008632895.1 Mastomys coucha | reverse complement strand
GAGCATAGTGGTGCATGCTTTTGATCTCAGAACTTGGGAAGCAGGGTCAGGCAAAAGCATCCTGGTCTACATATCAGGTTCCAAGGCTATATTGTGAGACTCTCGTGAGGGGTGGGGATGGTGGAAAGAATTGTGTAGATATTTTTTGAACTGCAAGTCAAAGGAGTCCATGTTGAGCTTCTTTTGCAGGTTGCACTGCCTTCCACTAGAGAGAAAGAGCCTTAGGATACTCTTTCCTCTCCTCTGTCCTGAGCAGGCTCTGGAGCACCATCTCAGGGCCTGCTGTGTGCTTCCTTGGTGATGTTTCTCGCCTGTGACCTGTCCTGTGGTCTCTGGTCTGACACTTTTGTTTAGCTGACTTTAGCTGAACCCTCCAATCAGATTTGGTAATGGTTTATTTAGTTCCTATGTTCTCAATTTTTGCTCTCCAGATCAGTGGCATCAGTTCCACTTGGGAACTTGTTAGAAATGCATTGTCTTTTTTTTGTTGTTGTTGTTTTGTTTTTTGAGGCAGGGTTTCTCTGTGTAGCCCTGGCTGTCCTGGAACTCACTCTGTAGACCAGGCTGGCCTCGAACTCAGAAATCCGCCTGCCTCTGCCTCCTGAGTGCATGTGCCACCACTGCCCGGCTAGAAATGCATTGTTCAGGTATACCCATGAGCAATGTGTTATAATAACCTCTGTAGGTAATTCAGATACATGCAGAATTTGAGAACCTTTGAACAGTAGCATTTTTTGTTTGTTTGTTTGTTTTTATTCTAAAGATAACATTTTAAAGCAGCAGGAAAGCAGGTAGCATTTGACAGTTGATTCGTTTGTTCAGATAGTGGCATTTGTCAGGCGTGCGTGCTAGTGACACGTTCCCCAGTTGACCAGTAGTTGGACTATAAAGTAGTTTGTATGCATAAGAAGTTCTTAGTTAAGGGAACAAGAGACCCAGATAAACTGGCCCAGAATAAGAAGGGCCCTCATTTGTGGGTAGAGTTAGAAGAGGGTGGAGGAGTGTCCCAGAAGAGATGATGCAGACACAGTGTAGCAAAAGCATGATGTCATGTCGGTTCATAATTTACACGTTGTTTTAAATCTCAGGGTACCTGTGGTGTTTGCCAGTGCTTAGATTCTTTCAGAGTTCTTAAAGAGTTTCGGGCAAGGGTGTGCTTTGTTTTAGGGCATTCTTTCTGGAGAAGAGGGTGACCTGGGGCAGTGTCAAGGCCACATGGATGTCTGACTGGCACTTTGATAGTTGTAGGGTGACTCCCTCAGCCCCTAGAAGTTTCACACTGGCAGTTTGTGTAGGCTTTGGAAAGGGAGAGGAAAGATAACTGGGATGCCTGTTAAGCACTATTCTGGATTTAAGATAGAGGCTTTCCTTTTGGGTTCACAGATTGGAGAGCGAGGAGCCAACCTGAGTGGTGGACAGCGCCAGAGAATCAGCCTCGCTCGAGCCTTGTACAGTGATAGAAGCATCTACATCCTGGATGACCCCCTCAGTGCCTTAGATGCCCATGTGGGCAACCACATCTTCAACAGTGCTATCCGGAAGCGCCTCAAGTCTAAGACGGTTCTGTTTGTTACACACCAGTTACAGGTACGGTACATTCTCTCCTAGGCTGCTCACATGGCCTTGGTAGAGAGGAACTGTTTTCACTGCCTCAGCAAATAGCCAGTGTAGCAGTCCTATGAGTGACCGTCTGAATCAGGGGTCCTTGGAGCACACTGGTTCTACAGCAGACCTACAAATTAAAGGGCTGAGACGAGCAGATAGAAGTAGACGTTGGAAGTGAGTTAGTGGTAGAAAGCACTGAGGTGGCATCTGTAAGTAGAACAACAAGCACAGCTTGTTTGTACTTCCTCCCCCTCAATCATGACAGGCTGTCAGCTCGGACAGTGATAATCTCAAGTGGATTTCTAATGCCTAAGTTGGGGGCCCACTTTCCCCTTTTTTTGTAAGTTCTATATACTTGTGCACACAGGGAAAGGATTTGAGTTAATTAGTTAATTTATTTGAGACACTGATTATCCCTGACTGCGGCTCTTGCTTTGTAGACTAGGCTGGCTCACCTACCTCTTCCTCCTGAGTGTGGGATCACCCGTGCCACCACACTCAGCCAGGATTTAAAATGTAATGGAAGCTTGTATAGCCCCACCACCAGAATGCTGTACAGATTATAGAATACCATCCTGGGGTTTCTACCCTGCCTTTGGCCATTTAGTTCCTGGATAAAAGACACATTCAACTTATATTTACAGTAAGCCTTAGTCACCGCTAGAGTTGGGTGGATACACCCTCTGTGCTACTAGAATCTAATCCCTATTGATAATCCCGTTATTACTTACTATGTTTCATCTGGGCTGCTCTTATCTCCAATTGGCCAGCCCTCAGGATGGCATTTTCATGACTCATCTACCCCATGGTGGCTTCTCTCTCCTCCTACTTTCTTCTCTTCCTCTGGTTCTTCTCCCCAACCCTCAAGCCCGGGAACCCTAAGCCCCACCTATGTCTCATGTGCTCAGCTGTTGGCTGTCAGAGCATCTTTATTCACCAATCAGAAATAACTTGGGGGTAAGGTCTATGTGTGGCCTCTCTTGTCTCTGGGACAACCAGGTCTTGGGAGCCCTCACTTAGCATTACCAAAAGATAGCAAAAGACCAAACCTCAACATCAGAAGATATAAGAAATACTCTCTGACCTGTGTCATGGGGCACAGTAAACTGAAGCAAAGGCTCTTAGTCTTGAGACTGTAGACTGCTTATTCCTTGTTTGGTGAGGGGTAGTCTGCTGTATGCTTTCAGGTCTTGGTCCGCTATACCCCAGTGGTATCTTATTTTGACAATCTAAAATATCCTCATGTCAACTGGGCAGCAAAAGCATCTCTGGTTGAGACACACTGAGTTAAGACTAGGTGTATGAATGTATTTGCATGAATATCAGCAATTTTGTGTTTCTTCACCATTGTCTCCAGTACCTGGTCGATTGTGATGAGGTGATATTCATGAAAGAAGGCTGTATCACAGAGAGAGGTACCCACGAGGAGCTGATGAACTTAAATGGAGATTACGCTACAATTTTTAATAACCTGTTGCTGGGGGAGACACCCCCGGTTGAGGTAAGGCTTACTGGGTTTGTGCATCTCATTTCTACACAGGCACACATGATGACATGGAAGCCAGAAGAGCTCAGTTTAACTCTGGTTGCCTGTGGTTTCCCATGACCACACTCCTGTGCTGTGTTCTCCCACCCCTTCTCCTGTGGGAGAGCAGGATGAGGAGCTGGTGAGGGCTGGGGAGCAGGGTGAGGAGCCTGTGAGGGCTGGGGAGCAGGGTGAGGAGCCTGTGAGAGCTGGGGAGCAGGGTGAGGAGCCGGTGAGAGCTGGGGAGCAGGGTGAGGAGCCTGTGGGGGCTGGGGAGCACAGTGAGGAGCTGGTGAGGGCTGGGGAGCAGGGTGAGGAGCTGGTGAGGGCTGGGGAGCAGGGTGAGGAGCCTGTGGGGGCTGGGGAGCAGGGTGAGGAGCCTGTGGGGGCTGGGGAGCACGGTGAGGAGCCTGTGAGAGCTGGAGAGCAGGATGAGGAGCTGGTGAGGGCTGGGGAGCAGGGTGAGAGCTGGGGAGGTTTGTTCCTTAAACCCACTAAAGCAGTGTGAGGCTCTCTGTGGACATACAAGTGAACAAGGTGTCAGGGAAGGGAGTTAAATACTGTGTGTTTGGAAATAATACATGGTATCTTGGATCCTGATGTGGCGCTTAGGTTACTGGGTTAAATACTTTAGATACCATCTTATTAGACATTTTATTAGAGTTATATGGCCAAACAGGATCCTTTCCCATTCTTAGAGAGGAGAAAACAGGCTCATGTGAGTTAAGCAGCTTGATGATGAAGACAGTCTGGTTCTCCGGTTCTTTGTGTTTGCATCCGCCTCCTGTGCAGCACCCAGAGGTGCCAGCTTTCAGTGCTGTCACACAGGCTTCAAGCTAGGCAGAGTTCAGCATGGAGTAGTCCCAGAGGCCATGCGTCCTTCCTGGCAATGCCCCTCTCTCCTAGGGTCCCGAGAGTGATGTAGGCTGGGCTTTGAGCCTCCTTGTTGCTTGCCAGGGCATTTTGAAATGGTTCAGCAGATAATGGCCCTGGCTTTGCAAGCCCGGCCACCTGAGTTCAATTTGCAGAACCCACAGAGTTGTCCTTTGACCTCCACATGTGCACCATAGCATGTGTACCCTGACATGCACATCATAGTGGTTGCTTACAGCTGTGGTGTTTCATAATATGTAACATGCGTATCCCAGTGAGCGGTCCACAGATGGTAATATCACCTCAGACAGTGTGTCTACTCATGTACTGTCCTAAATATATTTAGAGCATTTATCTTCTGTCCTGGATTCAGCTCTGTATAGATTTCATATTTTTAAATTTTCACTGTGTGCTTAGAAAGTCTAGTTGGTAAGCCTGCTGGGGGTATGCTATATCATGTAAACTTGAATTCAGTGACCTAAATGGAGAAAATTTTATAAAAGTGTAACAAGACCTTGGCAAGAAGAGCATTGAATGGTTTTGTGGGGGCCTTTTGTTTACTTGTTTGGCCCCAGGTTTAGTTTGATGAATGCTCACTGATTACCTCTGGGCCTTGTTCTGGGTAGTTCTGGCAGCCGGCACTGAGTAGAGGACCCTGGTGAGAACTCACCTTTGTCTTTGGTGGATGTTAGGTGTGGTAGGGCAGACCAGTGCTTTCCTGCTCTTACCGGTAACTAATCAGATTCTGCAGTGAGCACTGCGGACACTTGTGAGCTTTATTGCAGAGGTGTGTAGGTTGTCTTTCACAAACTGAACACATCCGAGCAGGGACAGAGTAGGGACAGCTGTGACTAAGATTGGAAGGAGGAGGGGGACAAGGGCACAGCAGTGGGAAGTTGAACTGTGGGTAAGGAATGATTCGAAGTTGTGTGGCTGCAGAGTGGAGCCATGGAAGCCATGAAGTGCGATTAGGACCTAACAGCCCGTGATTAGGACCAGAGTGCAGAGAACCTGCAAAACCAAGCAGACAAGTTTGGGGTTCTGTGGTTGCAGAGGGAAAATGTGGCATCTCTGAATCGAGGGAGAATGTCAGAGATGCAGGAATGGGCGTGACTTCAATTCGACTTTCGACTTTATCACTGGGACAAATTAGAGGATAATGTAATAAACTCTGTTTTGGGAGGTTAGGCCTTAACCGGGTTAGTGAAGAATAAATGTTAGTGGACTAACAGGATAGGAATGTGGATTGCAAAGAATTTAAGAGATTATATTAGTACAGGAAATTAGTGTAGATTATTGTAGGACTCTTTCTTACATTTATTATGTAAGAGAGCAGGTGTTCAAGCACGGTGCCCGTGACCCCACCACTCAGATCAGGGTCAGTGTGGGCCTGACACAGATGCTTGGTATCAAAAAACAAATAAGAACTTGGGTGTATCATATTTGTTATTACTCAGTGAGTGGTTCTCTAGTAGTGGGTCCTGTATGAATTCATCCGAATGAACATCCTATGACTGGAATTTTTTCTTTTGTTATTAGATTAATTCAAAAAAGGAAGCTAGTGGTTCACAAAAATCACAAGACAAGGGCCCTAAGCCAGGTTCGGTGAAGAAGGAGAAGGCAGTGAAGTCGGAGGAAGGTAAGGACAGTTTTGCGAGGTTTGTCATTTCAGGAATAATGCCATGTGGAGATAATGCTTCCCGCCACAGCATGCTACATTACTAGAATAACAAAGTTCCAAGACAGTTTAGGTGAGGGATCTTGGGTGTGCTCAAACAAGGGAAGTTAAATGACCTTTGATCCTTTGCTTTTTCTTCAAGCAAGGAGTGGAGTCAGTTGTGGGTAATTACAGCTGAATCATCCTGAGTGAGTCTGCTGACCCTCCCTCCTTCCCTTCTTCCCTCCCTCCTTCTTTCCTTTCATTTGAATTGGTGTCCTGAGCAAGAAATGCTTGTCTTAGCTGAAGGACAAGTCCAGTCTCTAGCAGAAGTCTCTGAATTGAGGGTCAGTGTCCTAGAGGAGTCTCTCCTGCCACAGGGCAGATCAAGGTGATATTTCTTCTGATGTGCAGGACATTATTCTTGATTTCTGTTTATATGCTGTGCATTGGGCATCATAGGGTTCTAGGACTGCATCTGGTTATCTTGAGTGAGTAATGTCACCAAATTCTGGTTATCAAATGCAGCCTTTGGTGTAGTAGGGAATTTTTATATATCTGAAGCTATTTTTCAACATCTAAAAGGCATTTTTTTTTTTTTACTATTTTATTACAATTAGAATCACAGTTAAAGCTGGAGTTAATAAAGTCCAGTCCTTTGTTTTCAGAGTGTGCTAGACCAGTAGGCTTACTGCCTGGTCCTGGCAATGTTTGCAGAGAGCTCTACAGAAGTTACAGGCGGCAGTTTTCTTGCTTGGACTTCTTACCAGATCGGAGAGCCTGAGAAGGTGGTTGTAGTCATGTAGGCATTTTCATGACTGTGATTTCTGAAGCAAACATCATCCCCTTTAAAATCAGAAGAAAATGAAGTTTGTTTAATGATCTCTTTGCTGAGTCACCTCCTTACATTATAACTGGAATTTTGTTCTGGTAGCACCAATACATGGTTCAGCTACCAGTCCTGAGTTTACCAAGTAATGATGAAAATCAAGAGAGGACATTTATTCAATGTGGCTGCCTTAGGAAGGGGTACAGATAACGGGGTCCAGTGACCCCAAGTTTACTTGTAGGGGCCTGACATGAGCTTTAGGATTAAATGGGGGAAACCAGGGGCACATGGTGTGCCCAATAAAGCAATTCTAGTCAGAGTGCTTCTTGCCCATCCTGGTTCTGAGGTGATCTGCCTATTCTTTTTTACAAGATGGTCACTTCTGTTCTAGGGTACAACTGTGCTTGTATGGATAATTACTCTCCTGGGTGGGAACTGCCTGCCTTGTGAGGTTTGTGATTTATGTATGGGTCTGGGGTTGTTCAGAGATTCACCAGTCTGACCAAGAATAATTTTAACAAAGAGGCTTTTTATTTAGATACTAGCCTGCTGGGGCTATAGCATCCAGCACTTGGGATTTCCAGGATGCAGCATCAAGTCACAAGAAATCAGAGGGTAGGAGAGACAGCTCAGTGGTAAAGAACACTGACTGTTCTTCCAGAAATCCTGAGTTCAATTCCCAGGAACCACATGGTGGCTCACAACCATCTGTAATGGGATCTGATGCCCTCTTCTGATGTGTTAGAAGACAGCTACAGTGTGTTCATATACGTCGTAAACAAAGAAATAAATAATTAAGAAGATCAGGGGGTTATAAATGCAAAGAAAGTCACACATTCCATTTATGTGCAGGCATACATCCTGCAAGTGAAAGATTACATTTTTTTTTTTTTTTTTTTTTTTTTTGAGACAGGGTTTCTCTGTTATAGCCCTGGCTGTCCTGGAACTCACTTTGTAAACCAGGCTGGCCTTGAAATCAGAAATCCCCCTGCCTCTGCCTCCCAAGTGCTGGGATTAAAGGTGGTCGTGACCACTGAAGCCTAGGTTAACATTGTGCATAACAACAATTTTGTTAAAAAAGATAAGAATGGCCCTTAACATTCCAGAAAGCCACCTGCCCATAACAACAATTTTGTTAAAAAAGATAAGAATGGCCCTTAACATTCCAGAAAGCCACCTGCCCACAACAACAATTTTGTTAAAAAAGATAAGAATGGACCTTAACATTCCAGAAAGCCACCTGCCCTTGGCCCAGTGCAGCTTTTAGGTAAGAGATGAATGATAAAGAGAAAAGAATAAAAAGGCTAGGAAAGGACATACCTGCTCCTGAGTATGCTGCGGGAGCAAGTTTATTGTCAATAAAAAAGGAGACATAGCCAGAGGCAGATATGTCTGGGAGAGTCCAGAGTGGTCATAACTCTGAACCAAGTGGGGAGGGAGCGGAGAGAGGGAAGCCAGGAGCAGCCTGGAGGCCAAAACTAAAAGAGGGGTGGATAGGCAAAATGCCTGGATTAGATAGGGAAGGGCAGCCTAGCTCAGGGTAGAGAGTGGGGTGTGCCATCAGTACCCTGTAACAGGTAGGGGCTGAGGGACACAGGGAGAACCTGGAGGCCAGGTCTACTCTGATATGTTAAATTGGCACCTCAGCCACTTTTCCTGGGTTTGAAAACTTACCAAGAGGTAATTTTTGTTTTATAGACTTCTTAAGCACATGATTGAAATGTAAAACATCACATTAGCTGTCACATGAAGGTTTAGGAAAGTGGCCTGTTTGCACCTTCAGACTGAAGGTGAATGAAGTAGACTCTGCTATTGCACTTAGTACACGTTCTTGTGGTTCACTGGCTTGGCCTGCAGACTGTGACACTGTCCTCTCTGAGGTTCCTGGGAGACTTCATCGTGCTGAAAAAATGTTCAGTGAATGAATGTTTTGGGTGGAGAGGAGGCAGTTCTAATCTAGTGTCCTTTGAGGCTAAAGGTTCTGTTACTCTGCTGCTGTATACCTACGTGCCTTAGCGTGAGGGGAATAGCCCCCCACAAGAGAAATTCCCTAGACAGGTGAAAGCAATAAAGTTCATTTGGGAAAAACAGATTCACCAGTCAGACAGTACCAGACCCAGGTTCTGAAACTTGTGCCAACAGTGTGCAGAAGTTCAGAGTAGAGAACAGTGTAACTGGCTATAGCTTAACCCAATTCCTCACTCCCTGGCTATAGCTTGGCTAGTTAGCTTACGTATGTCTTCCTGCTGCCCACCAAAACTGGTGTCTGTGACTAAACCCAGTGATAAATGGGTCTTTGGGCAGAGTGTAGTGCCTCAATCGCATCCACAGCATCCCACGAAGTTTTATGGTGTACTATTCCCTCCTGAGGTCATGTGTCCTTTCCTCTTTCCCAGGGCAGCTCGTGCAGGTGGAGGAGAAGGGGCAAGGCTCTGTGCCCTGGTCAGTCTACTGGGTCTACATCCAGGCTGCAGGGGGCCCCTTGGCCTTCCTGGTCATCATGGTCCTCTTCATGCTGAATGTGGGCAGCACCGCCTTCAGCACCTGGTGGCTAAGCTACTGGATCAAGCAAGGAAGCGGGGTGAGGTTATGCATTGCTGAGAGTTGTGTGTGATAATGTGGCCCTGCCTCACTATTCCCTGAGTGTTCTTAGGGAAACTCCTGTAATTGTCACTGAAAAGAAGTCCTAGAAACATCATGGGATACCCCAGTAATGTGCATAACTTTGCTCTGTGTATCAGTTAAAAGATAATTTAAGGAGAGAAAGCAGTGGACAGAGATGTTCTCAGGTTGGGGAACGGATGTGTAACATAGTCTCATAGAACAGAAAAAAAGTCCCCGGCCCATCATGAGTCAGTAAGTAGGGAAGTTGCCAGCTCCCTGTGTTCACCCACTAGAAAAAGAAGTGTGCAAGACTGCCTTGCGTTGGCCATGAGCAGGTCCCAGGTCATTCCCCGTGGCTCGCTCTCTCTCCTTGAGCACGGCAAGTGACCTAGCTGTCTCAGGAATCTTACTCCATGGTATCTTATATCCAAACAGAACAGCACAGTGTCTCAAGGGAACAGAAGCTCCGTGAGTGACAGCATGAAGGACAACCCCTTCATGCAGTACTACGCCAGCATCTACGCCCTCTCCATGGCAGTCATGCTGATCTTGAAAGCCATTCGAGGAGTTGTCTTTGTCAAGGTATCACAGTGGGTGGACTGTGGTGCAACTCCCTCCCTAGGTCACGTGAGAAGCTTGGTTGTGGTGGATGTGGTGCAATTGGGTGGCCCTACAGAAGTAATGTGGACCCTGTTAGTCACCCATGACTTCCGACTACTTGTACTTTCCCAGCATTGGGGATGGATGTCCTGCACAGTGGTCACCTACAGGAGTAGGAAGTGAGCCTTCCTTGAGTACCCTGGTCTCTGGGTCAGACCATTCTGTCTCTTTTCCCCAGGGCACACTGAGAGCCTCCTCCCGGCTCCATGATGAGCTATTCCGAAGGATCCTTAGAAGCCCCATGAAGTTTTTTGATACTACCCCAACAGGAAGGATTCTCAACAGGTTTTCCAAAGACATGGATGAAGGTATTTTTCACTGGTCCTTTCTTACATCGTGGAGTACTCACTAGTGCTCACTGCCTCTAGCCTTCCCTCTCTTATCCCCCCCCCCCCCCCCCCCCCCCCCCCCGCCCCCAAGGCCAGTACAGAGAGAATACGCAGCTTTGTCTCTCCTAAGACTGAGAACAGAGTCTGGCATTTGCATCAGTGTTGTGGATATATTTAATCTCAATCAGAGGCTTCTACCTGTCTTTGATCTTTCAGTTCCCAAGTAAAAGTCATACAACTTTATTATTAGTTAAGCCTTTAACAGCACTAATGCTGGGCAGACATCTACTCGACTATGCTATTAGAATCTTTCCTATTGATAACCTCGAGTTTTTACTTACCGTGTTCCATCTGGGCTGCTCTTAACTCCAGTAGGCAGCCCTCATGGCCATGGCGTCTTCTTTCTCCACCTTCCTCTCTTTCCTTGCAGTGTCATTTGACCCAAAGCCCCCCCCCCCATCCCTAAAGCTGGCTTATGTTTCTTCTGTTCAATGACTGGCTTTTGGCATCTTTATTTAACCAGTAGCTTTAAATCAAGGAGCAAGGTCACATTGTATGAATGATTCTCTCATTCCTCTGAGCAGCCAGGCCTTGGGGCCAGTACTTATCATTACAATGTGTATCAAAATCCATCAGCAATATTTTGCTTGAGTTCTCCTTCTGCCTATCTAACTTGAACACAAGGACAGAGAGTTGAGCTAGCAGAGGGGCTTTGGAAGGGATGTCTGCAGTCCCGGAACACACCTGCAGCTTCTGATGGGCTTTCTGTATGCAGCACCGTCTGGGCCAGCACCAGAACTCATAGGCATCCATCATCCAGAATCTAGTATTGCATCCTGCAATAAACAACACTGGGTGTTTTATGTACCTGTCCTAATTCACATAACAGCTCTGCGAAGCATCTGTTGGTTCACCCGTCCAGTACACAAGAGAGTTATATACAAAAAGGTTAACTAGTTTGCCCAAGATCATACAGCTGTTGGGTAGCCAAGTTGGGAATTGGGCTCAGATCTTTTTACCTTAAAGTTAGTTTTTATCTATCTACTGCACAGTGGTGAACCTCAGGGGGATCTTGTTTGAGGGGTCAGTAGGCCAGTGGAAGGCTATGGCTGGAGGTAAAAGGAACTAGGAGCAGGCTCAGTACCAGAACTGGTGCATAACATGTCTCAACTTCTGCACACGTGCAGCCATACTGTGCACATTTGCACAGACACATGCATACTCAGACATGCATATACACCCAGATGTACATGCATGCACACATAGAGACACAGATACACTCTAACATGCATACCTGCACACACAGACACAGCACACACATGCACATGCATGTACATACAGATGCATACGCACACACAAACACACGCACAAGCAAAAAGACAAGAGAGCTAGACCTCTTGGTTCAGTCCTTGCACTGGAGTCTTGCAGGAGGATTGTGAGTTTGAGGCAATCTTGAGCTTTATACTAAGACCCTATCTCCAAAAGGAAAGAAAAATAGCAGTGCTTGTGACAGAGCTGTGGTTTTCCTGAAGATAACTCTGTCCACAGAAAGGGGTAGAGGAGAAGTAGCTAAAAGGAGATGTTGCTTTTGAAGGTTCTGTACACGCCTTTGATGATTACATATGTTTCCGTTTTTCTTGTGTTGGTAAGAACACAGATGATCTTTGTTTTGTTGTTTTGCATGGTTTCCCCAAGTATTTTATGTACACATAATACTTTGTAGAGGGGGACTGTTTAGGAGGAGTTGGGGGAACTGACCCAGAAAGAGAAGGTGGAGGAGGAAGACCACTCCCAGGAAAGTGAGAGCCACTCGGTTGGTTCTTCCTTCATAAAATGTTGAAGTTAATATACAGCCCTCAGGAATTTCATAAAGCTTTCAAAAAAAAAAAAAAAAGACCCTATTAAGCTCCTTTTTCCTTGTTTGTGGGTTCCAAGAGTCTGAAACTCATTCTCTTGTGGTCTCTGCAGTGGACGTGCGTCTGCCATTCCAGGCTGAGATGTTTATCCAGAATGTGATCCTAGTGTTCTTCTGTGTTGGAATGATCGCTGGAGTCTTCCCATGGTTCCTTGTGGCGGTGGGGCCTCTCCTCATCCTCTTCTCACTTCTACACATTGTCTCCAGGTAAGCAGGGTGTGTGCAGGGAGAGACGAGGCCATGACTGCTAGTTTCCTGCTGTGACACAAAACCCATTCTCTCACAGGGTCCTGATTCGGGAGCTGAAGCGCTTGGACAATGTCACGCAATCTCCTTTCCTCTCCCACATCACGTCCAGCATTCAGGGCCTTGCCACCATCCATGCCTACAACAAAAGGCAGGAGTTTCTACACAGGTCAGTGCTGCTGGGGGGTCAAAGGTTTCAGAGGGGAGCTGGCATCTCAACAGTTAGAATTACCTCAAGGGGCCATTCAAGGGATGGGAAAGCTCATTCCCCAAAAGTATTATTGATGCAATGGAAACTGTCTCTGATTAAAACTCAGCCACTTGCTAAGATCCTTTCTAAGAAAATGAGAAGACAGAAACACAGACCAGGAGACAAACGTGGATATGTGACATGCTCCCTTTGAGAATTTATCTCTGAAAGGATATGTAAGAAATAGTAGCTGTTTATGGAATAAGGAACAGATACCTAGAAATTGGTAAAGATTGACTTTTTGAGCCGGGTGGTGGTGGCGCACACCTTTAATCTCAGCACTTGGGAGGCAGAGGCAGGCGGGTTTCTGAGTTTGAGGCCAGCCTCGTCTATGGAATGAGTTCCAGGACAGTCACGGCTACACAGAGAAACCCTGTCTTGAAAAACCAAAAAAAAAAAAGTCTGACTTTTTGTAGTTAACTTTCTAGAACTTCAAGGGCTGAGTAGTTTGCATAGCAGTTGCTCTATGAGCATGAGGACTGGGGTCCCTAGAACCCATGTGATTGCCCGATGGGCATGGCATGGCATGGCAGCTCACCTGTAACTTCAGCCTTAAAAGGCTAAGACACAAGATCCCCAGAGTGAGCTGGTGAGGTAGACTAGATGTGGGCCAGCTCTAGGTTTGGTTGAGAGACCTTGCCTCAGTAAATAAGGTGGAAGAATGAGCCTTCACAAGTACACATGTACACATACATGCACACTCCACACAGACACATGAAAAAACTCCTTAAATTTTCTCTCTCTCTTTCTCCCTTTCTCCTTCCCTCCTTCTCTCTCTCTCTTTCCCTCTCTCTCTCTCTCTTCCCCCTCTCTCTGTCTTACTCATGTATTGCCCATTAAAGTAAAAATTAAGTCATTTTTACATGAAAAAATAGAAGAAAGGGGTTAGGAAAAATTAAGTGATTCATAAAAAGCCTTTCCAACTTAAGATAATGATCTGTACATGTGTTTTCATGAAGAGGAGTGGTACAGCATTCATGTCTGAAATTCAGCATTTTCTGAAGATTTATATTTTCCTGTGAGGAATAAGAGTGACCTTTTTAAAATTTTTAAGTAAACCACAGGTGCCAGCAAGCTCCTCTGTGGAGCTCTGATGTCCCTGGTCTCAAGCCTCCCGGTGATGGCGGTGCCATGTGCTCTCCTGCTGGGCGTAGCCCACCTCTGCTTCTTGGCTCTGCTGCCTTGGGAAACAATTTCCCTTTGCGATAGTATGGCCACACATAGAGCAGTGATCCTACAGTTGCTCTGAAAGTTTCTTTTTCTTGGCCTTGGGCTACTTCTGCTTGCCTTTGAACCTTCTTGCTTTGAGGAAATGACTCCTGACCTCTTTCTAAAGTTCAGTATAAGCCTCTGGATTTGGCCTCCTTTCCCATTCTTCTTACATGTAGATGTTTCTCCCTCATGTCTGTAGCATAAAAAATGTTACTTATTGTTTCTTTCTCTCTCTCTCTCTCCTCCCTCTTCCTCTCTCTCTCTCTCTCTCTCCCTCTCCCTCTCCCTCTCTCTCTCTCTCTCTCTCTCTCTCTCTCTCTCTCTCTCTCTCTCTCTCTCTCTCTCTCTCTCTCTCTCTCTCTCTCTCTGTGTAATAAATTTAATGACTGCATGTACTCTATGTGTGTGCAGGAACCCTGGGTGGCCAGAAGAGGGCATTAAGTACTCTGGAACTGTATATAGCTAGATGTGGTTGAAGGCTGCCTTGTGTGGCAGTTCCTCTGCAAGGACAGTACTCTAATTTATCTCTACAGCCCCTAGGCGTTTTGATTTTTTAAAAGATGTGGTTTTAGCTGGGCAGTGGTGGCACACGCCTTTAATCTCAGCACTTGGGAGGCAGAGGCAGGTGGATTTCTGAGTTCGAGAACAGCCTGGACTACAGAGTGGGTTCCAGGACAGCCACGACTACACAGAGAAACTCTGTCTCAAAAGACATGGTCTTGGTGCGTGTCTTTAATCCCAGTGCTTGGGAGGCAGTGGGAGGAGGATCTTTGTGAATTTGAGGCCAGCTTGGTTCACAGATCAAGTTCAACAACAACCAAGGCTACACAGAAAAACTGTAGCTGGGGGGGAAAAAGATATGGTCTCACTATGTTGCCCTGGCTGGTCTGAAACTCCCTATTTATCCCAGGGTGGCCTCAAACTCATAGAGGCCCACTTGCCTCTGCTTCCTAAATACCAAGATAAAAGGTGTGCACCACCATGCCTTGCTCTTGCTAACATCTTTAGTATGGGTTTTAGTGTTTCTCAAAGGGTAGCTGATGTCAGAACGCCCTGTGTGTATCCTCCTACGTGCAGCCGGTGTTTCTGAAGCTTCCGGTCATTCTTGTGGCTGAAGATCTGAAAGTGCTTGCTCTGGACTCTGTGGTCCGGGAGTGGGGTTGCATGTTCTTTGTTTATCCTTTGCCATTCCCTCTTTCTCACAGGTATCAGGAGCTTCTGGATGACAACCAAGCTCCCTTTTTCTTGTTCACTTGTGCAATGAGGTGGCTGGCCGTGCGGCTGGACCTCATCAGCATCGCCCTGATCACCACCACCGGGCTGATGATTGTTCTCATGCATGGACAGATTCCTTCAGCCTATGCGGGTCTTGCCATCTCTTATGCTGTGCAGGTCAGTGTCTGGGTTGTGGGTGTTTGATTAGGGAAGAGAGTTGGGAAGCAGAATCTAGAATTAAAATAATCTGCTGTGTGTATTAAATACATGTGCTTGTTTGTTTTGAGATAGTGTCATGTTTTAGCCTTGGCTCTCCTAGAACTCACTATGTAGACCAGGCTAGTCTTGAACTCAGGAATCTGCCTGCCTCGGTCTTCTGAGTGTTGGGATTAAAGCTGTATGCCACCATACCTAGCACAGAAATATATGCCTTCAATATCAGTAGTTGGGAGGCAGAAACAATGGGATCCCTATGATTTGAGGCCAGACTTGTGTACATAGCAAGTTCTGGGACAGCCAAGTAGGACCCTGTCTCAAAAAAAGGAAAGAAAAGAAATACAAGTTATTTTCATAAGATAACAAGTAAAAGTGACTGTGATTACAGGTGTGTTCACCACCGTCTCATCTCTGGCACCCATTACTTTCCTGAGTACTTTACCAACCCCCACTTGCTCTTTACATGCACTTTCTGCTTAGAATTCTGTTTTCCCAACATGATAAGTAAGCGTAAGCCTTCTCGTCCTTAGGGGTGATTAAAGGTCCTCAAATAGCTCAGAACGAACCTGAGGATTTGACCAATGACTGTTCAAAGATGTCTGACATCAGTCCACCCAAGTAATTTCTATCACATTTTAAAAAGTGTTACTGGAGTTGTATTTTTTAGAGTCCTTATATTTTAGAGAGACATGAGCTGAAACACTTACCGATATCTTGGTAGAGTGTTGGCGTTCTCCTTCTGCAGAATGGAATGGAGCTGTCAGGAGTGGCAAAGTGTACCTGAAGCAGTATTGACTATAAGTAGATTATGTATTAAGGGATAGTTCTGGCTCTCAGGAGTTTATTAGTCTACTGTACTGTAGTTCTGTGTCATTTGGCTTTTTTTTTTTTTTAACATATTGCAAAGATAAAAATAAGGCAGATGAACTCCAAAGAGCTCTATCTTTGTGGATGTTCAGGCTTCTGTCTAGACCTACTAGCTGGCTGTGTGTCACTCAGCAGTCTGAGGTGCATGGGGCTGTGTTGTCCCTTCCCCAGAAGTGTTTTCAGTACTTGCTTACAGGTTGGACTGTCCATTTGTTCTGGCTGCCAGTGGCAGGCTGAGGTAAAGTGGGTGGGTGGGTCAGCAGTTACCAGCTCCAGACATGTGTTACTGGAAACCAAGAGCATGGTGCACCTGTACAGCCCAGCTCTGTGTTCCATGAGGGTATTGGGTGTGTGGTATGAAGTGCAAAATAACCACTGGGCCTGGAAACATCATGCTGCACGACGAGCATGATGAGCCCCCGATTGGTTTTGTGTGTGGCCCCGCAGGTGTAGGACGCTCCCTTGGCCTGCCTGACCTCTCTGGTAACAGGTTCTCTCTCGGCTCTTGTTTCTCACTCTTAGTTAACCGGACTATTCCAGTTCACTGTTCGACTGGCATCAGAGACAGAAGCGCGGTTCACTTCAGTGGAGAGGATCCACCACTACATAAAGGTCAGAAGCTGCAATAACGCCCGGCTTACTTGTTTATTTTTGAGATTGTGTTTTAATTACAATATTTCTGCCTTGCCTTTCTTCCATCCTCCTTATGTGCCCTTCCTCACTCTCTTTCAAGTTCATGGTCCCTTTCTTCACCAGTTGTAATTACATGCATATATATTTTTTTTTCCCCAAATATAACGTTGCATTATGTATGTAGCTGTATCGTCAGGGAGGAGGTGTCCAGGTAAGCTCCAGTCCAGGGGTTTCCTTGGGCCGTGTTTCTGAAGTATAAAGCATACATCATTTTAACTCTTAGCCTGGTCTAGCTGAGTTCATACAATGTTACGTGTATGCACGTTTCCAGGACCTCCTGGTTGGCAATACTGGAAGAGTACCAGTTGCCTGCTCTTCCCTGGGGAGGGCCACCCGCCCCACTCCCAGCTTTAGCAGTGGCCTGTAGTTGTTTGTGCAGGGCTGAGGCTTCCCCTGCTTTGCCTGTGGAGTTTGGCGTGTGCCCTGGTGTCATCCTTGTTCAGCTCAGCTTTGGGGAGCCATATTGGTGAGACCTTCTGGGTGTGGCTTCTGACATTACCCAGGCTCACAGCAAAGCCTCTGCTCCTCTGGCTCCTACAGCCTTCCTGCCCCTCTTCTACAGTGTTCCCCAAGCCTGAGGTTTGGAAGGAGGTGTTTTAGAGCTGGATCCTCAGGGAGGGGGCATTCTGGTCAATTCCAGCTCAGGGGGACTCTGGGCCCTGTTTCTGAAGTAAATTAAAGAATAAAGTAAAATATGTTATTTGAATTTTTAGTCTGGACTAATTGTCTTTGACTAAGGATGGACCAGAATCCCTTGCTGAACCTTCGGCGGAGATTAGTACAGGATGAAATTTAAAGGTGGAGACTTTTCCTAACCCGGAGAGCTCCCAAATAATTGATGCCGAGACCTATTAAGTTCATTCAGCAAGCTTAAAACACCGCAGCTGAGCAGTTACCCTAACTGTGTGCCGTCTAGCTCCTTCCCCAGCCACACGCACACCTGAGTTACGTGCAGTGTGAGTTGCCCTGGCTTGCTCTGCTCCGTCTGTGTTCTCATGACGGATTCCCCGGCCGAGTCCTCCTCATGCCTGTGACATTCTTCTTTCTCCCCTTGCCTTGTGGCCCTTCTCCTCTCACATGCTTCTCTCCAGCTCTTCTCCCCAGGACCCCAGCTGGGATCGGAAGTACAGTCTTTCTATCTCCTCTGCCTAATTATTAACCAATCAGAGGTAATTGGGGAGCGTTCTTTATACCACATTGAACAGGAGATTCTTCAAATATTCATTACAGTGTCCACGTCTAGATTGTAACTAAATCTGGGGCACAGGTATCTACATCTGAATACACAGAGCACAAGACCGACAGATCGGTGTGGGTCTGGTCTCAGTAGACTAATGTGCTCTGAGGCAGGAGCCGGGCTCTGTAGTATATGCCTTTAACAGCTGCATGGTCAATTCTAATCTGTGTTATCCACAGAAACACATAGGCTTGGCTGTTCCTGATAGTATTGGTTCTTCCCACCCTCCCCCAGCAGCCTCTCAGTTTGGCCTTGAGGTTTGTCTTGCTCATGTCCTCCCTGGAACTCTGCAAGCATGGCAGGGCTAGCGGGGACTTTCGGGGCTGCATGTTTCTCAAGATCAGCCATTTTGTAAACTACCCTGAGAATCACCGCATTTACACCATTACTCCCAGTGAAGGAAACACGCCACATTCTAAAAAGCTGATAGTCAGGCGGTTTTGAAGAACTCTTCTCATCGAGAACTATATGTTCTAGCAGATGTATCTTCACTAATTTGAAAACGAACATCACTGATTGTCAGAAGATATTACTTACTTAGTTCTTTTGATACAGGGTCTTTCTGTATAGCTCAGGCTAGCCTGGAAGTCATGATCCTCCTGCCTTAGTCTCTCAAGTGTGGGCTTCATGGGCTTTTACCACTGTATGTGGCTTACAAGATTTTTAAAAATATGCATTTTATTTATTTATTTAGTTAGTGTTTGCATATGTGTGTGTGGCACACATGTACACATGTAGAGGCCGGAGGACAGCCTGTGGGGATCGATTCCCTCTTTCTAATCTAGGGTTCCAGGGATCCAATCCAGATTGTGGAACGAGGCAGCCACCACCTTTACCTGCTAAAAACCGTCTTGCTAGCCTCTGTCAGATACTCTTTCTCTTTTTCTTTTTTTGAGATAAGGTTTTTCTTTGTGTAGCCCTGGCTATCCTAAAACTCTGGAACTAACTCTGTAGTCCAGGCAGTCCTTGAACTCAGAGATCTACCTGCCTCTGCCTCCATAGTGCTAGGATTAAAGGTTATGTGTACTACCAGCACCTGACTTTATCAGATATTTCTTAAATGTCACAAATGACTATTCTCATACAAAGTTCGGGTAGCTTTGTGAGGTGCCTGATAACAGCTGTTCTGCATGTTTAGCTGGTGCTTCTTTGTACAGAGCTGCGCTCTGTGGTGAGCACATGTGTATAATGTGATACTGAGTAACTATTGCTCTTGATGAGTCTTTTGCTGGAAGAGAACAGGATAATAGACAGTGGAGGGACAGCGGACACTGCTCAAACTAGTGATTCTTTTGAAGATTGCTCTCCTGATGCCAGTCAGCAACCCAGATTCCTATCCCAGCACAGTCGTTCCAGTTTGGAGTGTCAGGCTTCATTCCTCTACACACACACACACACACACACACACACACACACACACACACACACTCACATGTATACTCCCTTGTGCTCTTCACCTTAGTGGTATGAACTCAATGACTACTTGCCAGAGAAGTTTTAAAACACTGAGGGATGACTGCTATAACAAATCACACAGGACGTTCTAACAGCCTTTTAATGTAGTCATGCGTTCCCAGGGCCAGATCAGTTCTGCACAGTTTGAAGATGAGGAACTAAAGAGCAGAGAGGTGAAATGGCTTGAGTGGGTTGCACTGTCATGAGTAGCATGTGCAGGTCACAATGCTGTGGGTGGCATGTGTGGGCCATACTCCCATGGGTGGCAAAGCTGGAATTGCAGTCTGTAGTTCTTGGATTGGCCAACATATTTAGATGTTCAATAAATGTTAAATACCTTAATCCACTTTTAATTCAGGCCAGTGGTATAATTCTGTTTCAAGTGGAATGTTTTCAAAGGATTGCAATGAAACCTGTTGAAGGGTGGGAAGGTCTCATGTTCTGCCCGAAGGTCTTCCCTCTGTCCATGGTGGCAGTGTTGTGCAAGCAGGCATTTGCAAACCGTGGTAGTAGCCATGTGCTGTGTCTCAGTCTGAGTTGGTGGGCTGTGAACATTTACTGTCAAAATATTCTTTGATAGCAGGGTTCAATGGTGGCAGCTGCCTTGGCTGCCATGCTTGCCCTCTCTGGTAAGCTTTGCTACACCACAAGAATCTGAAGCACTCGCTCTCTCCTCAGACTCTCTCTTTGGAAGCACCTGCCAGAATCAAGAACAAGGCTCCTCCCCATGACTGGCCCCAGGAGGGAGAAGTAACCTTTGAGAATGCAGAAATGAGATACCGGGAAAACCTCCCTCTGGTCCTTAAGAAAGTGTCCTTCACCATCAAGCCCAAGGAAAAGATAGGCATTGTGGGACGAACAGGGTCAGGTAAGGACTGCTCTGGTCTCTGGAGAAATGTTGGAAGCGATCCAGATTTAATCTTTGGTCAGCACGTGGCAGCTTGTCAAAGATCACTTTCATCTTTACAAGCCAAATCCCTGATACACAAGTCATTATTGTCTCAGGCCCCTCTGGAACCAGCTTTCTAAGCTTGCCTTTAGCCTTGCTCTGGGGACAGGCAGTGCTTTCAGTGTGACTTGCTCTCAGTCGCAGTCTCAGAACAGAATACTTGGAGCATGTGGCAGAGTGCAGAAGAAAGCACCCAGAATAGAGTCTCACAGATAAGCAAAATCCCCCACAGGCCCGCCTAGCTGCTGCATTGTTAGTCGCTTCCAGATATGGTCAAGTTAACCAAGATTAGTTGTCATAGGTCACCCCTGTCCACTCAGACAGTCACATCTCCTCGTGACTGTCTCATTTCTAAAGAAAACAATCACCGTATCATAATACTGCATAACTTAACTGTCCCACATACACTGTAAACTAGTTATATATTTTAGAATAGGTGGCAGTGTCTCTGGAATGCTTTACTCTTTCAGCATATAACAATAGCCACTAATATTATCTTGGTCTATTATGTTACATTATATGTAAAGAAAATACAAAGATCTGCTTACTGTATGTATATATGCATAGTCTTAACAAAATAGATTAGAAACATGTCAGCTACAGTCTTTGTTTTAGCGTCTGGTCACGTGTCCTTAGCTGGCATTGATGACCACCTTCCTCTACTAACCATTCTGTATTCCCTCCACCCCACACAGCACCTCAGCAGCTTTTGGTTCTTTTAGTGGATGAGTGACGTATACCTCCGTCTCTGAAGGGTCTGAGCCCTTTGTCATCCTACTTAGACTGGGTTATACTTTTCCACTGACTTTAATCAGGGCATGGTAAAACACCAGGAGACACCCAAAGGATCTCCTGCGCTCCAGACGTGATCGTCCTTCCCTCCATTGTGGAGAAATAATCCAATATCCTTCAGTAGTCCCAGTCAATCATCTTTCCTTAACATTGTTGGCCCAGCAGCCAGGGCAAAGTGCAAGCTTCAAGGTGAATAGAATGCCTGTTGGTTCTCCAGAACACTCTCCTATCTAAAGCCAAAAATTCTAAGCTAGCAGAACTTGTGGGAACAGGGTCACTAGGGGGCAGTAATGGGTAGAAACATTCCCTTTCCTACCCCCTGATTCCTGGACCTGTGAAACAAACAAAACTGTGGCACACACACACATACACACACACACACACACACACACACACACACATCTATGATGATGAATCCAAGCATATATTGCCTTCTAGAGAACCCTGTCCCCTCTCTTCCAGGCAACTGCCACCTGATGACACTGTGTCTACAAAAAGGCCTTCCTAAGCCTGGACAGATGGGTCGGCAGTTAAGAATACAGTTGCATTTTCAGAAGGCCGGGGTTCGATCAGGGTTTGGTTCTCTTCACCCACAGCTCACAACTGTCTGTAATTCCAGTTCCAGGGGATCTGGTGCCTTTTTCTGACCCAGTGGGCACCAGGCACATATGTGGTACACATATACATGCTGGTAAAACATAAAAGTATTATTATTACTATTTTTTAAAGATTTATTTACTATTATTATTTTTAAAATATTATTTATTATTGTATCTAAGTACACTGTAGCTGTCTTTAGACACATCAGAAGAGGGTGCCAGATCTCATTATGGGTGGTTGTGAGCCACCATGCGGTTGCTGGGATTTGAACTCTGGACATTTGGAAGAGCAGTCAGTGCTCTTAACTGCTGAGTCATCTCTCCAGCTCCTATTTATTTATTATATGTAAATACACTGTAGTTGTCTTCAGATACCCCAGAAGAGGCCATCAGAACTCATTATGGATGGTTGTAAGTCACCGTGTGATTGCTGGAATTTGAACTCAGGACCTTTGGAAGAACAGTCAGAGCTCTTAACCACTGAGCCATCTCTCTAGCCTCTAATTATTATTATTATTATTATTATTATTATTATTATTATTTTTAAAGGCCATTCTACTGTCCCATCAAGCCAGCTTCTTATTAATGGCAGGGAATGTGGTAAGATGGATTTCATGATCATTGGCCCACTGTCACACTTCTCTGGTTGTAAAGTGAGTTCCTTGGTCAGAAGCAATGCTATGTGAAATACTGTGCCAGTATTTAATAATAATAAGACTGCACATAATACAGACTGCACATAATAAGGCAGTCTGTAGTTCATAGATGGTGGTTTTGGCAAAGCATTATGGGCAGGGAAAGAAAACCAATGAGCAGAAAACAATATCTGTTTCAGTAAGACTAGGTCATTGCCCTTTCTAGAAGAAAGTGGTCCAGTGTAGTCAAGTGGTCAACTTGACGCTAAGTGACTGACTCATAAATCCCCCAGGGAATGGTGTCATGTCAGTGGCTCAGTGTTGGTCTCAGTTGCTGGCCAGTCTGTCGCTCAGCAACAGCTGCAGCCAGGTCAGCCTTAGCAAGTGAAAGTCCATGTTGTCCAGCCCTTGCACAACCTTTATCTCTGCCACCATGGTCACTTTATTCATGGGTCCATTGAGAAAAGACAAGGATGGCCAGAGAGAGAAGCTGACTGTCTTCAGAGTGGTCATCCTATTTGCTTGATTATTGAACTCCTCTGCTGATGCCACCTTTTGATGAGCATCTACATGGGACATAAGTATCTTCATATCCTTTGCCCATTTGGAGAGATCCCCAGATGTCTTTCTCATTAAATTTTCCAATCATGTTCTTTCCAGGTCCCTGATCACTCACCCAGTCCATTGGCTGCAGCCTATGAATCAGTAAATAGCCACACTCCCTTCATTTCTCCTTCCAAGCAAAATCCATGACCATGTATACTAACCAAAGTTCTGCCTACTGTAAAAAAAAAAATTCCCCTTCATTGATATCTTAGTAACCGTTCTATTGCTGTGATAAGATGCATGACCAAAGCAACTTAAAATGAAAACATTTAATAGGTGGTTTGCTTATAGTTTCAGAGAGTTAGTACATGATCATCATGGCAGGGAACAGGGTGGGAAGCAGGCAGGCAGGCATGAAGCTGGAGCAATAGCTGAGTGTCAGTCATAGTGTCTCAGCATTGTCCTAGAGCATGATTATAATGCTGTGACTGATCACTCCTGGCAGCTCTTGTATGATGTGCAGAGCCATCAGTAAACCAGGCCCTGGTCTTGTCTTCCCTAGTCAGTCCATCCTAGGGCACACTCCATGAGGTTATCTATTGCCCAAAAGCCTATGGAAGCCATAGGCTCTGGGGCAATTCTTTTTGAGACTGAGTGCCTCAGTGTAATAGCCCTGGCTTTCCTGGAACTTGGTTTGTAGACCAGGATGGCCTCAGACTCCCAGAGATCTACCTGCCCCTGCTTCTCAAGTTCTGGGATTAAAGGTGACTTGCTCAAGTCCAATCACATATATAACACTTCCATTTAGTAATAGATTGCTTCTGTACACATCCTACTTCATAGCTTATTGGGTCAGATAATGCCCAGCTCATGATCGACAGCTCATGTGGTAGCCCATTGTTAAATGTTCATTGCTAGGAGTCTGCCCAGCCTGGAATGGGCTGAAGTGGGACACAGAGTTGGACGTAGACAGGAGACTGCTAATCTCTGCCCTTTAAACTCTCTGTCTATGCTATATGCTGAAGCTGATTGTCTATAAAAAAAAAATCCTAAAAACTTTCTACTAGTTTGGGCAATTAACACTCGTTGCATAGCAGCAAGGCATTAAGTAAAATATTTATTGCTATCGCTCTCTTCCCTGTCCATGTGGGAAGCCAGAAGCCTCTCTCACTAGCCTGGATAACTCTTTGTGAACCCAGGAGGAAGGAAAGGAAAATAATTAAGATGCTTTATACAGGCAAATATGTATATATATATATATATATATATATATGTATATATATATATATTTTCATGCACCCACACTCTGGCTGGGCCCGACTGTCTCAATCAACACTACAAGTATTCATGCATGCTTACATACATACACATATACCTACACAGGTATGTGAAGACAAACAGACATATGCATTTGGATGGATGGATGGGGCAGCGCCATTTTTTTTCTTTGGCCTTTTTATACCTTCCTAGACAAAAAAGTTTCTTAGAACAATACCTCAGAGATAAAGTGTTACACAGAGTGGGAGTTACAGAAGGATGTTGATATTAAGTTCAAAGCAGTGTTTCATTCTAATATGCTCATTATAAGTTCAAGACAGCAGTTTTTGCATGGCCTTGCCTTATCATAGTGCACACCTGTGACTTTATCCTTGGACCTTTATTTTTTTTTCTTGAACACAAATTTGTCCCCAGTCTATTTCTCTTTTTAGTTTAATTCTGAAAGCTCATTGTATTTCTTATTATGCAGCTTTTACTTACTATATGAGGAATGGGCACATTCTATTCTTGATTCTAGCTTTATTACCTCTTTTTAGTGAAGCAACTAAGGCTATCACTTAAAACTTTCTAGGCCGGGCAGTGGTGGCGCACGCCTTTAATCCCAGCACTTGGGAGGCAGAGGCAGGCAGGTTTCTGAGTTCGAGGCTAGCCTGGTCTACAAAGTGAGCTCCAGGACATCCAGGGCTATATAGAGAAACCCTGTCTCAAAAAACCAACAAAACAAAACAAAACAAACAAACAAACAAAACCCTCTAAAATTATTTGAATCAAATCAAGAATTCTTAAGTCATTAATTCATCTAAATAGCATTAATTAGTGAAAGTTCATCTTTATGTTGATTTGTAGAAAATCTGATCAATAGGGTGGGCTAATGTCCAGGGGTTATTAGATTAATAATGACAGGAAAGGCATATCAGCTGCAAAAATCAATCCTGAGCTGACCAATCACAAGCATGCAAAAACAATGGGCCACCTTTCAGGAAGGCTGCTTGTCTTAGATGGCTCCTTGTCTTAGATGGCTCCTGACAGTTAATTTTCTACTAAGGCCCCATAACAGGCCAAGGACTGTTTCCAAGAGAGAACAATTGTCTATAGGTGATGGTAGAGCCTTGCTCCAAAATACCAAGGGGCTTCTTTCTGATTTACGTACAATGTCAGAGCATCTCTGTCTGCCACTGACACCTCAAGTACTATCAGGTCCGCTGGATCATGTAGTCCCAGGTAGAGCAGGCTGCACGGCAGCCTGGACCTGTTGAAGAGCCTTCTCCTATTCCAGGCCCCACTCAGCTAGCAGCTTCCTGAGTCATTTGTTATATGGGCCTGAGTAACACACCCAAGTGGGGAATGTGCTGTCTCCAGAATCTAAATAGGCCCACTGTCCTAGTTGCCTTTCTGTTGCTGTGAAGAGACACCATGACCAAGGCAGCTCATGGAGGAAACAGTTTACTAGGCTTACAGTTTCAGAGGCTGAGTCCATGACCATCATGGCAGGAGCATGGCCCAGGTGAGCAGGCATGGTGGTAGAGCAGTAGCTGAGAGTTCTTTGTCCTGATCCACAAACACAAGGCAGAGAGAGCTAACTGGGAATAATACTGTTGCTTTTGAAGCCCCAAAGCCTGCCTCAGTGACATACCATCTCCAACAAGCCCACACTTCCTAATTCTTCCCAGATAGTTTCACTGACTGCGGACTAAGTATTCAAACATGTGAACCTCGGGTGGGGAGGCATTCTCATTCAGAACACCACACCCGCTAAGGACTGTCCTTCTCTCTTGGTGGTAGGAGCCAAGTGTAATAAATTATCCTTCATCTTGGCAAGAATATGTCTGCATTTGTGTTACCAGCAAATCCAAGGTGTTTGCTCCCTCCTGCTCACTTGGTACAATCAGCACAATGTCATCAGTATAGGGGACCCATGTGATATTTGTAGAAGAGACAGATAATCAATATCCCTTCAAACTAAGTTATGAAACTGGGCTGGAGAGTTAGTATATCCTTAAGGTAAAACTGTGAGGATATATTCTTGGCTTTGCCAACTAAAATCAGATTGATTCTGGTATTCCTTATGGACAGGTACATAGAAAATGGCATTTGGTAGATCCATAGTCGCATACTGAGTAGCAGGACATGAATAGTGTAATCAAGGTAGGACACAGCATCTGGTGCAGCATCTGCAGTGTTCATCCCCTGGGGTCTTTCTGTCTTCCGCACAGGCTGGATCAGAGCACTAGAGGGAGATGTGTGGTGGCCACCACTGCTGGGTCTTTCAAATGTTTGTTCTCATTCTTCCAGTAAGTGGATGTTGGGTTTGGTGTACTGTTTTCCCTAGTAAAGGTAACTCCAATGGCTTCCATTTGGTCTATCTAAGGATAATAGTCCTCAATTTACAGACCATAGAACCAATGTGGGACTTTTCCAAACTTCTAAGTATATTTATTTCAATTAGACTTTCTGAGACTGGGAAATAACTACAAGATAAGTTTATGGACTCGCTGGACCTACTACTACAAATCAGTCTTGAGCCAAAATTCTGCTGATCACTTCACTGCCTGGCTTAGTTAGGGTTTCTATTCCTGCAGAAAACATCATGACCAAGAAGCAAGTTGGAGAGGAAAAGGTTTATTCAGCTTATATTTCCACACTCCTCTTCATCACCAAAGAAAGTCAGGACAGGAACTCACACAGGGTAGAAACTTGGAGGCAGGAATGGATGCAGAAGCCATGGAGGAATACTGCTTACTGACTTGCTTCCCCTGCCTCGCTCAGCTTGCTTGCTTGTTTTTTTTGTTGTTTTTTGTTTGTTTGTTTGTTTGTTTGTTTGTTTGTTTTGGTGTTTCAAGACAGGGTTTCTCTGAAGAATAGCCCTGGCTGTCCTGGAACTCACTCTGTAGACACAGGCTTGAACTCAGAAATCCGCCTGCCTCTGCCTCCCAAGTGCTGGGATTAAAGGCATGTGCCACCACTGCCCGGCTCAGCTTGCTTTTTTATAGAACCCAGGAATGGCATCACTCATAATGGGCCCTCCCACCCTTGATCACTAATTGAGAAAATGCCTTACAGCTGGATCTTATGGAGGCATTTCCTCAATTTTCTCTGTGATAACTCCAGCTTGTGTCGAGTTGACATATAAAACCAGCCAGTACATTGCCATGAACTCCTACTTTAACTAGAGGGACAAAATGTATCTTGGTGTCTTCCAGATGTCAGTTTGAACCTGTATCCAATAGACCCCAGCTTTGATAGACTGTTTCCCCCAGTGTGCAGTTATCCGTGTAAAAGGCCATAGGTCCCCTAGGAAAGGATGGGGTAAGGTAAACCTCAAGATCTTTCCTCAGGGGACCTGTCCATCTCTCATTCAAGGCGTTTTGGGTCTGCAAAGTGGCTCACATGTAGATATTGGTTCACAGGCCATGATTCCTTATTGCTCTGATCCAGTGTGGTCTTTCTTCCATTTGTTTAAGAATTTTTCTGCTTATACAGACCAAAGAAAAATGCAGCAGGTTTCTTATCTATATCATACTTGGGAATACCATGATTGATTAGCTAGTACCGTAGGTCCATATGGCTCATGCCGCCATAAAAATCTCTTTGCCTGATCTGCCCACAGGTGAAGCTGTTGTAGACATGGCTTTGCTTGGCTGCCTTGTATGATAACTATACTCACTGTGTCTCTGACAGTCAGTGGTGTTACCTGACCCTGCTACTCAGGAGCTCAATTAAACCCATGGAACTTAATTCATCCAGTTCAGTAGCCCCATTCCAATCCTAAGGTCTGCCACAAGGAAAGGGAAATGACAAAGGCCTTCAGAGGTGCAGGTGGTTAGAGTGGGATTGATTGAAGAGACCAGGAAATAAAAGAGAGAGACCTTTATGGAAGCATTTTATCATTTGGCCAGAACAATGAAGGGCAATGGTCTCTTGTGTCTTGGCAAGAGTGGAGATTATATGCGTAGATGCAGAGGACTTGGTGTTCCATAGTCTGTAAAGGGGAGTTTGGGGGTGGAAGATACTATCTGCATATTTGTTTCCCTGTGGTCTCAGTGCTTTAAATACTAATGGAGGTATTTGATCTGCTCACCGGAACTTCCTGTACCCTGAACTGCCTGTAGATGTTATCTCTGCTCTGAGGTTTCTGGGTTATTAGCCAGGCCCAAAGGGCATCGAAAGAAAGAGGAATACCATATTCATCTGGCTGTTTCCTGCTGGGCAGACAAAGTTGGGTTGTTGGGATCTATGTTCAGGATATGGGGATGGGGGAAGGTTGTGTTGACTTCATGTAGCAGGAAGAGAGTTTCAGCTTGTTGGCTGTGGTGGATTATGTGGTTGTCCTCCTTTCTTCCTGGAGAAACGTTTGAAAACAGTCAATTAGACAAAGACCAAATGAGTAAGACCAGACCATGGGGTACCCTGCAGGGGACCTAGCAAGGGTAGCCATTGTTCTGATGTGGAACTTATGACAGTCATTGGATCCAGGAGGAGCTCAACTAAAAAGTTTAAAAGACAGGGTAGAATGTTCTGTGAAGCATCATTGTTTCTGGATGAGGGCACGGGATCCCATCCCGAGCAGTCATGAGATCTACTTCTCTTTACTTTTGGAGTACCCCAGCAGCCAAAGAATCACATTGATCCGGAAGGATCTGAAATTTCTCTAACTTGTTTTTAAAGAGCTAATGAGACAGGAAGTTAATTGATGCAAAGGAACTCTTACCCCAGCAGTTTTAGTTCTGAGTTCCTGAACTAGTCTGGGTTCACTAGTCAGAACTTAGGTTGGTGTTCTGTCTGGACTCCACCCCCACAGTTACCTGGCAACAGCCAGGTAAGCCTGGCCCTATAAAAGGAGTTGCTTGGCCCCTCCTCTCTCTCTTGCCTCTTGCCCCTTTGCTCCGCCTCTCTCTCCATTCCCCTCCCTACTTTTTCCCCGTGGTCATGGCGGGCCTCCACTTACCTACTCTCTCCTTCTCTCTGCCTTTCTCTGCCTTTGCTACCTTCTTAACTCCCCTGATCATGCCCTAAATAAACTCTATTCTATACTATACCGGTTTGTGTCTGGTCCCTGGGGGAAGGGATGCCTCAGCATGGGCCCACGGGGGCACCCCCTTCCCCCGCACCTGCTAGAACATAATCTTTTTTTTTTTAAAGATTTATTTATTATTATATGTTATAAAACTGTAGCTGTCTTCAGACACACCAGAAGAGGGCATCAGATCTCATTACAGATGGTTATGAGCCACCATGTGGTTGCTGGGATTTGAACTCAAGACCTTTGGAAGAGCAGTAGGTGCTCTTAACCACTGAGCCATCTCTCCAGCCCCAGAACATATTCTTATAGCTCTCTTTTTATGATCACAACAACTTAAAGAATGAATTCATAATAAAGAGTCTGTGTAGAAAGAAGATTTTATTAAAATGACTTGCAAGCTTCAGTCCAGCTAATTCAACAATGGCTGGTTGTGAACAGAAAGTGCACAATTTAGTAGTTCTGTCCATGAGGCTGGATGTCTCAGCTAGTCTTCAGTGTGTGCTGGAATCCTGAAGAAGTAGGCTCTAATGCTAGTGAAGGGATAGACTTGCTAACAGGGCAGCGGCAAGCAGGCAAGAGAGAACACTTCCTTCTTCCACGTCCTTATATACTCTATAATATATAGGCTTCCAGCACAAGAAATGGCCTCAATTAGATCTGTTTTGAAGGTGTGTTTCCCCACCTCAAGATCTGGATTAAAGATCTTGTGGTTCCTACCTCAAAGATTTGGATTAGAAGTGGATCTTCTTCCATGTAGCAAAAACCCCTCACAGGTGAGCCCTCCATTTTGCAGTTTTAGCTCCATTATAATCAAGTTGACAACCAAGATTAGCCATCACAGGCCCAGAAAAATGTCCAGAGTCACAAGAAGAGGGTTGAGTTGGATGGTCCCTCAGCCCCCTTGCAGAAGTCACCCGAACTGCTGCCAAGGGTCTGGAGGCTGAGACCATTCTTAACTATTTTGTGGTTGGCTGAAGGGTCAGTGTAGAAGGGACAACAGTTAGTGTGCCTCAGAGGAAGGTTGATCCAAGGAGCCATGACAAAGCTTAATAAATGAGCCACATGATGACAGTATTCATCCTTGACGTGTGCTATGCCAGTGAGGTAGCTAAATTTAGGTTTGGTTTGTTCTTGTTTTCTAACGTTTTGAGTTGTATCATTAAGCCATTTGTGTACTTTCTAATTTTTTAAATGTAGGCATTTTGAAGTAAAAATTTCCCTTGTAGGAAATTCAGTGTGTCCCTGAGGTTTTGTTATGTTGTTTTTTAATTTTCACTTAATTTCAGGAAGTTTATTTCTTCTATAACTTCTTCTTTTTAATTACTGAAATCACCTACTATTAGTGGATTGATGTTTTTCTGTGTCTTTAGCGCCAGTTGTAGGTCTTTTTAATGAAATCAGGTGTCCCGGAGTTTGGTGTGCATGTTTAGGATAGTGATGTCATCTTGGTTAAGTTAGTTGTTCCCTTGATGAGGATGAAGTGTCCCTTCTTCTGATTAGTTTTAGTTTGAAGTCTGTTTTGTCAGATTTAAGACTGGGATGCCTTGTTGCTCGTGTCCTGTTTGCTCGGGGCTCTCCTGTCACCCTTTCACTCTCAGGCAGTGGTGTTTAAAGCTCAGTTGTGTTTCCCAAAGCCGCAGGTGGATAGATGGATTTTGCAGGGGAGCAGATCCATTTGATCTAGATGCAGTCTTATCTCGGGAACCGATTCTCTGTCTTCTGCCTGACTTGTTCCTCTTATAAGGTCTTCTGTTGCATTCCTAGTTGGGCTTTGGGGTTTTCAGTTCCATCTTCATTTCAGCCTGAGTCCTCTTCACTATTTCTGTTTCCAGATTGAATTCCGTTCTCAGGTTCTGGATCATTTCTGTCACCCCCATCAGCCTTCAGTCTATGTTTTTTTCTGGCTTCATGCGGGTGTTTGTTCTCCTTGATTTCATTCATTGACAAGGTGTTTTATTGCTCTTTTAAGTTCTGCGTCCTGCAGTTCATCTGGGTAATTCTCACTGGCAAGCATTGCTACAGGCTGGAGAAGATACTGACTCGATTGTTCCTATAGTTGGTATTCATATTGTGATGAGATCTGGCCATGTAGAGTTCTTTGCAATTTTGTTCTGAGTTTGTTACAGATGGACTGGGTCAGGGAGAAGAGAAGATATTCAGGTTCAGTCTAGAGGTTGGAAATTGCTTGGATGGAATGAAGCAGGATAAGCAGAGGAGACTGGCCTGGTTCAAAGGTTGAATTTCCTGTTCCCAGCCAGGAGTGTGGGGATGGATAGGTCTGTGCAGAAAGGCTGAATATGATATGGGAGAGTCCTGTGGTTTAGGGGACAGCTAAGGAGGATCCTGACCCCAGACTGGGACACTGCCCTGGTTGTAGGGCCATCAGCAACTGGTAAGTATTGGCAGATTGTAAAGCCTATTCCAGCAGGTGCTTTAAAATTTTTATCCTTATAATTCTATTTCTCTAGAACCATTCCTAGTACCAGATCTGTATTAGTCAGGGTCCTCTAGTGGATCAGAGATGATAGAATGAGTATCTACGTGTACAGAATTTATTAAGAGTGGCATAAGCTGTGTCTGACTAATCTGTCAATGGCCAAGGTGACAAAAAGGCCAAGAATCTGGTAGTTACTCAGTCCACAAGGCTGTGTCTCAACTGGCCGTCGGTCTACGTGGAATTAATTCCCTAGGAAGTAGGTTCTAATACAGGGAAGGAATACCTTCATAGCAGGATAGGTGAAGTTGCCATGGAGAGGGAAGGCAAACAGGTAAAAAGCAAAAGCTTCCTTCTTCCATGCTTTCTTATGTGGCCTGCCACTAACAGACGTGGCCCAGACTCAGGGGGGTCTCTTATGTGGCCTGCCACCAATAGACGTGGCCCAGATTCCGGGCGGTCTTTGCACCTCCAAGGCTCCAATCAAGAAAACCCCTCACCTGGGTGCTTCGTTGCCTACTCCATTCATATGTAGTCATATCGGTGTTAGCCATCACAATAAGCCAGTTTTATTTTTCTAGAAGTTACTCACAGAGCCACTCTTCTGCCTCTTCTTGCTGCCCAGGGAAGTCCTCTCTGGGGATGGCTCTCTTCCGTCTGGTGGAGTTATCTGGAGGCTGCATCAAGATTGATGGAATAAGAATCAGTGACATCGGCCTGGCTGACCTCCGAAGCAAACTGGCCATCATTCCTCAGGAGCCAGTGCTGTTCAGTGGCACTGTCAGGTGAGAGCCTGGCTAGGACTGGGTGATGGCAGAGCCACCACGTGGGCCTGTGATTCCTATTGCGGTGATGAGGCAGCCTCTGCTCTGTGTGCTGCTTAATTAGCCAAGTGTCTCAGCAAGGCTCTGCCACAGGGGTCCAGAGATCAGAGAGATTTTGGCTCAGATTTCTGTCCCAGGACCTCTTAACAGGTTACATATTTATTATATGTAAGTACACTGTAGCTGTCTTCAGACACACCAGAAGAGGGCATCAGATCTCATTATGGATGGTTGCCAGCCACCATGTGGTTGCTGGGATTTGAACTCAGTACCTTCGGAAGAGCAGTCAGTGCTCTTACCTGCTGAGCCATCACTCCAGCCCCAGGTTACCACTCTTGAGCCTGTTTTCTCACCCCTAAAATGGTGATCCTTCAAGTGCTGTTGTCATGTAGGTGGAATAAATTCATAAGCGTACTGTAAGGGACAAGCCTGGCCAATGATAGGAGCACAAAGGCTGGCTGCTACCACCACCCTGAGTACCCCGTGCTGCCCCCTCCGCTATGCGGGCTGGGAGTTACCTTCCGCTGTTGCTTCTACCATCCTCTACTAGCTCTGATCCCCTCTCTTTTTCTCTGGTGCTGAGGAACTGAAGCTGTTTTGGGAATCTCGAGAATGAGCGCTCTGACACCATTGAGAGTGGGAGAGAGGAGATGACGGTTAGAGAAAGCCAGGACAGCTCCTAAAAGGCTTTGGTCTGGAGTCCAGTTTGCATTCTCAGTTTATACTCTGTAAACTCGGGTGGGGCCAGCAGCCCAGCAAGCAGCTGCAAGTGCATGGCAGTTAGCCTGGGGCCTTTTGGTTTTCAAAGGTGCACAGGTGACAGATAAAAGCTTTTGTGGTCAAATTGCTAAGGGCAGGGGCCAGGGGCTCACCGAGGAGATAAGGAGTGGGTGAGGGGAGTCAGGCAAGGTGGCCAGGCTTCAGCAGTCAGTGCTGCTTTAGTTTTACAGATTTTACAGAACAAAGAATAATGATTATCCAAGAAGTACGTATTATGTGTTTGATTTTTTTATTACATGTCTACTAGGGTTACAAGGTCAATCACAGTTAGAAAGTACAAATAGGACAGATTTTATTTTTATTATCAGCCCTAAAACTCCAATTTTAAGAATCTAAAAAATGTGTCCTTCAAAGCAAACATTTTTACTATATGACAGCCTGTTTTCAGGCTGGCAGTGTTTATAGTTTTAAAGCACTCCAGACAAACAGAAAATATCTGAACTATCTTTTTATGAATAACAAACACTAACACCTAACTGCTTTACTCTATTGTTTCATCATCTATGCTGTAAAGTAGGAGAAGTTATTTTAATCAATCCATCTTATTTACTGAGTTCTATTCCCCCTGTATGATCCCATCTTTAAAGTACATTTTCAGAGTGCTCTAAGCATATAATAAACAGAGGCTTGAATCTGTAACCTCCTGGCCAGTCAGAGTTTGTCAGTTGTCTATGTTTACCCTGCACCAGTTATACTGTTTGAGTTTGCTCAGGGGCAGATGGCCCAAGAAGAATTTCTAGCAGTGTGCTTATCTGTGCTTGACAATCTTCAGAGCATAGGAGGACTTCCAAATAGCGGCCGGGTGATGTAAAGTTTAGGACTTTCCTAAAAAGACTCAGACACAACTTTCTTGGGAAGAGACATAAAATGAGCCATAATGCAGAAAGTCCCCACAAATGCAACATGCAGAGACCAAAACTCCAAAGCGAGAGACAGAGTGACAAGTGATGGCAGCGAGAGACTGAATAACGGCCGATGGCAGCAATCGGCTCAGTCAGCGCTGTTGGAACTGTCACTGCTGCACCAGCTTCATGACTTGGCTGCTTCTGGTGGATGTGGCTGTGCCCGACAGTGGCCTGTTGTTTCAGCTGTTTGTCTAGGGCAGTCTGAGGTCATGCATGGCAATGGGCACTGTGTAGTCCAAGTGAGTAAACCAGTGAACCTGTATGGGAGAACTGGCCTTGTCTACGTTGGCCTGCTTCAGACAGGATTTTGCACGGCTGCCCCTCCACAGCAAACAGTGCTGCTCTTTCTGATTCTTCCTTTGGCAAGCACATAGGTTGACATATTTCAGGCATCTCCATTTTTGATATTAAGTCTCAAATTATGTTTTTTCTGACATTTAAATGTAATAATATATTAGATATTAGGTATGTTTTAATATATAATATAAATTTCCCTTTTTTGGCGTGTTGAATAGTAATTAGGAAGAAAATCATCTTTTCTATCTTTGTCCTTAAATTGCCTCCTAAAACAGGGGTTCCCATGATTTCTGTCCATTTTCAGTCAAGTTGCCTTTCTTTGGAAATAAAAACTATATACAAGAAGTAGATTGTGCTTTTTATTTTACAGCCATCCAAAAGTAATGTTGATTTTCCTGTTTAATTTTTAGCAGTTTCAAAAGGGAGGGGCAACCCAAGACTTGCCTTTAAAACTGGGTGTCTTGTTCTTCAGAATAGCATTTGAACTCATTCATTCAAGGCAGGCTCTGTAGCTGCCTTCATCTGATCAGGCAGCTGTCCTGGAAAGCTTAAATAACAGAGATTTCTCCCAATTCATACATGTGAGAAGTCCAAGACTGGTGCGTAATAAGGACCGTCTTTCTCGTCATGTTTTCCTATGCAAGAAAGCCATGCGTGCGAGTGAGTTTCTGAGCTTTCCTCTTAGAAGGATGCTAATCCTATCATGAAGGCCCCATCCTTATGACCTAATCTTTCTTTTATTTCCTTCTTGTCTTTTTTTGTTGTTGTTTTTGTTTTTGTTTTTTCAAGACAGGGTTTCTCTGTATAGCCCTGGCTGCCCTAGAACTCAATCTGTAGAGCAGGCTGGCCTCGAACTCTTCTATCCACCTGCCTCTGCCTCCCAAGTGCAGGGATTAAAGGCGTGCGCCACCACCGCCCGGCTTTGTCTTATCTTTTTTAAAGATTTATTTATTTTTATTTATTTTATGTGTATGAGTACACTGTAGCTGTATAGATGGCTGTGAGCCATCATGTGTGTGGCTGCTGTTGATCTCAGGACCTCTGCCGGCCCCGCTTGCTCGCAGTAATTTACTGCAGCTGTCTTCAGATGCACCAGAAGAGGGAGTCCGATTTCATTACGGGTGGTTGTGAGCCACCATGTGGTTGCTGGGATCTGAACTCAGGACCTTAGGAAGAGCAGTCAGTGCTCTTACCCGCTGAGCCATCTCGCCAGCCATTGCCTTATCTTTTTTTTTAAAAAGACAGCATCTTGCTTTGTAGTCTTGGCTGGCCTGGAACTGGTTATGTTAAACCAGCTAACCTCAAACTCAGAGCTATGCCCACCTCTTCCTCTTGAACACTGGGACTGAGTGCTTCCAGGCTCATACTTAGTGAAAGTCCTAGTCACTTCCTACAGGTCTCACTTCACATTGGAGGTGTGATAGACTAGACAAAGTCCGTAAGCATGCAGATACTTAGTGTATGGCAGTAAAGAAGTAAACTCTCACCCATGTTCACATAGTGAACACTACTGAGGCCCTTGCTTCAGCATTTTCTCCTCCTGGTGATGTCATGTGCTGGAGCTCTTGGTTACACTTCACCAATATCCTTGGGTACTTAGGCAACAAGTTCATATAAGTGACACAAAGATAATTAACTTTGGCTTACTTTGCTGCTACCTGTTGGAGTTTAGGTCTTTTTCAGGACTTAAGCATTTTATTTATTGAGGCTTCTGCCCATAACCATAGAGCCACACTAGCGTTTAACCCAGTTGTCACCTTCAGGTCTTTACAGATGTCCCTTGAAGAGAATTTCCCCAAAGATTCAGTAGGTTCTCAGCTAAAATGTTAGTAAAGGACTATTGCAACTTGACCCTAGACCCTACTGCAATGTGTCCTTCCTTTATACCAGAAAGCTGGCCCCAAGCCTAGGACAGAGTAGATGGTATCCTTTGGGAGTCCAGAGGTGACTTCCCTCCCACAGGAAAGAGGTCTGACCATTAATGTCAATGCCAATGGAATGGCAGGCAAAATTGAGATGTCTCATAAACAAAATACTGCTGACCTGAGAGAGGACTAAGGTGTGTTGGTCTTAGGGAGATGAGAGTGGATAAGAGCTCAGCATAAGCCCTTATGCTGAGTGAACATAAGCCCTTAAGGTTTATGTGTACATCATGGTGGGATTCTTCTGAGAATGCTGGGCTAGGGAATGGTTACGCCGCTGGTGTCTGCGTAGGTGAAGAGGCTGCTCTGGGAAATCAGACAAGAGTGAGGTCTGTGGTTTTTTTTTTTTTTAAATGAAGGGTTTTTTTTGTTTGTTTGTTTTTGTTTTTGTTTTTGTTTTTGGTATTTTCAAGACAGGGTTTCTCTGTGTAGCTCTGGCCGTCCTGGAACTCACTCTGTAGACCAGGCTTGCCTTGAACTCAGAAATCCACCTGCCTCTGCCTCCGAAGTGCTGGGATTAAAGGCATGCGCCACCACTGCCTGGCTTTAAATAAAGGTTTTTTATGCAATATGTTTTGATCATGGATTCCCCTCCCTTACTTTCAGATCCCACCTCCTTAACCTCTTATCCTTCCATCTTTTCTCTCTCTCTCAGCCTTGCCAATAGCCTGAGTTGTTTGGGGAATTCCATGGTGACCCTTTGACCAACAACTCAATTAGATGTAACCCACTGGATGTTTCACTTGGTGACAAGGAATGCCTGACTGGGGCTTCATCGCCTCCATTATTTGTTGCCTCCTTTAGATTTGTCATATGTACATATTTTAAGACACTTCTACTATAATAGGTTTCTATATGAGCCCTCAGATGGCCCTTACTGTTAGCTGTCCATCCCCATATTCCTTCCCTTACCGCACTCTTGCATCCCCATCTTTGTTTAATCCTCAGGTGCCCGTCTCCATGCTCTCTAACTATATATTCTATTTCCCTTCCTTCAGAGAACCAACCCTACCTGCTCGTCCTTACTCTCTACCTAACCTCCATGGTTCTATAGATAGTAGTATTCCTGTTGAAGGTTAAATAGCTATCATCCACATACTTTGGCAGCAAAGTAAGCCAAAGTTAATTATCTTTGTGTCACTTATATGAACTTGTTGCCTAAGTACCCAATACATACTATATTAGTCTTTTGGGGTCTAGGTTACCTCACTCAGGATGATTTTTTTTTATAATTATATCCATTTACCAGCCAGCAAATCATAGTTTCATTTTTCAAACAGCAGAATAATAGTCCACTGTGTAAATTACTATATTTTCATTATCCATTCATCTGTTGATGGACATCTAGGCTGTTTCCAATTACTAGCTATTATAAATAGAGCAGCAGTGAACATGGTTGAGAAAGTATCTCTATAGAAGAATGCAGAATCCTTTTGGCGTATGCCCAACAGTATAACTAGATCTTGAAGTAAATCTACTCCCAGCTTCCTGAGGGTTGCTATACTGATTTCTGTAGTGGTTGTACAAATTTACACTCTCACCAGCAACAGATGAGTGTTCCCCTTTCTTCATATCCTTGCCAGCTTCAACTGTCATTTGTTTTATTGATCTTAGCCATTCTGATTGATGTAAGATGAAATATCAAAGTAGTTGTGTTTTGCATTTCCCTAATTACTAAGGATGTTGAGCATTTCTTTAAGTGGTCCTCAACCATTTGTGTTTCCTCCTTTGAGAACTTTAGATCTGTGTCCCCCCACCCCCTTTTTTTTTTTTCCTATTACTCATTGTTATCTTAGTGCCTGTGCTGACGGTGCCTTCTTCAGAAAGTTCTTTCCTGTGTTACTGAGTTCAAGCTATTTAATACTCTGTCTGTCTTATTTGAGGTTACTGTTGCTGTGGTAAAACACCACAACCAAGTTAGGGAGGAAGGGCTTTATTTGGTTTATGGTTGCACAGCACTGCTCATCATTGAAGGAAGTCAGGACAGGAACTTAGAACAGGGCAGGAGCCAAGGAGAGGCCATGGAGGAGTGCTGCTTACTGCTTTGATCCACATGGCTTGCTCAGCCTACTTTCTGATAACTAGTGAGAACCACCAGCCCAGGGGTGACTCCATCCTCAATGAGCTGAGCCCTCCCACATCACTAATTAACAAAATGCCCTATAAGCTTGCCTACAGCCCTGGTATATGGAGGCATTTTCTCAATTTAGGTTCCCTCTTCTCTGATACTCTAGCTTGTGCCAAGTTGACATAAACTAACCAGGATATTCTTCACACTATCTGGTCTTATGTCGAGGTCTTTGAACCCACTATAGAGTTGAATTTTGTATAGGGTGATAAATGTGGATCTATTTATATTCTTCTGCATGGAGCCATCCAGTAGTTTGACCAGCACCATCTGGTAAAGGTGCTGTCTTTTCTCCACTGTGTATTTTTGGCTCTGTTGTTAAAAACCAGGTGTTCACATGTATGTGGACTTACATCTGGGTCTTCAATTAGATTCCATTTATCACCATGTCTGTTTTAATGCCATACCATGCTGTTTTTATTACTATAGCTCTGTAGTACAACTTGACATTGGGGATGGTGATACTGCCAGGGGTTCTTTTATTGTTCAGAATTATTTTTAGCCATCCTAGGGGTTTTGTGTTTCCATATGAAAGTGAAAATTGTTTTTTCAGTTTCTGAGAAGAATTATGTTGGAATTTTGATGGAGATTGCATTGAATCTGTAGGTTTTTTTGGTAGGATGGCCATTTTTACTATGTTAATCCTATTGATCCATGAGCATGTGAGATTGTTACATCTGATATCCCTGCAGTTTTTTTTTTCCGTATCTTAAAAGTTTTCTTATATAAGCCTGTCACTTGCATGGTTAGAATTATCTTAAACACACACACACACACACACACATACATACACATGTACATTTGCACACATTTACAAACACCTATAGATTTTGAGGCTGTTGGGAAAGTGGTATTTCTCTGATTTGTCATTTGTATATAGGAAAGCACTGATTTTATGTGTTAATTTTGTATTCTGCTACTTTGCTGAAAGTGTTACGGAAAATAAAAAAATAGAACCAGTATGTTCCCGTACTTGTGCCTCTGCCCTGGCAGCCTGGCTGGCCATGCACTGGCGGGCAATGGCTGACCTGTTTTATCTCATGGAGACTCTGACTCAGAACTCCACAATCTCTCCACCCAGCTCACTAGATTCCCACTGGCGGGTCACTACCGCGTCAACCCCGTGCTTCAAATCCCCACGGCCTTGTGGTGCACATCTGGCAAACCTACGTTTTGCCACCACTTTCTCTCTTGAACCCAGATGAATGTGAAAGACAACACAACACAAACTTAGTTCAGAAATAATGGTAACTCAATCTCTGGGAGCAACAACTAAAACCTAATCTTGTAAGCCTTATTAAAATCCGATTCCTCTGGTGGCGAATCCTGGCGGATCCACCACGATACCGGAAAACCCTAGCAGCTATATCTCACCCCTCTGCTGTCCCGTTCCAGAGAGACCCTAACTCTCTCCTGCTACCTCTCTTCCTCCCTCCAACCCAGAAGTCCCACCTACTTGCCCAGTGATTGGCTCCTTTATTCATTAAGGGATCGGTTCACAAGAACAGCACCTGGCCCATCCACAACATGAAGGTGTTTATCAGCTATAGAAATTTACTGGTGAAATTTTAGGGTTATTTATGTAGAAAATCATATCACTTGCAAATAGAGATACTTTGGCTTCTTCCTTTCCTGTTGTTTCCCCTTGATCTCCCTCCAGTTGTCTTATAACTCTAAGACTTCATGTATTATATTGAATAGATATCTAGAATATACAAAGAACTAAAACAAAAAAACAAAACAAAAACCCAAACCCAACACCAAGAAAACAAACAACTCATTTTTTAAAAATGGGGCATAAAGCTGGTCATGATGACTCACACCTTTAATTCCAGTACTTGAGAGGCAGAGGTAGGTGGGTCTATGGGTTCCAGGCGTGTCTCAAAACAAAACAAAACAAAAATGGGACAAGGAACTAAAGAGTTCTCAAAAGTCAAAATTGAAATGGCTGAGAAACTTACTCATCTGTGTTCACTGCTGCTTGATTCACTACAGAAAACAGCCTACATATCTGGCAGATGATAAATGGCAGTGAAACATTTGCACAACAGAATACTATTCAGCTGTTCAGAAAAAAATGAAATTGAGCTAGAAACAGATAGTCCAGTGGTTAGAAATACTGACTGCTCTTCCAGAGGACCCAGGTCTGATTCCAAGCACCCACATGGTGGCATATAACTGTATATAACTCCAGGGGATTCAATGCCTTCTTCTGGCCTTCATGGGCACCAGCACGTGTACACAGTGCACACGCATGCAACAAAACATCCATCAAATAAATAACTTTAAAAAATTGTATATAAAATTTGTATATGAAATTTTATATGAAATGGGTAGAGCTGAAATTAGTCATTCTGGGTGAGGTGACCTAGACTTAGGAAGTCAGATGCCATAGACATTTTTCTCATTTGAGTCTTCAGATGTGTGTGTTCCATTGGAAACAGCCACAGAGATCAGGAGCTTAAGTGGGCAGATTCAGAGGGAGGAGAGATGAAGTGCAGCAGTGTAGTCAGTTACAGAAGTGTAATGAAACAGGGAAGGGTAACTGAGGAGGGAGATGACCATCGGTTAAACAAATATGAAGCCACTGTAGAATGTTCCTAAAATATATGCATACACAGATACAAAATGTTTACATGGAATTACCCTATAACAGGGCAAAATGCCCCTACTGGACACCAGAGGCTAACAAAAAGTCAATGCTAGGAATGGAGTATGTCTTTTGAAGATATTGGCACACTCCCCCAAAAGAAGCATCATAGACTATTGCCAATGCTCTTGATTGCCCTTCAGAACTTGACTGTATGACACTAGTGCTGAGGACACCACACACTTGAGTCACAGAACATGCTACTGGAGAAGCAAAGGAATCACTAGTCTTACCCATATGTGAACCCTGTGAACTACAACAATGACTTGTCTGGTAAGACATGCCCAAGGAGCAGGAGTAACCAGCCAGTCTCTGATTGTTTAAGGGCTGCTCCACAAGGTGAAACCTATACATGGCATCTTTATTTGTTCCAAGAACCTGTGGCTAGACATGTCACAGGTCCTAGAGGAACATCTACTACTATTACTGTCCTAAATGGACATAATATTAAACCGACTTCTAACAACTCATCATTAGACCTGGAGATTAATCCATCTCTATCCCTCATCAGAGAAGATGGTGATTAAAGCAGAGACCCACAAATGGTCAAAGTGCAGAGAATAAAAGGCTATAGAGTGCTTAGCCCTAAATGGGAAACATCTCTATCACAGTCCCTCTTCCCACGGCTCAGGGATCATTGCAGACTCAGAAGGGGAAGAAAGATTGTAAGAGCCACAGGCTGACTACAGGAAACAATGTTTTCTGGGCATAGTGGGGTAGTTACACATATGAATTCACAGCAATTGGAACAGTATACACAAGACCTGGGCAAGCTCAAGCCAAAGTTCCAGTGTGGAGAGGGGAGGTGGGCACTGCTGGGAGACCATTCTCCAGTGGAAGCTATACATCCAAGAGTATATGGGCAACAGAGATTGTACTTGTTCCTTTCTTTCTTAAGTACATAGTTGGCTGGGCTGTGAAGGAGCTTGCATCTGGGAGGAGTCAGAGTGAGCAGCATGAATATGATCAAAGTATTTCCATGAAATTCTCAGATAACAATCGAGGAAAAAAGAAGGCTTTTTCTTTTTTTCTTTTTCTTTTTCTTTTTTTCAAGACAGGGTTTCTCTGTGTAGTTCTGGCTGTCCTGGAGCTCACTCTGTAGACCAGGCTGGCCTCAAACTCAGAAATCCGCCTGCCTCTGCCTCCTAAGTGCTGGAGTTAAAGGGGTGAGCCACCACCGCCCAGCAAGAAGGCATTTTCTACATTTGTACACAAAGAGGGATATAGCTGAAGGAAATCATGTTTCCAGGTGTCAGAGGTGATTAAAATACACTCCTGTTTCTTTTGCATTTTTTTCTTTTTTTCTTTTTATTTTTTTATCTTTTGCATTTTCATATCAATATTTATAAAAATTTTTAAAGCTAACTTATGTTGAGTAATAAAAATAACAAACTTTAAATTATGTTTTAGAAAGGAGGGATCCCCAATCTCAGGTGTCGTCCTGTGACTCTGTAGGGGGCCTGTGACCTTCAAAGTTGATATCCAGTTTTCTGCGTGTGCTGTTTAACCACAGACAGCCATTGAAATGTGGTTTGTTGGGTTGGAGAGATGGCTCAGTGGTTAAGATCAGTGGAGAAGATCAGAGCACCGGCTGCTCTTCCAGAGGTCCCTAGTTCAAATCCCAGCAACCACATGGTAACCTCACAACCATCTGTAATGAGATCGGATGCCCTCTTCTGGTGTGTCTGAGGACAGCTTCAATGCACTTACATATAATAAATACATAAATCTTTTCAAAAAAAAGAAAGAAGGAAAGGAAGAACGAACGAACGAGCTGTGGTTTGTTGCCAGGCGGCTGTGGCGCACACCTTTAATCCCAGCACTTGGGATGCGGGATGCAGAGGCAGGTGGATTTCTGAATTTGAGGCCAGCCTGGTCTACAGAGTGAGTTCCATGACAGCAGGAATACATTGAGAATCCCTGGCTCAAAAAAAAAAAAAAAAAAAAAAAAATGTGGTTTGTTAAACATTGGCCTCTGAGCAGTTTCTGTCATATTTCTTCCCAGATCAAACCTGGACCCTTTCAACCAGTACACGGAAGACCAGATCTGGGATGCTCTAGAGAGAACGCACATGAAGGAATGTGTAAGTGGAACTGAGGGAGGGCTGTGCTGGCATCGTAAGGCTGGGAATGCGGGCGTGCTGCATTCTGTTCTGGCTCCCTCTCACTTGCAACCATCCTCCCCTCCCACTCCAGGATGTCTGTGGAAGAATACTTCTAAGCAGTAGTTCATAGGCTTGTCACATGCATCCCAAAGTCAGTGTTGCATACAGTGTTATGCTCAACTGGTAAAGGGGCTTGTCACCAAGTCTCTAACCACCTGAGTTCAAGTTCCAGTATCACATGGACAAAGGAGAGAACCAACTCCCACAGTGTCTCTGACTGCCATACTTACAGTATCACACACACACACTCACACACATACATACATACACATATATACACATATACATACACACCCATGCATACATGGACAAAGGAGAGAACCAACTCCCACACTTGTCTCTGACAGCTATACTTACAGTATCACACACACATACACACACACACATATATACACATACACATACACACACATGCATACATGGACAAAGGAGAGAACCAACTCGCACACTTGTCTCTGATTGCCATACTTACAGTATCATACACACACTCACACACATACACATATACACACATGCATACATATACATAGACATACATACACACATACACAATTACACATACTCATGCATGTAACACACATATACACACATGTATACATATACATAGTCATATACACATATACACGTGCATACATATACATAGTTATATGTACACATATATGCAATTACACATACTCATACATGTAACACATATACACACATGTACAGGCACACACACTCACATATACACACATGCATACATATACAGTCATACATACACATATGTGCAATTATACATACACCTGTATGTAACACACATATACACACAGTAACATACATACATACTCTCACACACACAAACATACATATACACAAATAAACATAATAAACAAAGACTTAAAGTTGGTCTCTCAGCCCTACCGCCCACATTGCTCATGGCCATATTGGTCCCATACTCTTCATTGACTGAGAATGTATTAACGATAGCTAGTCAGAACTTAAGAAATTCTATATACACAAAAGATCTACAATTTATTGCTGATTCTATAATGTGCAGTGTACCATAGATCACAGATGTCATGGAGCAACCCAGCAGACTCGAGCCAGTAGCCAGTCTGCAGATGGGTACTACTGGTCTTGAGTGGAACACTGTAACCTGAATCCAATATCCAGTGCCCCTGTCAGTTAGATGAGCCTTGCTTCCATCTTACATAGAGTAGCCTCAATCTCATTTGAAGAAGAGATTCCATGATGCTTAGAAAAAGAAAAGATTGCCAGTGTGGGGGGGGGGCAAGCGTAAGAAAATAAACAATACAAACCAAGGTCAAATGCCATCATCAGAACCCAATTCTCCCACCATAGCAAGTCCTGGACACACCATCACACTGGAAAAGCAA
>NW_022196894.1:18034448-18064012 GCF_008632895.1 Mastomys coucha | reverse complement strand
TATTGAGAAAAATGTATTTTCACTATTGCTGTAGATGAGCATCTACATAAGACTGTTAAATTGATTGCCGTTTATATCAAACAACTTTTATAATACTTACTTTTATTGTTATAAATTTTAAGGAATACGACAAAAAAGGTATTGTAGGTATTGAAGGGGGGTCTATGGGAGGAGTGGTGGTACAGAAGGGGAACAAGAATATGATTCAATTCTATTTAATTAAAATATGTTTTTAAATGTTAAAAATTCAGATAAATTAAAATCATGTAACTTTTCTCATAATGCAATAAAAGTTAAAAAAAAAAAAGAACAAGTTGGGGAGGAAAGGGTTTTTTTCAGCTTATACTTCCACATTGCTATTCATTATAGCAAAGGAAGTCAGGACAGGAACCCACACAGGGTAGGAACTTGGAGGCAGGAGCTGAAGCAGAGGCCATGGAGGGTGCTGCTTACTGGTTTGCCTCCCCTGGCTTGCTCAGCCTGCTTTCTTATAGAACCCAAGAATACTGGCCCAGGGATGGCACCACCTGAAATGAGCTATGCCCTCCCGCCTTGATCACTAATATTGAGAAAATGCCTTACAGCTGGATCTCATGGAGGCACTTCCCCAACTGAAGCTCCCTTCTCTGTGATAACTCAAGCTTGTGTCAAGTTGACACACAAAACCAGCCCGTACAACTGACCCTTTGTCAACTTGACACACAAACACATCACTATTTAGCCTCCACCCTTACTTTCTTATTCATCCTCAAGATCTAAATAACTTTAAAAGTCCCACAGTCTTTACAAATTCTTACATATTAAAATTTCAGTCCCTTTAAAATATCCAATTTCTTTTGAAATTCAAAGTCTTTTTTACAGTTCAAAGTCTCTTAACTGTGGGCTTCATTAAAAGACTTTCTTCAGGAGGGAAAAATATCAGGGCACAGTCACAATCAAAATCAAAATCAAACTCTTAACTGTCCAGTGTCTGGGATCCACTCATGATCTTCTAGGCTCCTCCACGGGCCTGGATGGAGGCCTGGCTTGTGAAATTTCAGAGGGAAGATTAATATCTAACAAGGCCAGTGCTGTTTTGATTGTTAAGATTCTGTGGTTTTGGTTAGCTGGGGCTGAAGAATCAGCTGTGATTAACAAGATTCCAGAATTACTAAAGTGAAACCTTTACATTACTGGGACCATTGGTGCTGGTTCTCCAGCTGGTTCTTCTCCAGCTCTGCGCTTTGTAGCACACACCTTGTCTTCTAGGCTCCAGCTGCCTGTATTCTATTGCTGCTGCTGTTCTTGGTGGTCATCTCATGGTACTGGCATTGGCAAAACATTGCTGTCTTCCACTGGAACTAGGCTTCACCAATAGCTTTTCATAGGCTCTCTTCAGGGTGCCAAGCTTCAACTCCTTTGCATGACCCTTTCAGTCCTGGGCCATCAATTGCAGCTGAGGCTGCACCTTCACCAATGAATGGCCTCCTATGGCCTCTTACTGTGCAAAGCCTCAGCTCTCTTCATTATTCCTTTATGCCTTCAAAACCTGGTGACTCTTACACATTCCCAAGTCCACCTGCAGCACAAGGTACAACCTTGGCTAGCTCTGGAACATAGCCTCTTTGTGCTCTCAGAAAACACTTCCCAGAAGATGTCACCTCAGTGATGCTGGTCTCTTCTTAATCACTGCAATTTCTTAGCTCCAGATAACTGGCACCAACAGTCTCAGTAATTCATAGGTTTCACTTTGGTAGTACTAGTATCTTGTTAATCACAGCTGATACTTCAGCCCCAGCTAACCAAAACCACAGAATCTTCACAATCAAAACAGCAACAGCCCTGATAAGAGTCTTTAATCTTCTCTCTGAAATTTCACAAGCCAGGCCTCCATCTCTGCACTGTTCTCAACATTATCTTCTAAGCTCCTACAGAAGTCCTACAGAGCTCTTAACACCCAATGGCTCTTCTAGCTCAAAGTTCCAAAGTCCTTCCACAGTCCTCCCCAAAACATGGTCAGGTTGTCACAGGAATACCCCACTATGCTGGTACCGATTTGTCTTGGTCAGGGTTTCTATCCTTGCACAAACACCATGACCAAGAAGCAAGTTGGTGAGGGAAGGGTTTATTCAGCTTACACTTCCACATTACTGTTCACCACCAAAGGAAGTCAGGACAGGAACTCCAGCAGGGTAGGAACTTGGAGGCAGGAGTGGATACAGAAACCATGGAGGAATGCTGCTTACTGGCTTGCTCAGCTTGATTTCTTATAGAACCCAAGACTACCAGCCCAGGGATGGCACCACCTAGGGGGCTAGGCCCTCCCTCCTTGATCACTAATTGAGAAAATGCCTTACAGCTGGGTCTAATGGAGGTATTTCCTCAAGGGAGGCTCCTTTCTTTGTGATAACTCCAGCTTGTGTCAAGTTGACACACAAAACCAGCCAGTACAACCTCCATCTCTTGTAAAATTATATTTTTAGAACCAAACCTAAGGATTCACATCCAATAGGATCTTACCTTTCTGAGGTATTTTCATAGGATGGAAGCTAACAGAATTACATATTGCAAACATGAACTGCCCTAGATAATATAGGTCCTTATACATGTGTGACCACGTGGGTCTTTCATGTGAGTCAGAATAATTCTTTTTCATCTGTTTCAAAATAATTTCTTTCTTTTTGTGCATGGCGGGTGGGGGGGAAGGTGGAGGTGTGTATGTGTGTGTGTGTGTAAGATAGTGTCTCATTGTATAGGCCTTGCTGACTTGAACTTCCAGCATTCCTGCCTTAGCCTCTTAAGTATTAGATTATTGTGTGAGACCCTACACCTGGCTAGAATGATTTCTTTTTATGGTGGATTCTGAAAGGTTTGGTTTGTGTCTTTACACGTCTAACCTCTGGTCTCTTTCTAGATTGCCCAGCTACCTCTGAAACTTGAATCTGAAGTAATGGAGAACGGGGACAACTTCTCTGTTGGGGAACGGCAGCTGTTGTGCATAGCAAGGGCCCTGCTGCGTCACTGTAAGGTGAGCTGCATCGTGGGTGACGTGATGTGGTCAGTGGTGAGGAGCTGGGGCCCTGCGGTGCAGCTCTGCCTCCAGGCACCAGACTCGGGGATCATTGCCTCTGAGCCGAGCGACACTTTCTAACCAGCAGTTGCTCAGTCAGGCATAGCACCTCTTGGCACACTGTTTCCAGGGATCTTTGCTTCAACTCTTTCTTCTTCAAGCTTTTGCATATGTACAAATTATATTTTTGAACATATTCCCCTGGCTGTCCTGGAACTCACAGAAATCTGCCTGCCTCTGCCTCCCAAGTACTGAGGTCAAAGGTGTGCACCACCATGGCTGGGGTTTGTTTTGTTTCTTAAGTCCCCCTGACACTCCAGCCTTTGGAATTCAAGGACAACTTTGTTTCTGGCTAAGGACAGAACTGCAGACTCAGCAGATTAAAGGCTGTAGGAGACATCATCTGCTGGCACCCTCACACACCCCTCATGGCACACACAGGAACGAAGTCCAGAAAAGCTAACCTACACATGAGGGTTATGGAGAAAGTGAGTGTGTTTGAGTCGATCACTGCTACACAGGTTATGTGAATTCTAAGCAAAGGGCATTTTCACACATCCGTGTGTGAGCCTACTAAGAAGAAACAGTACATAGTACAGGTTCTAAGTACTGAAATGCTTCTTAGTAAACTGAGGTGGACAAGAATGCTTGGGGAAGTAACTGGATCTGTCTGTCCTCTGCTCCCTGGCAGATTCTGATTTTAGATGAAGCTACAGCCGCTATGGACACAGAGACAGACTTGCTGATCCAAGAGACCATCCGGGAAGCGTTTGCAGACTGCACCATGCTGACCATTGCCCATCGCCTGCACACAGTTCTGGGCTCGGATAGGATCATGGTGCTGGCCCAGGGACAGGTAGGACCTTCCTCAGGAGCTCTTGCCTGGCATGGGGCTTTGTGTGGGAAGAAAAGAGGCTGGGACGGGGCTGCCTGTCATCTTCATGTTCCTGGGCATTCACCAAGCAGCCATAGCTGCTCTGTGTTGATCAGACAGGTCCCCATGCTCCAGGTTCGCTCTTACTCTTCTATGGCACATAAGTGGTGACACAGGCCAGAGAGCACATGCACTTCAGTGACTTACTCACACCCGAGAGTTGCCCAAAGCCTCCCATCGACCACCCTGGGCTTGCTTTCTGCCACCATGGAGTGGTGCCAGGCTTCTCATCCAGGTTCTCCATACTTTGACATGGTCTTTTTTTTTCTTTTTCTTTTTCTTTTCTTTTGTTTTTTTGCTTTTTCGAGACAGGGTTTCTCTCTGTAGCCCTGGGTATCCTGGAACTCACTCTGTAGACCAGGCTGGCCTCGAACTCAGAAATACCCTGCCTCTGCCTCCCAAGTGCTGGGATTAAAGGCATGTGCCACCATTGCCCAGCGACATGGTCTGGTCTTAACTTGCCTTCTGTACATTACTTTCAGCTGCCATTGCCCACAGCCTCTGTGCTTTTTCACCTTGTCTTTACACAGAGCATTCCATCGGCCAGCTTAAAACTGCCTGCCCCTAAAGAACATGACTTAAATGCCAAAGCTTCCACAAAACTCCCCAGAGCCTTATGCATCCATCCATTGTAGACCTTTTACCTCATCTGTATGATACTCGGCTTCCCTGGAGAGTCCCCCTGTAAGCTCCCTAAGGAAGGGACTCAGTCTCCCTCAGCCTGAGGTCCCCACTAGTGCTCACTACTACAGCTCTTTGCATAATTGTTAAGTACAGTTATGAGTGACATAAGCCATGTGTGGTGGTTAGCGTGGCTTCTTATATAATAATATTGTCATATTATTATATATACATGTTATAAAATATAATACTAATGGCACCAGAGTATCTGGTTCTATCAAGTGTTTAGTCTGTGGTGTGTTCAGTGAGCTATATCTCATCTTCAGTATTCAGTAATTCCTTATAGCTGAGAAGGAGCAGAGAATATTCCCTGACTGTGTGAGAGTCCAAGGCTCTGGACTCTGACCTACCTCAGGGCCACCAACAGTAGAAGAGTTGGCACAGAACTAAGACTCTTGGTTTATGGGACATACTGAGAGAAGCACTGAGAAAAATGTCTCTCTCACAGGCTTGCCTCCTGGACGTCTCCTGGAGGCATGTTCTCAGTGGAGGTTCCCTCCTCTCAGATGACTAGCCTGTGTCAAGGTGACAGAAAACTAGGCAGGACACTGTCTTTGTTTGCAAAATTTTAGTACTGAGATTCCGTCATACATTTGAAATGCAGAGCTATTACTGCGTATGTAGATGTTAAACAGAACACAACCTCAGATCCAGACCAGGAGAAGCTGAGTTGTTCTTTTTGTTTGTCTGCTTGTTGTTTTTTGTTTTTCTTTTAAAGGCAGGACTTTACTATGTGGCCTTAGCTAGCCTAGAACACACTGTATAGACCAGGCTAGTATTACACTCATAAAGATTCTCCTGCTTCTGCCTCATGAGTGCTGGGATTAAGGTGAGTGGCACCATGCCTGGTCCTTGACGGAAGGCTCTTTAAAAGGAATTCTAGGCCAGGGAGGCAGGGTAATTGGTAGGGTGCTTGTCTGCTTAGCATGCACAAGCCCCTGGCTTGTTGCATAAAGTGGGTGTGCTAGCACAGACCTGTAACCCCAGCACTTTAGAGGCAGAAGTTTAGGTTCATCTACACATTGAGTCATATTGTCCAGCCTGGACTATATGAGACTGTCTCAAAAAATTAAAAGAAACTCTCTCCTTCCCTTCCATTGATTGTGTCTTCCTTCTTAATTAAAAAACCCACTTCCTGTGACTGTGTGGAGGTCAAGTTCCTGAGTCTTGATCTCCTGGCTTGAAAGCAGTCAGCATTCTTTGTCCCTCTTAGTCTTAAGGATCGAACCCTAGCTGACTGATGCACTATGGATCACTAAACACAGCACCCAGCACAGATGGTCAGTAAAAGTAGGTACTGTGTGCTATTGTTAACATGATAAAAAGTAGGTACTATGAGCCATTGTTAGTAACATATGTAGCTTCTTACTTCTGCCAAATTACTAATTATAAGAGTACACAAGTATAAAGGCAAAACTAAAATTACAGGTCATTCACATACCATTGCCACCAGGACCAGCAGCACCCCGGCCGGCCTGTAACACAGTGTTACCCCTGCAGCACCCTGACATGTGGCCGGCCTGTAACACAGTGTTACCCTGCAGCACCCTGACATGCGGCCAGCCTGTAACACAGTGTTACCCCCGCAGCACCTTGGCATGCGGCCGGCCTGTAACACAGTGTTACCCCGCAGCACCCTGACATGCGACCGGCCTGTAACACGGTCAGGCCAGCAGTTCTCACATCATATGTACACTCCCATAGGTGAGATGCTGTTGCCCTAGACATAGACAAACCCAGGAAAGGAGGTCTGTCAGCCTCAAGGGCAGTGAGTGCATGGTCAGCCTGCAGCTCTGCCAGCCCAGGCTCTGAATCGCTAGCAATCAGTGCTTGCCCTTCTTCTCCAGATACAGGATACCATCTCTGGCACCCACCATCACACCTCAGCACTGTGTCTAAAGGACAGACTGTTTCTTTGTATGCTCCTTTCCATTAGCAGGCTGCCCTTTGCTGGGAGCACTGAGAGGGATCCCCTGCCATCTCTCTGGCTATGCCTTCTTTCTAGGTCAGCAATTCTCCACTCACACACACACCTGCCCCATGTGTTGTGACCCCTTTGAAGGTCACATATCAGATAGCCTGCAATCACATATCTACATTTCAGTTCATAACAGCAGCAAAATTATAGTTATGAAGTAGCAACAGAATAATCTTATGGTTAATCTTATATTAACGGGTCACAGCATTAGGAAGATTGAGGACCATTGATCCAGGCAAAGGATACAGGAAAAGACATAGGTTTGCAGCCGCAGTAACAGGAGACAGCTCTGCTAGTGACTCATTCACATGCAGTAGAATTCTGTTGCTTAAAATCTAGTATAGCAATGGGCAGTGGTGGTGTATGCCTTTAATCCCAAAACTTGGGAGACAGAAGCAGGCAGATTTCTCAGTTCGAGGCCAGCCTGGTCTACAGAGTGAGTTCCAGGACAGCCAGGGCTACACAGAGAAACCCTGTCTCGAAAAACAAAACAACAACAAAAAAAGCCTAGCATAGCAACGGACACTTGTCATGTTGATCCTGTGCTTCCTTTTCTCTCTGACAATTAGGCATCCTGATTTTTTCCTCTTCTGACTGAAGTCAAGTCAACTTGCCCTCACCTTGAGCTGTAGTTTCCTCTGTAGTTTATATTATAGAACCATACTGATGGAATCCTTTATTCCAAAGATGAGAGAACTAGGATGTTTGTGAAGGAAGCATGCATGCATTCTCTCCAACCTTTCCCTTGCTCCCTGGATCCTGTGGGTCAGTTCAGTCCTCTGTGCTGTCCCCAGGGCACAGCAGTGGATCCTGGGAGTCTTTGGGACCATCCCGCAGTCACCCCCTGATGTTCTCCTTCTTTGCAGGTAGTGGAGTTTGACACCCCATCGGTCCTTCTGTCTAACGACAGTTCAAGATTTTATGCCATGTTTGCTGCTGCAGAGAACAAGGTGGCTGTCAAGGGCTGACTCCTCCCATCCTCGAAGTCTCTTCCTCAGAGCGTTGCCATTCTCTTCCTGGTTTGGGCCCCTCATCCTGTCCTGCTGAAACTTCGCCTTTCCCAGTTTTATCTCTCACACAACAATTCAGGATTAGTTGTGTGTTTCACTTTTAAGGAAAGTCATATTTTGATTATTGTATTTATTCCCTATTCACTTAAGTGAAATTTAGTTTTTGTTCTTAATTGCACTCTTAAGAGGTTCAGGGAACCATTACTATAAATGTATCAGTGGCCTATAATGAAGCTTTATATGTGTAGCTATGTCTATATATAATTCTGTACATAGCCTATATTTACAGTAAAAATGTAAGCGGTTTATTTTCTATTAAAGTGAGCACTGTACCGACAGCAGTGCGCATTCATTTCTATCGTTTTGTACAGCTGACTGCCCACTACAGATCTCATTTTGCTCTTAGCTGTAGGAAAGGCAGCGTTTCCTTCTCCAGCTGGTCGTTTCACGGTGCCGGGCTCTCTGGGTGTCCTGGAGGAGACACATGGCAGCAGTGGGCCCTCCATAGCCTGCTCCTTGGGCTCCCCAGTGGGAACCCAGTACAGCGGGCTGCAGGAGGCCTTGCAGAGCACCGTGAATTCTCAGGGCTCCTGCTTCCCTGTCTTGGTGTCAGTTGCTGTTTATGTTAGAGTGGAGGGCAAAGCCCCACCCCGTTTGCCTCTCAGGAATGAGAACCCCGGCATTCCTCAGAGGGAGAGCTTCTTTCTGCCTTCCTTCTTCTGCTGTCATTTCTAAGCAAGATCCAGTCTGCTCGGTGTTCCATGCTTCAGGTTCCTAAGGCTGGTCACCACAGAGCTCCCGAGCTCCCGGCCAGCTGGTTTCCAGCCCCAGGGTCCACTGCTGCTGTTGTAGGTGGCATTTTCATTTGCCTGACCCCACAGCTCCAGAGTTCAGCAACAGGGCTCAGGATTGTGGGGTCCGTTCCTCCTCACTTCAGTCTCCTCTGCAAAGTCTGCACCCCTCAGCAGCTCTTGCTAATCAGTGTCTCACACTGGTGTAGAAGTTTTTTGTACTGTAAAGAGACCTACCTCAGGTTGCTGATTGCTGTGTGGTTTGGTGCGCTCCTGCAGACCCCCTTTTGCTCTGGGGCTCGTAGCTTGGGTGGGTGTGGTTGCCACTGTCACCAGTCTAGTGGTCAGCGTCGCATGTCGTGACCAACTAGACATACTGTCGCCTTAGCATGTTTGCTAAACACCTTATGAAAGCAAAAATATGAAAAAGTGAATAAAATTATTTTGGATTTGTAAAACTCCTGTTGTATAAAATAGTTGTCTGGGGAGGGCGTGATGTGCTTTTGAATGTCCTTGTAGTACTGGAGCCCTGGATTCTAGTATCTGATGATGAAATCTCATCTGCAAAAGGGTGATTTGCAAGGGCCAAGGGGCCCCAGATGTCCAATCCTGTGTGATGGGCCTTAGTCGCCACAGCCTGCATGCCTCTGCATGATCACCAGATGAAGCGCCCAGGCTGCTGTAAGAGGTCAGAGTGTGTGAAGAGTGAGTGAACCAAGGCGGGGAGTGGTGTGTGCATTTAAATCAAGTTACTATAGTTACTATAGAGGACTGTAGCAACCAAGAGGACATCACTGCCTTTTTATCTGCTTCATTCAGGTTGACCCAATGAGTGTTTGTATCTTTTCAGAAGGGAACTCACTCATCCTAAAGCTTTTGTATTATATTGAATTCAGTCAAAAATGTGTTTGAATTGTTAGTTGATTCTGCCACCAACTAATAGAAATCATCTTTTAAACCTAGCTGTATTACTTTTGTAGATAAATTACCATTGGCAGGGGGTAGTGGCATGCACCTTTGATCTCAGCACTTGGGAGGCAGAGGCAGATAGAGCTCTGTGAGTTTGAGGCCAGCCTCATCTACAAAGTGAATTCCAGACTAGTCAAGGCTCATATGTAAAGATAGAGACTCTGTCTTTAAAGCATAAGAAGATTCCATGGGGACTCTGCTGCCCTTCCCAGCCCACCCAGCTCTGCTCCTTGCTGTGGGCCCTCTCATTACCACCACCCACACAGCACATATCCATTCCCTTGTGCCAAGGTGGCACTACCTGGAAGTGCACTTTACTTGGGAGCCCACTGGCCTCACCAGCCTGGGAATCAAGTAGGCCTTTCTGCCCTCCATTGCAAATTCCCATCTCAATTCCAGATGGCCCTCTGCCTTGGACTTTGGCATTCTGGACTGGTTCTGTTCTCTCTTGTGGCCAAGTATAACTTGTATACAATAAATCCTCTTGCTGTCAGCTGACAAAAAAACAAAAAACAAAAACCAAGAACAAAACAAACAAACCAGGATCCATTCTTCTACTGCATCCAAGAAACATCTACCCAGCAAAGCTTTCAATCATAATAGATGGATTAAAAAAAAGATATGATAGTACCAAATTTAAGCAGTATCTATCTATCTATCTATCTATCTATCTATCTATCTATCTATCTACCAATCCAGTTCTACATAAGGTGGTAGAAGGAAAAATTCAACTTGAAGAGGTTAACTATATCCAAGAAAACATAAGCAGTAAATAATTCCAGACCAGCAAATAAAAGGAGGGAAACACACCACCACAACAAAATACCAAGAATCAATAAACTGCTCAGTGACAATTTTCAACCTTATTGGTATCAATTCCCCAATAAAAAGACACAGACTAACAGTTTGGATTAGAAAACAGGATCCAGTTCTAGATCTTAGCACCATCTTCCTTGAAACTCCTGCACCATGAGAGCGAAGAGGAAGTGCTGGAAGAAGAAAATGTACAGGCTAAAGCACAAGAGAAGAAAGGGGAGGCAGAAGAAGTAGAGGTCCCAAGTAAACCAGCTTGTGCACCCACGAAGCCTGCAGGAGCAGAAGTGAGGGATGCTGGAGGCCAGGACACTGAAACAAGTTGTTGGACTGTATGCTGCTTTCAGTAATAAGTCCCAGTAGACCTGGAACTTCATCTTGCTGAGATCACCTGGAAAAATGACTGCCTTCCTTACAACCAAAACAGTCCCACTGGCCCTCTGCCCTGGATTTTGGCATTCTGGACTAGTTCTATTCTCTCTTGTGGCCAAGTGTAACTCATGTAAAATAAATCCTCTTGCTGTCAGATGATGACAAAAAAAACAAAACAAAAACAAAAAACAAACCCAAGAACAAAAAAACCAAAACAAACCAGGATCCATTCTTCTACTGTATCCAAGAAACATTTCTTCCCACTAATGATGTCCCATAGACATCACCTCAGGAAAAAACAGTGGAAAAAGATATCCCAAGTAAGTGGACCTAAAAAGCAAGCCAGTGTGGCTACCTTAATATCTGACCAAATAGTCTTCAAGCCAAAAATAAGAGATAGGGAAAGACACTAGTTAGCTCATTAAAGGAAGGAAAAAATGACCACTAGGATATTGCACTTTTAACATCGATTCAAGAAACACAAGAGCGTTCAAGTTAATAAAAGAAACACTACAACTACAGCTAAAAGTAGATAATGACAATCACATAGTGATAGTGGTAAATACCAAAACCTCACTCTCTATAATAGGCAGGTTATCCAGAGAAAACTAAACAGAGAAACACTGTAGTTAAATGATGACATAATCAAATGGACCTACCTTCTCAGCAGTTTGTGGAACTTTCTCTTAAGACTGACTACATAACACAAAGCATATCTCAATGGATACAAGAAAATTCAAATAACATCATACACTATCTGAACACCACAATTAAAGCTGAATATCAACAACAGAAAGCACAAACACTCATGGAAACTGAACAGTGCACTACTGAGTGAATGCTGCGGGACGAGCTGGTTGAAGGTCCCTCGACTTGCAGGGGAAATTGGAGTCCTGGTAATCAGGTGGGCAAGGAGTTGGTGAGAAATGACACACAGACGTGAACACAAGGGAGTGTTGAATCTGAGCGTATTTTTTTCAAAATAGGCATCAGACTTAAATGGTCATTACAGAAGGCAAAAGGAAGTTAGACAATACACCAGTCAAGGTACATGAGGTCATCTGAAGCACAATGGTTCTATAGAAAAGTATATACAATTAAATTGACAGGAACTTGGCAGCAGTCTCATCTATAGTCAGGCTACTCTTAGAAGCCAGGTGTAAACAGTTTCCATTCTAATCTATTGTATAAGCCAAGACCCGCGGGTCCTTAGTAAATGCCCAACTATGCTAATCCTCTGAGCTAACAGAGATGCCCATTCTTGCTAACTTTACCTAGAACAGTACGATAATCTAATTCCTGAGAGTGACTCTTCTGCAATTCTAATGTAGTCTGACTGTAATGAGGATTCTTAAACTTCAGTGTCTGACCCCCTTCACTATCTCCCTAACAATGCTGGAGGCAATTAGTCTGAATGGGTAACATTCTTTATGAAATTCCAGGCTGAGTTCGGCTCAGCATAGACTAGGGTATTGGAACATTGGTAAAGGTCAGAAAGCAACATCCAATTTTGCTTAGTTATTAGTAAATCATTCCTTGGGGGCACCTCTATACAGAAAGAAAGCACGCAAGACCTTCCATCGACTATCACAAGGACAAATCTGGGCCACTTTCAAGTTAGGAATGCCAAAAGGGGTTCCAGGAGACTAGCTTCCTTGAAGCTTTTCACCTCATGGACTGCTGTCACGCAGACTCTACTAGAGTGTGTGTAGCAAGTGAGAAATTGGTCAAGACAGAAATTAAGAAATTAAATAGTTTTAGAATTGGATGAAAATGAAAATACAACATACCCAAACCTATGGGACTCAATGAAAACACTAAATGTGTGTGTGTGTGTGTGTGTGTGTGTGTGTGTGTGTGTGTGTGTGTGTCTGTTGGAATAACTCTAGCCAAACAAGAATAATGTTAGGGAAAGTCACCCCAACACAAATGAATGTCTTGCATTATAAAATCTTTAAGACATTGAAGAAGATACCAAAAGATGGAAAGATCTCCCATGTTCATGGATCAGATTGGAAAAATGGCATCCTACCAAAAGCAATTCAGTGCAATTCCCATCAAAATTCCAACACAATTCTTTACAGAAATTGAAAGGACAATTTTCACCTCAGAGCTCAGGAAACTCTGGAAGAGGAGGCAGAAAGACTGTAAGAAACTGTGTTCTGGGTATAATAGGACAGATGGACTTACAGAGACTAGCAGTGTGCATAGGGCCTGTACTGAAGCTCAGATGGAATCCCAGTCCTGAGAGGGGAAGTGGGCACAAACTCCCATCACTAACCCAGAGGGTACTGCCAATTGTCACCTGTTCACAAAGGAATAATTAGTTTTCTTCAACAGTTTATCACTGTGGTATACAAACCACACAGAAAGGCAGGCACCATGCCCAACAGTTGATGACCAAAACAAAACAAAGTCAGTGGTACTTTTGGAGAGTTTTTGTTGAGATAGTACCAGAGAACAGAAGTAAGCAATGCTTTGTCTGCAGTTGCCTACCTTCCTTTCTTCTCTCCTTCCTTCTTTCTTTTCTCCCTCCCTCCCTTCCTTCCTCTTTAACCTTAGAGATCTTTTGCTTATATATTATGTTTTCTGAATTTGTGTTCTTATGGGATTTTTGTGTGTGTCTGTATTTTTTGTTATTTTTATTTGGCTGTTTTTCCCCATTTGTCCTGTTCTAGGTTGGTTGTTTTTATTTGTTGTTGCCTGTTTGTTTTCAAATGAGGAAGAAAAGATGTGGAGTTGGGTGGCTGCAGAGATGAGGAGGATCTGGGAGGAGTTGAGGGAGAGGACTCCATGAATACACAGTATGAAAAAAACACACTTTTTTAATAAAGAGTATAAATTATATATATATGTATATACACACACATATATATGTATATACACACGCATACATACTACTGTCTTGAAAATTTAAGGACTTGCCTCTGTGGCTTAAAATTTAAAAATTCAGTGCTTCAGTAACTTGCAGGGGTACCTCCCCTCTAGAGCCAGCACTTGGGAGTCTGAGGCAAGAGCATCTCAAGGTCCATGCAGATTGGGCTACATAGAGAGAGCCTATTTCAAGAAAGGAAAATCAAAACTGTCCTCTCTCTCTCTCTCTCTCTCTCTCTCTCTCTCTCTCTCTCTCTCTCTCTCTCTTTCTCTCTCTCCCCCTCTCCCCCTCTTTTCCCTCCCCCTTTCTCTCTCTGTCCCTTCCTCTGTCTGTCCCTTCTTCTTTCTCCTTCCCTGGTTTTTGTTTTTGTTCTCTTGAGAACGGGTTTCTCTGTGTGTTACATGGTGCAGCTATGGTGCTTCTCTATTATTACAGAAGTGCTGCTGGGCAGCACTGTCAGACCAAAACCACCGTTGCTATGCATTGTGTTCATCTTCCGAAGAGGGACACAACATCAGAGGGGACATCTTCACAGTTCTCCCTGCTCCTCTTGCTGCTACAGTTTACACCAACTTTCTCCTGATTTATTCTCTCATCTCTTAGTTCACCTCCTATGTCGCTCCTCTTGCTTCATGCCACAAAAGGAAGTACTCTCCTGGCTTCTCTATCTGTGTCCGTTCCTCTCTGAGGACTGGACAGCACCCTTAGATGTAAGTGTGGCTTCGCTTAGCACGGTTCCTCACTAGCCGCCAAGGGACTCCACTAGGCATGTCCCACACATCAGGCACCTCAACAGTACTCTTTGCTTTATAGTGCCACTGCCTTCATCTTCCAGGCTGGCCGCCCTAGCTCACCCCCAACTCTCCTGTCCCTGTTTCAGAAGGAAGGATGTGGGTGGTGTATATGTGTGTTACTAACTCATGTGTGCCAGCTGCATCACATGAGTTGCTGAGCTAACCCACAGCGCCCTTCTCCAGATCCAGTCACTTCCACTCTTTCCCTTGCCTTGCCCTGCCCTGAGGAGGAAGGCCTGTCCTTTCCTTTGTCATTATTGTTACAGTCTCAGTATCCTAAACCATCAGATAAACAGAAAAAAAAAGTGAGAAAATAGCTACTGACCAGTGTTTGTGTGCCCAGTCAAGTTTTGTCGGTTAATAAAGTGGTTTCAGCTTTTCTTTTCTTCCTCCTTCTCTTCCTCTTCCTCCTCTTTCTCCTCCTCTTCCTCCTCCTCTTTCTTCTTTTCTTGCTTGCCTTTATATTTTTTGTTTGTTTTGTTGTTTTGAGGCAGGTCCCTCTGTGTAGCCTTGGCTGGCCAGGAGTCTGCTGGGTAGACCAGGCTGACCTTGACCTTGAACTCATAGAGACTGGACCAGTATCATCCAGGTAGACCTATGGACATTTACTACTTGGGATGAATATACTGATTTTGTCTAGAACAATTGGTTTCAAGGTTTGGGGACACAGCTCTGGCCCATTTTTTTGGCCTTGACAGGATCTAGCAGGCATGTGCTGGAGCCATTCTGGAGCAGTGTGCTTTGGGCCTACCCTGCCCCCATCTCACTGTGCTTCTCCAGTCCTCAGGACCCTCAGCTGCCTAGCTTCCTATCCCACTACCCTCTTCTCTCACAGCTTCCTAGTACCTGTTCTCCTCCCCACTCCCAAAAATATTTATTGAACATCCAATAAGTGCCAGGTAGTGTTTGGTACCGAGATAAAAATACCTCTGTGCCCATCCCTCCGTAAACAAGTGGAGAATACAGGGCTGGGGCAGCCATGTCTTCTGGTATACCATTCACACTTAGCTAGGCAAAACAATGTTTTGCTAAAAGGAGTGACACCTCAGGACGATGTACACCATCCCCCATTCCTACGAGATCACATCCTGCCCTGAGAACACCCTCCCAGAACCATGTTGTCTGTGCAGGAAGTCAACAGTGCTTTGCCCTTGCACCTGTATTAGGCTCTGTTGATGCTGTGTCTAGCACGTGGTGGTCCAGTCCATTTTCAGAGTCTGATTCCAGGCCAAGTCTTGGCTTCTCAAGCTGAGTTCAGGAGCTCTGCAACATGCCATGTGTTTCATGTCTTGTGTTTATCTCAGCTTGTTTCCCCATCCTTGGTAAGATTTTGAATCTTTCCTTTTGGTTATCTTGAGTATATTTAGTATTTGAAACCCTGTCTACAGTACAGACATTCTGGCTAGATAAATAATTCTAGAACTCCAGAGCACGGGTCCGCTCTTTCTCCTTCTCCTTGGCTGTTGTGGCTCAGGCTCTAACCCTCCATATCCACTGTTATGGAGAGGCCTGGAAAGGGCTCTTAATTGATTTTGTAGGTGGAGAGGAAGGAGTGGCTATCCCAGGGACCGTCTACCTTCCTGGCACTAGGAGAAGAATTATGGATGGAGCTACTCACAGGAGACAGGCAGCAGCCTACTCTTGTGTGGCTGCATTGGAACCCCACAAGCATGGCCAGCTCTGGGGTCCTCTATGTCTCCTCTTCACCTTTAGGTGTTTCCTTTTCCAGGGTTGGCTCAGAGCCTCCCCTGCCCCATCTGGAGGCAACCATGAAAAGAACACTGAATTGGATACAGACACTGAATTACAGCCTTCGTACCTCTTGCAAGTGACTTCACCCCACCAAGTGTAAATAGAAGTGAAACATATTTCCCAGTACTTCATGAAGCAATTTAGAAATATGTGTGCATACCTCAGAAAGGGCATATTGGTTTACCACAGCTTTTAGAGTAATTTGTCCATTCTTGTTCTAGAATTCTAAAAAAGAAAATAGCCCCATGGCCTAGGTTGCAGTGTAGTTGACTCTAAGGTGTCTACCAAGGGCCTGGAACAAGTTGTTGGGAGCGCTACCAAGGTCAACCATATGCTACATGGGAAGTCCCCTAAAAAAGAACCTTGTGACCACTGCTCAGTCACTGAGGCTGAGAAATAGAGGCTTTTGTTCCTGGGGGATTTCATGTTCTTGTCACCTGCCATCTTTGAGATATGGTGGCCCAGTGTGCTGGGTGTGTCTCTGTTTTAGAAACTGAGTCCTGCCTTAAGCAGCCAGAATGCTATAACCCTTGGGAAAGAGAAGGAGGAAGCCTGTCAAAGGTCAGTGCACTTGGAAGGTTTGGGCAGACATGTTTCCCAGCAGCTAGAATGTTGTAAGCCTTGGGCAAGGGAGGGAGGAAGCTTGTCAAAGGCCAACACGCTTGGGAGGGCTGGGCAGACGCATTTCGCAGTAGGGTGATAGGTTTTCCATCATAAAGAAACACCTTTAAAATGTTGTGTCTGTTGAGAAGGCTTTGAGAAACATGCCTGTTCCATGTAGCTGGAATGATGGTGCCCAGGTGGAACATGCAGACACAAGTCAGAGCCATTTTCTGTATCGCTTCTCTCACTAGATCACCCAGTCATCGCCTCAGCTGCTGCATGGACACCTTCATCTACACTAAAGCCTCTGATGAAACTCTGATGTCCTCTATCAGCACCCCTCATGACACTTTTAAAAATTGTGGTACAAAGCCCGCCATGATAGCACTGCCTATAATCCCAGCACTTAGGAGGTAGAGTTAAGTAGATCAGGAGTTCATGACCAAGTTCAACTATTTAGAGTTTAAGACCAATCTAGGCTGCTTACGCTGTCTCAAAAAGAAAAAAAAAAAAAAAAAAAAAAAAAAAAAAAAAAAAAAAAAAGAAAGAAAAGAAAAAAGAAAAAAAATAGGAAAAGCTGGTCAGGGTGTCACACACTTCTAATTCCAGCACTTGGATAGAGGAGGGTCATTCACCACTATGTAGCAAATCTGAGGGCTGTTTGAGATCCCTTCTCAAAACCAAACCAAACCAAACCATGTTAGTCAGAGCAGCTTCTCCTATCCCGCAGTGGGCTGCAGTTAATGCAAAGGCTCGTAACTGCTCCGAGCGCAGAGAGCCAGTGACTGCTGAGCTCCCAGCATCCCTAAATGGATGTCTGTATCCATACCTCTCAGGGCTCAGGGCACATCTTGTAGAAGAGGGGGCAGAAAGGTTTTAAGAGCCAGGGTGCTGTGAAATGCTGTCCTCTAGACATGCATGGCGCTTGCACCCATGAACCCACCACAGCAATGATAACCTGTGCAAGATCAAGCTACTCCAGCACAGAGAGGGCACAGGTTCATGAAGTCTTACCTCTCCTTGGGGAATTATTGCCACTTGCTGGCTGCTGGGGAAGGAGCATCGTTGTGTGAGAGTATGACCACTGACAGGTTGCCTGTGCTCCAGTGGCTGTCCCACCTTCACATACGTATGAGCATCATTAATTGAACATAGTAGGCTAATAAAAAAAATCAATTTCTAAAGGACATAAAGTAGTTTGGTGCTATATTTGGGGTACCAGAAGGAGTTGGAAATTGAAAGTAGGGGTGGATAGGCTTTAAAAAGTATACATGTATGACATTCTGAAGAAAAATATAAAATGACTAGGACATAGTAAAACACAATGCATGCCATAAAATATAGCAAGCGCAACTGTGTTTCAGGGCAGTAAGTACATCTACACTGTTGTGCAGCCACCACTGTCCATCTTCTCAATTGGAAGCCTGGGGTGGCAGGGACTGCCGCTGTGGCTAACCTCGTATCTGTGGATGCCCCACTCCATCCACACTCCTTTGCCAATAGTCTCTTAACTAAGATCGTCTCAGTTTCCTCAGTTGGAGTGTGGCATTGCTATGTTGTCGGCTTGGGTATGAGAGTTCTGAGAGGGATTGGCCACACATGAGAAACTGAGGCAAGGGGACCATACAACTCTACCCTTAAGATAGTTAAAACATAAACAAAAGGCTTCAGACATGACATGGGAGAGATGTGGGGATCCAGGACAGGTGAAGAAGCCATGCTGAGCAGAACAGGTAGAGACTAGCAGGCTGGAGAGATTCGGGAGGAGCTGCTATGGACCTGGGTGGAAAGCTGGGCACAGAAGCTCAGCTTTACTCCATATCCTAGTGGAGCACTTTGTCCCCAGAGGAGACGCTGCCATTAACCGTTATCGCATCTGTCGTTTTGGCTAACACATTCAGTTAACTTGGGCAGAGGCTGAGAGGAGCCTTCCTAAGGTGGAGCTATGTGGGCCAGCAGCAAGGCTGGTGTTCATGTAGAAAGATGTTGCAGCTTGTCCTCTACCAGAACCCTGTGGCCTGCTGAGTGGCGTGGCTCCTGTGTGAGTCGTGTGACTGAGTGGATTTACGTGCTGGTTTGCCTCCCATCCCAAAGCAGCCTGGGAGTATAAAAGGCAGAACAGACAGCAGTAAGGTGCCCGGTTTGTTATTGGGAGCAAAAGGGAAGAAGAGGAGGCAGAGGTCAGCAGGAATGTTCTCTTTATTCAGTGGGATGGCTTTCCTGGCTGGCTCCTTCCTGTTCCTGAAGCTTGCCACCTTGTACTGGAAAAGGAGCCACCTTCCTCCTGGCCCATTCCCTTTGCCCCTCATTGGGAATTTATGGCAGCTAAACTTTCAGCTACACCCAAATATGCTGTTCCAGGTAGGAGCGGGCTCTCAACGTGATTCTCTAAAGGGAGAGACAGAAGAACTCAACCTAGGGATCTTGGAAGCTGAAGCAAGAATTAGGGCCTTGTCATTTGCCAGGTTGGAAGCTTTGAGCCTCACTTACCACACCTGCCAAATGCGGGGGGCCTCCAGGGCTTGTAAAATTAGAGTATAAAGACTGGGTGGGAATTGGGGTGGAAGAATGGGGGGAGGGTTCAGGTAATGCATAAGAAGCCCATCCAAGAAACTGCAGCTGTTTATATCACACACCATACTAGAACATACCCATACGAGGACTGATAGGGTGTGAAAACGCAGCCCTATTTCCTGTAAATGGCCGTGGACTCTGACCCTTGGCTTGATTCGAGTAGGTAGGCACTCTGAAGATGCACACCAAAAGTTGAGTGTTGGATGCGAGAAGATAGGTATTCACATCCAGAGAGCAATCACAGCAGATGCGGCTGGGGAATCTATTTACGTAGAGCTATGGGATACCTGGTGTCTCCACAGCTGGCTCAGACTCACGGCAGTGTGTTTACGGTGTGGTTGGGCTCTACACCCATTGTGGTGCTGAGCGGCTTCCATGCAGTGAAGGAAGCCCTGGTCTCCAACTCAGAACAGTTCTCTGGGAGGCCCCTCACCCCATTCTTCCGAGACTTATTTGGCGAAAAAGGTGAGTTTGCTCTTGCTCTGAGGGAGGGAAGGTGGCTGGCTGTACATCAGTGTACTCAAGAGGTCAAGGATTGTTAAGAACTGTGAACAGACAGGGCTGTACCAGGAAGACATTCTCAAACCCCTCCATGTAAGGGGAGATGTTAAAAAAGACTGGCATAAAAGCCCAGATCAGCCCTTCTTGGCTTCCTGGCCTTGAATGAGTCAGCGTCATATTCCAACTGCCAGTGTACTCACTTTCCCCCGGGTGTTGGAGAATAAGTCATCCAGAATACCTCAGAGAGCTCACATCTGTGCCAGCCCAGAAAGGGCCTTGTCCCTCCTGTCCTCCTTTGTTCTCCTTCATGTCTGTGGGGACTTGATGCAGAATCAGACTCGAGTGTAAGCTCCTTAAATCAGACAGGCATCTCTGAGCCCACCCTAGACTCACTGACCACTACCCCACAATGACACTTTTCTCTTGGGCAGAGCAGCAGTTCAGAGCAGGTGGGGAAGGCTATTTGGGGGTCTGCTCTCTAGGCCTGGTGGAGTTACTCAAGGGGTGTGGGCCGGTGGTTATCCTTTCTCTCCTTGGACTCAGGTGTTATCTGCAGCAATGGGCTTACATGGCGACAACAGAGACGCTTCTGCCTGACTACTCTCCGGGAGCTGGGCCTTGGCAAGCAGGCATTAGAGTTGCAGCTGCAGCATGAGGCAGCAGAGCTGGTTAAGGTGTTTCACCAGGAACAGGGTGAGAGGAAGTGGGCCAGGGCAAGCCTGCCTATCGCTGTGCTCCTCCACACTCATGCACATCTCTGCAGAGTATAAACCTCTGTGTGTGTGTGTGTGTGTGTGTGTGTGTGTGTGTGTGTGCATGTGTGTGATGTCACTGAAACCTAGTAACAGTACCAGGACTTTTGACTAGCAGTTTCCCCAAGGTGAGTGGATACAGATCTAAAGATGCCTAAGTAAGTGGAGAGCCTCAAGGCCTACTCTATAGTTCTGCATACGTGTTCTCAGTTAATACCTAGCGCCTTTTATATTTCTTGCCTTGTGCACAGGTTTCTTTCCCTTCTGGACTTGCATAGGCCCCAAGCCTTCCTTTCCCTTGGGGAACCAATACTCATCCCTTTAGGCCTCAAAAGATCTGAAATTCCGGTCTTAAGAAGTTCTCCCCAATCCTAGGCTTAGCTAGTTCTTCCCAGCAGCTACGTGACTGCACCATATTTTGTCTAACCAGCTCTTCATGCTTTTCACAGCATCTTTCATAGACCATGGTTCACAGGAGGTATTCGGAAGCACCTGGCTGGGGCTTGAATGAGGAATGAGAATGAGTTACATAGAGGAGTGGTGGTATCTGAAGCTGGATGAGTCGTGAGACAGAGCCGTCTGTGACTTCTCATACTCAGCCCTCCCCTCCCCTCACAGGGAGAGCCTTCGATCCTCAGGTCCCTATCATTCGATCCACAACGAGAGTTATCGGGGCCCTGGTGTTTGGCCATCACTTTCTCTCTGAGGAACCCATCTTCCTGGAACTAATTCAAGCCATCAACCATGGCCTAGCTTTTGTCAGCACTATATGGCGCCGGGTAATTGGCTGTTGGGGAGGCTGGTGTGTAGGTCATGGGACTATCTGGATCCAGTTCAGACAAGAGCTTCCACCAGGGTCTGGCTGGAATGGTAAAAAGGCTGGAGGTGTGGCTGGGTCTGATTCTGGATTTCTTAGGCTCATATTTCTGTCTACAATTTTGGGCTTTCCACACAAAAGGCAGCCCTGAGCTCCTTAAATCAGAGGCCCAGTCTATTTTGTAGCCCTTGGTATAGGCTTAGCTGTCGGGCTCAGGACTAGTGCCGACGTAAGCCCTGAGTGGGCCATTCTCTCCACAGCTGTATGACATGTTTCCCTGGGCCCTCCGCTACCTCTCAGGACCCCATCAGAAGATATTTCAGTACCACAAGGCAGTGAGGAGCTTCATCCGCCATGAAATCACCAGGCACAAGCTCAGAACACCTGAGGCCCCCAAGGATTTTATCACTTGCTACCTGTCACAAATCACCAAGGTTGGTCTGGAGCTCTCATTTCTCAGCCGTTTCTCATGTTTGCCTCATTCTGCAAACTTTTGGGCACCTTAAAACTTGGGCCAAGAAAGGGTCTTTCCAGGCCAGAACTGGTTTCTCTACAGATGGTAGGCTGGAAAGAAGAGAGTATAGATGCAGGGGGCACAAATCCATAGCCATCCTCTATTGACACCAATCCAGTCCTGGGACTCAGGCCCTTCCCTGGGAGGCCTCACACTCAAGAAAGCTCTGATCCTATATGTCTTGGGACAAATCAGACCTTAGGAAGACACCAGGTCTGTGCTACAAGAAACCCATAGAGGGCTGGAGAGATGGCTCAGTGGTTAAGAGCACTGACTGCTCTTCTAGAGGTCCTGAGTTCAATTCCCACATTGTGGGAACCACATGGTGGCTCACAAACCATCTGTAATGAGATCTGGTGCCTTCTGGTATGTCTGAAGACAGCGACAGTGTACTCATATCCATTAAATAAATAAATATTAACAAGAAGGAGGAGAGACCCTTAGAGCCAGAGCTGTTCCTTCCCTCGCCCTCACCAGGCCATGGATGACCCTGTCTCCACATTCAGTGAGGAGAACCTGATCCAAGTGGTGATTGACCTGTTTCTGGGAGGCACAGACACCACGGCCACCACCCTGCACTGGGCACTCATGTACCTGGTCCATCACAGAGCCATCCAGGGTAGGGGACGCTCAGTTATACTTCTCCTATGCCTATCTTCTCCAGTCTGTTAGTCCCAAGTTCTATGGGCACTGGGGGAGGACTTGTTCTCATCTCTGTGGATCAGGGATCAGTGTGAGTCAGACAGGAGGGAATTTCAGCTCCCAGCCTGTGACTTGCTACATGACCTTAGGAAATCATTCTGCCTCTCAGAACTGGTGGTCAGGGAGGTGTGGCTTCCCTCATTCAATAATGACTCAGCACCTACTAAGTGCCAGGCCCTATGGTAATGATAAGATCACAGTTGTGAGGAACGAAAGCATCTGGCGTTCTCAAAGGAACAAACTGGTTGCAACCAGCTCCAGTTCTGTGAGGGCAAAAGCACCTTCTCTGTAGAGCCTTCATCTTCTCATATGTCAAGTGAAGACAGTAGTCCCTAGGTTGTGAAACTCGCATCCAGGTCTTTTCCCTTCTCATACCCTCCAGGAGTGAACCTTACACAGAAGCAAATTCTCTCTCCTGTGAAACTGTTGGTGGTGGGGTGGAGGTATGACCTAGGGCTGTGAACTTTAGCAGCCATCTCTAGGTTTGGAAACTGGATAGTGTGCAGTGTGCAGTGTGGAGGGGTGGTGTGGGGAGGCTGGGCCACAGGCATCTTCCCAAGACCCTCACTGAGCTGTCTGCAGAGAGAGTGCAGCAGGAGCTGGATGAGGTGCTGGGAGCTGCACAGACCATCTGCTATGAGGATCGAGAGCGACTGCCCTACACCCGTGCTGTCCTCCACGAGGTACAGCGCCTTAGCAGCGTTGTGGCTGTGGGTGCTGTACGTCAGTGTGTGACTTCCACCTGGATGCATGGTTATTATGTGCCTAAGGTAAGTAGCCTGAAATAGGCCCATGCCAGACCCAGCACCTGCACTCCTCCCAGCACAGGCACTTGCTACCGATTCTGTCAACCTGACAGCTATCAGTCAGTCAGTCAGTCAGTCACCTGTGGCATTTGGGGCAGTGGTTATGACAGAATACAACCATTGATTGATAAAACCTTAAAGATTCCTACATTTGAGAGGTGTTTTAAGAAACTTCTTTCCGATGTTCATTGTCCACACATATTTCACGTAGAACTACCATGTGCAGGGCCCTAGGTTTAATAACCAATAATACAAAAGTAAATCAACACATACAAGTTAGGCTAGTAGTACATCCCACATCTCAGGAAGTAGAGGCAGATGTCAGTTCAAGGTCATTTTCAGCCACATAGTTAAGGCCAGGCGAGTCTACATGAGATCTTATCTCAAAAATCAAAACTAGGGGCTGGAGAGATGGCTCAGTGGTTAAGAGCACTTGATCTTGCACTGGTCTTCACCAAAGGAAAGTCAAGGCAGCAGGAGCTGGAGAGAATTGGTGCATTTTATCCACAGTCAGGAGCAGACAGTGGTGGAGCACATGTAAGTGAGGCATGTTAGTGCCCAGCCTGCTTTCTCTGTTCCTACCCAGGCCAAGGATGTGATGGTATCCTTATCTACTGAGGGTGGGTCTTGCCCACTCAATTAACATAATCAAAATAACCCCCCCCCCAGCCAAGCCCAAAGCCTATCTCCCAGGTGAGTCCAGATTTGTTGAGTCAATACCATTTTAGCAACTGAAGGACAGTGACAGTAATGGGTCCACCACAAGGGATCCTTGTCAAGCTGTCTCTGCTCAGGTATTCCACGTCATGGTGAAACTCACACTGCCATTTCCTGAGGACAGGCTAGAATAGAGTCCCCAGGAGCCAGATGGCTCTGTAATATGGAGGAATGGCATGTTTAGCTTTTATGAGTGAATATGAGGTGTTGTACCAAAAGCAGGCTGTTGCTGGTGACCTGGGTCTCTCTCTCCCCAATGCTGAGACCTGTGGCTGCACAGTGCGTTAGTTAAAAAGAAGGCAATGTATAAATGAGATATTTTATTGTAGGAAAGGGAAAATAGGCCAATCAAATAGAGAGAAGGAAAGGAGGGAAAGGGGAGAGAGAAAGCAAGAGAGCAAGAAGGCAAGAGAAGAGAACAAAGAGCAGGAAAGAGGAGAAAGAGAGGGAGAGCAGAGACAAAGAGCAAGAGAGAGTGAAGAAGAGCAAGAGAGAGAGGAAGAGCAAGAGAGCAAGGAAGAACAAGAGATCGAGGAAGAGCAAGAGAGTGAGAAGGGGGCAAACCGCCCCTTTTATTGTATGGGGTGTGGCATGCCTGGCTGTGCTGTGGTCAGATGACTGGGGGTAGGGTCCAGCTAGAATGCTGGGAGCTTGGGGCATGTGTGCCTGATAGAGCACACATCTCCTTTAGGGGCAGCTGTGAGGGGCTGTGACTAAAACAGGAACCAAAGACTCAGGAGTTATGGGCAAGCTCCTTCTGCCCCCTGCAAGCAGAAACTGCTCACAGAGGTACCAGGGTTCAAAGTCAAATACTCGACTGGGCTTAAGTTGCCTGAGCAGACCACTGCCCCACGCTTCCCTAGAATGGGGCATTCTGAATCTGCACCACGAACTAAGATCAGTGTGTGCTTCCCAAGGCACCAGATGTCATTTGGAATGGGATACATGAGCAACTGTAGCCTCTTTGCAAATGTCTCTTTATCTGAAGGGGATTATTCAGGATTATTGAGCTGGCTCAGAGAAAGAACTCAGTTGTTAAAGGCTAAGCCTCACATTCAAAAGAACAAGAATTGATTTGGCTGAGGTGTGGCTTACTGGTGGAGCACATGCTTTCTACATGTAATTGAAGTCCTGGGTTTATCCCCAACACCACAAAAAGTGGCAGGTGGGGCTATCACAATGCATGTGGCTATTAATCTCAGGAAATTCTCTGCATTGTAATGGGAGAATGTGTAGCTTACTCAGGCACTAGCAGAAACACGTGCCTTTCCAACACCTCTGTGTAAAGTTCTGTGACCAGATCTGGGTGTCTTACTGGTCCAAGTGGCTACAGCTTCAGCCCAGGTGGTGTAGCACCCTCAACAATGGCACACAACTACTAGAAGCCTTTGGGTCAGCTTCTCTTTGGTGTTCTTTAGTTTTTGTTTGGGTGCAGATGTCAAACTCTTCAGAAGTTTTTGTTTTGCTTTGGTTTTAAACTTAAAACTCTTTGTTGAAACCAAGAATCCTGCACTCAGTCTCCTGAACGCCATGGGATATTTGGCCCAATTCTATGGAATTGTTAAATAACACATAGGGTAGGGATCCTGAAGTCTTGGACACTAGAATCCTGAGGCTGAGTTCCTCAGACCTAGGACTATGACTAATCCTTATTCTTCTTTGCTTGGGCCTTTTTACTATCCCCCTTCTCACCCTTCCACCCTTCCTCCCTCCTTCCTGTGCCAGGACTGCAGGGTTAAACTCAGGCCCTTGCATGATAGGCAAGTGCTGGACCACTGAGCTATATCCCTAGCTGCTAACAGTGTTTCTCTTTAGCCCTGGGTCCACAAGGAAAAGAGCACAGTTTATTTGGGTTGAAGCCTTTGGCCCTTCCTGGTCCTATTTTCTCAGTGTGACTTTCTTTTTAGTTACTCCTTCACTTCACTTGTGAGACAGAGTGGATGCTGGGGTTAGAGCTGCAGGGTAGGTAAGGGTTACAGTAGGGTTATGGTTAGTGGGAAGATGAGGACATAGTTCATGGTCTCTTCTCCTCACTACTAACCGGTCAAGTGTCCATCTCTGGCTCTACATTTTCTGCCTTTCCAATGCTTGATCTTTCTTTCCCCCTTTTTATTATCTCCATTCTTCCCTTCCCTCATTGTGGGCTGCCTTGACTCTAGAGGTATGAAACTCAGCTCCTTAATGGGTGTGAGCATGGAGGGAGGGCCATTGAGGATCTCCCCAGGTCCTGGGCACTCTAGCCACCCCCACCCATATACTGGAGTTGCTTTAGCCCCAGGCCAAGGCTGGGTACTGGGCAGTCTGAGCCTCCTCAAGCTACATCAGCTCTTCTCTGCAGGGAACCATCATCTTGCCCAATCTGGCCTCTGTGCTGTATGACCCTGAGTGCTGGGAGACCCCTCATCAGTTCAACCCTGGCCACTTCCTAGACAAGGATGGAAACTTTGTGGCCAATGAGGCCTTCCTGCCCTTCTCTGCAGGTATCAGGAACAGTACTGGGCCCTGGGAATGGTATATGCAGGAAGATTATTGGGACAGACACAGTCCCCTGTTTTCCTTTGACCTTTCCCTCTGCTTTCAGGGCATCGGGTGTGTCCTGGGGAACAGCTTGCCCGAATGGAGCTCTTCCTGATGTTTGCCACCCTCCTCAGGACCTTTCGGCTACAACTACCAGAAGGGAGCCAAGGCCTCAGGCTGGAATATGTCTTTGGTGGTACACTGCAGCCCCAGCCTCAGGAGATTTGTGCCGTGCTCCGTCTTAGCAGCCTCAGCCCTAGGGAGCCCTAGGCCTGCCACTGCAGCCCCCCAACACACAAGGTTTCCATCTGTCAACCCTCAAAGTCAGGAGCTAGGAAGAAGTGGAGTTTTCCTAGCTCAGCTGCCCACAGTTCTCCCACCAGCTCTGATGGTAATCCTGGGAAATGGACAGAGCAAGGTCTTGCAGCAGTAACTAACTAGGTTTGAGTAGTTTCTTTCTTAGAGTAGGATAATTATGCTTTGGCAGAGGAGGATTTTATAACACTGGGTAAAGTTCGACTTTGAATCAGTTCACATGGTTCATTTGGGAGGAAATCAAATGTTACAATGCAGTAGCCAAGTAAATTAAACGGAAATGCTTCCCCATAGCATGCAAATGCTGGGGACTGGTAACTGGTGGGGCTGGGGTGGGGGTAGGGGTAGGAGTAGGTGCATATCATTTTCTTTCCCCTCCCTGCCATCTTCAGACCAACGGGAGGAAGTACCTAAATGTGTTACCAAGATAACTATTCCCATTAAATTTTCCATCAAGAACTCTGACTCTACTTTCCCTAAAACAGTTGCAATGCTTTGAAATATTGTATCTCCAAACAAATCTTATTAAAAAGAGAATTATTTGCATTCTCTTTTAGTGGAAATTAAAATAAAAATGAGAAGCTCTCACATACCTGCTAAATTCCTAAAAACCAAACTCTGACACTCCTAAGGACTGGTTGCCTGGAACCAAGAGCTTTCATACACCATTGGTGACTGCTAGAGAATTCACACACCACTGGTGACTGCTAGAGCATTTACATACTGCTGATGACTATATCATCATCACAAATGGTAAAATGGTGGAAAGAATTTGGCCGTTTTTTTGCAAAATTAGGCATTGCACCACAATCTTAGCCATCTCAGCATTTTCATCCAGAGAAACTAAATATATGCTTAGATAAATGTAAATTGTTTGATTCAATTTTTATGCTTTTTAAAAGAGCAAAACATATAAGTAATTTCTTTAAATGAAATATAAGTGGTTGCCAAGGTTTAGGAATAGGGCTATGAGAAAATTCATGAGTGGAGGCTAGAAAGTTAAATCAGTTGTTAAAGAGTTCTTACTGTGTGACAGGGAACGACAGTACAGAGTCTCCTCCATCTTGGCTTGTTTTTTCTGTCTGTCTGTCTGTCTATCTATTTTGCTGAGGCTGTTTCAGGTTTAACTAGAGTTTGGTCTCTTTAATAGAGAATCCCATGGAAAGGTTCTAGGAACCTGGAGGACAAGATATCCTAGTTTATCTTAGTTTCTTATAAAACTGCCTGCTTGTGAAGAACTCTCTCCAGCTAATGGCTTATCTTAGCTTCTGTTAAACTGCTTGCTTCTGCAAATTATCCTGATGTGGTTTTTTTCCTTCAAACACCCTATGCTGTGGACACTTGGAGCTACATTTGGGCCTCTGAGTACCTGAGTGTACTCCCAGCCAGCTGGAACAAAGATTTTCAATGGTCTCTCAACTGTGTCTGAGTGTCATCTCTGGTCGGCTTTCCATAACAACTGCTTTTCCCAGAGAACCTAGGTTTAATTCCCAGATCCCACATGGTGGCTCAAAAACATTTAGATCCAGGGACTCTGATACCCTTTTCTGACCTCCTTGGGCACCATGGTACATAGGCGCACATACAGGCAAAACAATATACATAAAATAAAAACATAAAAATAGTTTTTAAATGAGGGAACTTTCTAGGGTGATTGAAATTTCTTATTGACTGTGGTGATGGATGCATAACTGTATATATTAGACAAGACTCATGTAACTTCACAGTTAAAGATTTCATACACACACAAATATATATACATATGCATATATGTATACATATATGTATATGTATGTATGTATGTATATATAAATATATATATGGAGGCATACTATTTCCTGTCCTCTTCTGCCCTCTTCTGACCAGAGGGTATATATCTTTAAAAAGTTCTTGGGGGTGTGGCAGTGGTTTACCTTTCTTTTTTATGTTCTTTAAAAGATGTGAGGGTTGGGGTGTAGCTCCAATGCAGAATAATTGTCAGGCATGTGCTAGACTCTGGTTTTTATCCTTCGCACGGAAAAATAAATAAGAAATCTAAAAGATTTCCACTGATATAAAGTGCTGCAGTCAGCACCAACCGTCTAGCATCAGCTGTGCCTACTTTCCAGAGACCATCGGTTAGCATTCTGGGCTACTGACCTTCCCTTCTAGAAGGAGTGGCTTGGGAGAGTTACAGGACCCTTCACTGTCTGGCTACTCCTCCCAGCAGTCTGTGTAACTGTCAGGATTGGCAAGGAATCTTTAGGGAATGAAAAACGTCATTCTCTGCCTTTTTGGCTTCTAAAGTTTCTGCTGAGAAACCTGTGGTTTTGAAGGGCTTCCCTTCATCTGTGACTAGCATTTCTCCTGTGAAGCCTTAAATGCATTTCCCCTGTTCTGTATATTTAGAGTTTTAGCTAAAATGTGACATAGGCAGAGGTTTTACAGTCTCCTGTTTACTGTCATAAATGTTTCCTCCACATGGATGGCCATAACTTCCCCTAGATTTGAAAACCTTTCTGCTATGCTTTTAAAATATTTCTGTTCTTTTTAGTATGGAAAATTTTCTCATTTTGTGCCCAAAGTTTGTAGGTTCTGCCTCTTTGCAGAATTTCTTCTATCTCTGATGTTGTGTTCTTACATTCTTATCTGTTTATCTGTTATTGAATGCTTCCATCTCTTACCTTGCATTCAACCCCTGATTTTCTGCTCTTCTCTCTTTTTTTCTGCCTTTTTTTTTTTTTTTTTT
>NW_022196894.1:18031745-18034414 GCF_008632895.1 Mastomys coucha | reverse complement strand
GGCCTCGAACTCAGAAATCCGCCTGCCTCTGCCTCCCAAGTGCTGAGATTAAAGGCATGTGCCACCACAGCCCGGCTGCCCTTCTCTTGATATATTCTACTGGTGAAGTTTTGTACAGGGTTTTTTATTTGATGTATTGAATTTTTCATTTCCAATACTTCAGTCTGTTTTTCTTCAGTATTCCCTCTCTTTAAAAAGTTCTTTATTCATTGACAATTTCATACATGTGAACAGTGTATCTTAATTCTGTCCATCCCTAACTCCTACCTCCCACTCTCCCCAGAAGCCTCCTAAAACATGCCCTTCTTACCCACCTGTCTTCTCTTTTTTCCGTGGTTTGTTTTATTTTTGAAACCCACTGAGCCCACTTAGTGCTGCCTGCTGGAATGTTGGCCAGCGTTGTGGATACGATCTGTGGCAGTAATCATAGCTGAGGTTGAAATGCCACATCTTTTAAATTTAGACTCCATTTTAGAGAACCTGACCTAAGTTTGAACTCAGGTAATTAACAGGTATCTAGCATTAGTTTCCAAGTTGCCCCCCCCAACAAAACCCAAGCCTAGATCCAGTCTCTAGGCTAATCCCCAACAAGACCAATGTCTACAGGTTATTCCCCCAACAACCTGCACCCCAGGTTACAAGCCCACTCCTTGCCTAACAACCACCAACACAGAGGGGAGAAGAAGTTTATGATATGACTCCCAGCACCAGCCAATTATGTTAAAGGCCACAATAGCTTTCCAATTAGATGCTTGCACTCATACTTCCTGCTTGCTATTTACTATAAAGCCTTGCCCCATAGACATTTGGGGCTCCCCCACCACCACCACCAAGACCATCCTGCATGATGGAGGTGCATTGGGAGGGGGGTGGTGAGCTAGCTCCAAATAGAATAAAGTCCCTGCTGTGAGTTGCTTCAGATTGACTCCTGTCTGTTTTTTGGGGATCACTAACATTTTCCTGGCACAACAAGGTGAATTCATGGCTGTAACAGCCATGCCATGCTCAGGAGGCGGCATTTATAAATACTTGTCTCTATCTCTGGCTTTTAGATTCTTCCCATTCCTGTCTTGTGCAGTGTTCTCTGGGCACTGGGTGGCAGACAAAGCTGTCCAAGCATTCAGCAGTCACTACCTCAGGGTTTTGACTGAACACTGCGGTAAGAAACTTCTCTGGCTGAGGCTGAGGACTGTACCAGGCTGTGGCTATCAACTTAATATTTAAAAGGCAGTTTGATAACATGTCCATTTAGCAAGATGGCTGAAGTAGGTTCCCATTAGGGCTGATGACCTTGCAGCCATGGTGTCAGATCATGTTTGTGGTACAAGGCATGAATTTCCTCTAGTGGAACAGGCCTCAAATCTAATCTAATCTTTTAAGGGTACCTGTGTTCAAGCTCTTTTTTAAATTATGTTTTTAAATTAGCTTCCAAAATAGTAGTTTTCTATGAGGTTTTGAGCTGCTATTTTGTGGTGGTTTTTTATTTATTTATTTATTTATTTACTTTTGTGACAGTATTATTATGTAGACCAGGCTAGCTTCAAAGTCTCAGATCTGAAAGTCATTGGCTTTCCTCATAAACTTCCTATCACTATCAGCCAAGTGGGTAGGTCAACATTACTCATCCAGAACTCATCGTTAGTAACAACTTAGATGACTCTCCTCCCCCAGGGGCCTGCACTGCATTTTCTGGTCTTATGAAAGATAGCCAGCAGGAAAGAAGTTCCCAGATCATTTCCAGCTTGAGTTCTGTGTCCTGCCACTAAAATCTGTCTTCACCAGAGAATCTTACCATATAGTTATGGTGGGAAACCAAGAACAATGGTAATAGGCTATATTGTTTGGGGTGCAGGGCTCCAATAACTCAGAGGACGTAAACACACAGAGCACTAGGGTGTTCACTGAATGCCTTAGGACTTTTGGGGTACCTGTGTTCAAGCTCTTTTTTGGGGGGGGTTCGAAACAGGGTTTCTCTGTGTAGCCCTGGCTGTCCTGGAACTCACTCTGTAAACCAGGCTGGCCTCGAACTCAGAAATCCACCTGCCTCTACCTCCCAAGTGCTGGGATTAAAGGCGTGTGCCACCACCGCCCGGCTGTTCAAGCTCTTTTTTAAGTTATATATTTTTTAAAAATTTTTTATTAGTTACTTAATGTATATGAGTACACTGTACTGCACACTGTAGCTGTCTTCAGACACATGAGAAGAGGGCATCAGATCCCATTACAGATGGTTGTGAGCCACCATATGGTTGCTGGGAATTGAACTCAGGACCTCTGGAAGAGCAGCTGGTGCTCTTAACTGCTGAGCCATCTCTCCAGCCCCTTAAATTATATTTTTAAATTAGCTTCCAAAACAGTAGGTTTCTATAACATTTTGAGCTGCTATATTGTGGTGGTTTGTTATTTATTTATTATTATTTTTTGTGTAACAGTCTTATTATGTAGACCAGGCTAGACTCAAAGTCTCAGAGATCTGTTTACCTCTATTTCCCAAGTATTGGGATTAAAAGCATGCACTACCATGCCTGGTTTGGTGTATGTGTGTGTTCAGGAGCCAGAAGAGGCCATGAATCATTTGGAGCTGGAATTTCAGGCAGTTGTGAGTTACCCAATATGAATGGTGGGATTTAAACTGGGGATTTCTGGAAATCAAGTTAGTATTCTTAACC
>NW_022196894.1:18031623-18031735 GCF_008632895.1 Mastomys coucha | reverse complement strand
TTACAAAGTGAGTTCTAGGACAGCCTGGGCTACACGGCAAAATCTTGTCTCAAAACAAACAAAGAAACAAAACAAAACGAAACCCTTCCCCCCCAAAAAAAAACCCTAAAAG
>NW_022196894.1:17964377-18031089 GCF_008632895.1 Mastomys coucha | reverse complement strand
CTGAAACTCCCTTCTCTGTGATAACTCCAGCCTGTGTCAAGTTGGCACACAAAACCAGCCAGTACAGGAGGGAAAGAAAGAAAATAGGAGAGTAACAGGGAGAAGGTGGGTAGTGAAGTCATGGCTAAAGGTAGAATGAAGGATGGAAGGTAAAGCAATGCAACCAATAGCCTAAAACAAGCCAAACTCTCTGCAGACTCTGCACAGACCCCGAGAATCAGGCCAGCCTGTGATGTCTGGCAAACCCATAAGAAGGAATATCAAAACAGAAAGAAGGGGTTGAGCGATGAGGTAGAGAAGATACAAGAATGGAGCAGGTCAGAGTTGGCCTGCTAAAATGACACTGGGTAGTAATAAAGGAGTAGGAAGTGAGAAGGGGGTAGAGATATACATGATGGACACAGGCTGGCTCACACTGGTTCTGGTTCCAGTTGGCTCAGTCCATCCATCCATCTTTATGTTGGCTCATTTGGGACTGACTTTGGGAACACGGATAAGAAACAATTGTGTATTTAATCTGTGAATGAAAACCTAGAGCCACACAAAGTGGGTATTCCTTAGCAACCAAACTCCTCTGCATCCCATATCTAGAAGCTACAAACAATGACTGGGGTCCCTTAAACATCGTCACTGGTGCTGCCACCCACAGTTCTACAGTGTGTTCTGACTTGCTTTGAATAAGGGTCATTCCCCATGCTTTACATTCTATACAGTTTGTTTTTCATTCTTGAAGCCTGGAAACACCCAGCCCAGACCTTTACCATCAGTAAGAGAAGAGTTTCTGAGGGAAACCCCATCCCCACCCTATCATTCTTTTCTCTCTTGAAATAAATGAGATGACAGAGTAGTCCTGAAGGTGCTTCTGATAGACTCCAACCCAATAATATAAACTAAGGGCCATAAAGTTGCAGAGGGAGTTAAAAAGTCTCTGTTACTATAAATGAGTTCTTTTTGTGAGTTCTAGAAAATTGCAGATTTATAGTTAGGAAAGAAAACAGGCCATGCTTAGGCATTAAACATGATTCTCTGCTACTGTAACATTCGTATTTGAAACATCCCTATAGAAAGGGAACATTGTTCTCAAAGCAAATGTTAATTGTGAATACTTGACTCTCAGTTGGCTAGAGTTCAAACAGACTCAGATGTAGGAGACCCTTCTCCCTTTGCTTCCTCAACTTTCTCGTGCGTGGTCTTTCTATCCTGGCTCCATGTAACCAGCAGGAGTGAGAACAGAGACACTTGTGGCCCTGTCTTTGGCTATCAAACTGAAGTAATGCATCCTCAGAAAATAGAACCACCACAGAAATCTCATGCTGGAAGAAAAAAGTCTGAGTTTTTTGGGGCAGCCAGAAACTACAGAAAGATTTGCAACTTGTCAAGGGGGCAGACCTGGAGAAGGAAACTGGATCAGGGGTGGGGGGTGACAGATGATGGATGATGGGTGAGGGGACACAATTCCCTTAAACTGCACACCTCTTGCCTTCTATTTAAACCTTACCCTTATGTTAGACCTGGAAGATGAACGTGGGGAGTCACTGGATATCTTCCTCCCAGTGTGGTCCCATTGAATACATCTTTTTCTGCTTTTCACAATCAGACAGACGGCCAAGCCTGGCGTGTTAAGGTTGCCAGTGTACAGGGCCATTTCACCTTTCTGAGACTATAAAGCACAGCGAAACGGCGTCTTGTGGTTAAATGTGATAACCCGAGGGTGTCTGATAATACAGCGTCACGCAAAGGCTCAAGTTTTCCGTAGGGACTCTCCCTAGAAACTTCCAAGCTGGCGCTGTTCTGAGAAGAGGAAGACCGGAACTGACTCGGCCTCCAGGGGGCGCTCTAGGCCGCTCCTCCGCGCCCTGTGTTTTTCCTTCGCCCCGGAAGTGATTTCTAGGCCGGGGTTAGTGAGGTCGGGCCATGGTGGGGCAGAGGTTGGGAAGATGGCGTTGCAAGGTTGGGTACAGCGAGGCTGGCGCTGCGGCCAGGCGTGGGCGCCTCCCTTGGGTGGCAGCTACCGGGAGCTCTCTGCGACCCAGGCCCCGCGGCTGCTTGGACGCAGGTAATGGCCGCCGCTTCCAGCTTCCCGGTTTTCCCTTGAGCTGGGGCTGCGCGCATCCTCGGGAGGAGGTAGCCGCCTGGGGCTCCCGCTTTCCATTGTTTATGAGGTCTTTCCTAAGGCTGCCTCCTCCCCGCAGTGCTTTTCCTTGGTCCTCCTTTCCCTTCTGGCTTCTGGGGGCCGAGCCGGGAGCTGTGTCTGGCCGAGCCCCACCCGGTTCTCCAAACCCGGTGTCTTTCCTAGTAATTTCGAGGGACGTGAAGGAAAGGGGAACTAACTTCTGAGCGTTAATTGCCTGTCCGGTTCATATTCTTGAAAGGACTGTACTGCTGTAGGAAGCACGTGGCCTTTCAGGTCGGCCGGATTTTACATTAAGTGTAATAGAAGAGAAGTTCTATAACAGTTGAATTAATTTTGACTTTGAAACTTAATCCGAAGATGTCATCTTGGCAACTTTTACCTAATTCATGGTACCATCCATCAAGGAGCCTGAGATCTTTATCAACATGTGAGCTAGCCAGAGATAAATAAAATTGAGCGTGGTGAAGGCACCACCAGATCTTAAAATTCACCTGAGGCGAGCACAGGTCTGTAATCTCAACTCTCAGTAGTCTGAATCAGGAGGATGGTGAGTTGGAGCCAACCTGGAGAGGACTCTGAATTATAAATAAGTAGCACCTGGACTATTCGTAGGTTACTTTCCCAGGTCCCACCCAAAATCAGAATCTGGAAGATGGTCAAAGTGGAAGAACCTGCTCCCCAAGGGAAGCTTATTAGCGTCTGTGGAGCAAGTTGCGTACAGTGTAGCTTACTGGCTAATGTGGTTCTTCAGGCATTGATCTTAAGCAGCCTGGTGTGGCACTATTAGAAGTTCAAGGCCAGCCTGGGCAGCAGAAGACTGTTAGAAAGAGAGAGGAGAGAGGAAAGAGAGAGAAAGAGGGAAAGGGAGAGAGGAAAGAGAAAGAAGTCTCAAACAGGTGGAATTGCGGAGGTTCCTTTGAGGTAACTAAAGATTTCGGTGATCCTGTTGATTTGCTGTAATAATTCTGGGGAAAGGCAGCCAAAGAACCGGACACTTCATTTATGAGGAACCTCTAGTAAAAGCCGAGGAAGAATTCATTGGTAGAGTGCTTGTCTAGAATACACAATCTCTAACACACATAAAGCTTGTCAAAACAGTTCAGTCTGTCATGGTGGCTCAGGCCAGTAATCCCAGCACTTGGGAGATGGAGTAGGAGTTAAGAGCCAGACTTTAAGGCAATCATGGATTACTTGAGACCCTGTCTAACCCTCCCCTCAAATACAAGTGGTATTAAAGATTTATATGGAAACTTCGAAACGGATATTCTTGTCTTGTGGTTATGGGAGAATGCATTAGATGAGAATGTGGGTAAGCCCGAAGTACTGGCTTTGCTCTTGTCTCCTCATGTATGAACTTAATAGGGAATGGGAGTGGCTTTCTTTGTGATCACTAGTCTGTTTTGAGTTGCTGTGGTTCTAAAATTATCTAATCATGCAGAATGAGCCAGGCCATGTGGCTCTAAAGAGGGCCCAAGATTTGCATTTTATAAACACTTTATGTGGTGACACAAACACAAAGTCCCAAGGCACCTGCCAGCCAAAACATTTCTACCTTTATAGGAATTGTAAGATTTTATGATATGGTTGATAAGTTTAGGCTGCTGCATTCATATCCTTCATAATTCTTGTTCTAGTAAGAGAAATCAGTAGTACTGGGTTACAAATTTAGTTCTGTAAAATGAGTGCATTGGTTCAAAGTGAACTTACCACTTTATTAGACCAACTTTTGCTACTTTAAATTCCTGGGCTTCATGAGCTCTTAGCTCAGCACTCAAGATTCTCTGCTCTTGCAGAGGACCTGGGTTTGATACCCAGTTTCCACATGGTTGCTTACAGCTATCTGGAACTCCAGTTCCAGGGGATAAAATACTCTTCAGGCCTCTGCTGGCACCAGGCACACATGTAGTGCACAAACATACAATAGGCAAAGCATTCATATACATAAAATTAAAAGCCTTTGGGGCTGGAGACATGGCTCAGTGGTTAAGAGCACTCATTATTCTTCTAGGTTCAATACCCAGCATTCACATGATGATTCACAATTGCCTGTAATTCCAGGTCTAGAAACCTCTCTAGTTAACCTCTCTGTGCCTCCAAGGCATCAGGCACATGAGTTGCCAGACATTCGTGCAGACAAAACATCCATACACATAAGTAATTGAATTTAAAACAAGAATAAAGCTTTAAAAAAGAAAAAAAATTATTTAGGAATGCATTTGGCTATAAAACTGATGATTGTTTAGATAAGTGGGAATTATTTTACTAAGATGTTTTGAGGGAAGAAGTGACTGCTGTCTTTGTACTGTACTCCAAAATGTCAGGGGTTAAGTGTAAATTCCTTGACCTTTCTCTTGGCTTTAAAGATAACTGTTCTAGCTTTAGATATTACATCCTATTCAAGCCAGAAAGGTAGATGTGTGTGTGTGTGTGTGAGTGTCTGAGTGAGATGGCGGGGAGGGGGTTGCGGTTGAGAGGCAGGCCAGTGATATGAGACATCACCATACAGAAGGCTAGAAAACAAGGGTATTTCTTTTCTAGCCACTAAGAAAAAGTAGGCAAGGGGAAAGGATTAATGGCTGTTCAATGGCGGTTGCTTATCAGACTGATGGTGTCATTGAAGGGAGTTCAGCGCTTTTTACAGCAGCCTTAGCATTGATTGAATAAGTGGATAATCTTCTGAAACCAAGTTGTTAAATGTAATCCAGGCGTGAAGGAAGGGGCTAAATTAGAAAGGAAACTTTTTGTTTGTTTGTTTGTTTATTTTGAGACAGGGTCTTACCAAGGTCAGTCTAACCTCAAACTTGATAGTGTCCCGCTTCCTTCCTTCTCCTGAGTGCTGGGGTGTGTGCTACCATACCTGGTTTGTGCTGAGCTGGGACTGCGCCCAGGGATGCCTGCGTTTAGTCAGTGTTCTACTGACTTACATCTCAGTTCTCTCACCTCATTTTTCTCCTTTTCTTCTTTTTGAAACAGGACCTTCCCCTGTAGCCTGGGCTCACTATTTTAGCCTCTTGTTTAGGGTGTAATGAGAAGATCACAAAGGGAAAGTATATTTCAAGAACTTGCATGGATTGAGTTTTTGTAGATAAAGGAATTAGAGCCTTTGAGTGCATGTCTACTATTAAGGAGTTGAGGAATAGAAGCATCAGAGTGAAAGGTCAGATTGAAGAGTGGAGCACTCAGACTCATGAGCTGGAATGGGGGCTGTGATCCACACTGCCAGATGCTTTGAGAAGGCCAAGCTGTAAGGACTCAAACAGGACGATCCCTTTTGAAGACTTCCTTAAAACAGTGAAATAAGGGGAGAGGTGGGAGGATTCCATCACTTTCTAAAGATCTATACTTATCAAAGGAAACAGGGTTGCAAGGACAGCACATTTAAATGTTTCTTTTGGAAACTGGCCAAAATTCAGACAAAACAAGGTTATTTTATTGTTACTGAAGCTGTCAGTGCATGGATCCTCTAGGTAGAAGGAGAGACCTCCATAGCCTGGAATGTTAGTTTTAGTGCACACACAATAAATAAATAGAAACAAAATGAAACAGTTTACTATTTATGCAGTCTTTTTCTGAGACAGCAGAACCCCTGTGGAGAATAGCTCAGTGGTGCACTCTCTGGACTACTGTAGTTTGTGTCTCATTTTTCCCAGGAAGGTTAAGGATACTCTTGAGATCAGGAGTCTTGGCTCTTGTTGGGTTGTTAGGAAATCAGGTGACATGGTGATGGCTCTGGCCAAGTGTAGCTTCCTAGGGACTATTGTGTATATGATGTACTGTTTCTAATCAGATGCTTGCTTACCCTCCACAGGTTTAACTTGTTTCTTCAGCAAAAATGTGGATTTAGAAAAGCACCCAGGAAGGTTGAACCTCGAAGATCAGACGCAGGGTCAAGTGGAGAACCATATAAGAGAAGTGCCTTGATCCCGCCCCTGGAGGAAACAGTCTTTTACCCTTCCCCCTATCCTATAAGAACTCTCGTGAAACCGTTTTTCTTCACCATTGGGGTAAGAGCTCAGGCCACTGCTATTTCCCTAGCTTGTTGCTAGCACTGCAGTCAAGTAATGCCCTGGGCAGGTCCTGGTGGTGGAAGGAGAGGGTGGGGCACAGTGGGACTTGGAAGTTGCTGCATGAGTTCGGATTAAAAAATAAATTGAATAATTGCTTTCAGAATTTGGCTCCATTGCTTAAGTTCTGAGGATGGGCTTCCTTTTTCATAGAGCATTTCAAGTGGTACTAAATTGGTATTTTTCGCTTTTTCTGGAGATTTGTTGCAGGAAACAGGCCTCTGAATGCTTAACGTTATAATAAAGCAACACAGTAGGCTTTACTGTGCTAGGTGAAATATTATCTGGGAAATGTCCCTTTCAGATTATTTAAATATTTTCTCTAGTTCACAGGCTGTGCATTTGGGTCAGCTGCTATTTGGCAGTATGAATCACTGAAATCCAGGGTTCAGAGTTATTTTGATGGCATAAAAGCTGACTGGTTGGATAGCATACGACCACAAAAGGAAGGAAACCTCAGAAAGGAGGTAAGAATAAACACTGCTTCCTTTATCCTAGCTAACCACAAAAGTCTGATTACTTAGAATATATTCTTTTTTATTTCTTTTTAAGTTTTTATTATTATGTATGTTGGAGAAAGTGAGGGTGGGGAGAGTGGAGGTCAGAGAACTTTTTATTTTAAATACAGAGTCTCATTCTGTAGTCCTGACTGGCTTCGAGCCCAGAGATCCACCCACCTCTGTCTCCTAAGGGCTGTAAATAAAGGTATTGCACCATGGCCAGCTGAAGAGCAGATTGTTATTACGGGTTCTGGGGGTCGCCTGGCTTACACAGCAAGTGTCTCCCTGAGGTCTGGCCTTAGAAAGTCCTTACTTAGTGGCAGCATTCCATCCATAGATGTGAAGTTGATGACCTTCTTCTTTTGTGTCTTGTAAGCACAATGGGCATTTACAGTGCATGTTTGGCAGTGCAGTATCGATACCATTAGAATTTTGTCCTACCCACATGTGTCAGAGTTACCATAGCAAGTTGTTTAAAAAGGTCTGGGGCCCTTTTCTAGCTCTACTCTAGGACCCAGCGTTCACTTTCTTCACCTTGCTGAATTAGTGTAGAACAGGATCACAGGGATTAAAAGATCTGTGTGTGTGTGTGTGTGTGTGTGTGTGTGTGTGTGTGTGTGTGTGTGTGTGTGTGTATGGTTATGCACTCTTGTGGACCTTATAGTTTTAAAAGACTGTCCAGTGACACAGGGTTTATGAACTGGTAAATTCCCATTGCATTATATTCTAACTGTTCAGGGATAGAATGTGAGAAAGAGATACAAATTCATAGCTTATGGAGTTACATTTATTTTATATAAAAACTGATGGCTTTCTTTTCTCTTAACTGAGTTCTTTTTTTTTGTTTGTTTCTTTTTTGTTTGTTGAGACAGGGTTTCTCTGTGTAGCCCTGGCTGTCCTGGAAATCACTCTGTAGACCAGGCTGGTCTCGAACTCAGAAATTGCCTGCCTCTGCCTCCCAAGTGCTGGGATTAAGGCATGTGCCACCACTGCCTGGCTGTGAGTTCTTAAAAACATTCTAGACCTATCCATACATACTGACTACTGAGGCTAATTATTTTCTTCAGTGTGTGTGGTTGTTTTGCCTGCATACACATCTGTGCACCATGTATATGTGGTGCCCTCAGAGGCCAGAGGTATTGGACCTGGAACTGGAGTTGCAGATGCTTGTGACCCACTATGTAGATGCTGGGAATTGAAACCTGGTCCTCTGAAAGAGCAGTGCTTCTAAATGCTGAGCCATCTCTCCAACTCCCAAAAGATTTGTTTTTATTTATGTGTGAATGCCACATATTTGCAGATGCTCAAGGAGGATTGAAGAGGGCATTGCCCTCTCTGGAGCTGGAGTTACAGGGGATTGGGAGCACACTTGACATGAGTGCTGGGAACTGAATGCAAGTCCAGCAAGTTACTTTACTGCTGAGCCATATATCAGTCTTTAAAATGCTAAAGTGTTACAAGTGATTTTATATAAAACCTTAATCCAAAAGTAGATTTCTTTTTAAGTAATAGTTAAGTAAATGGTAGGTTATGGTACTTAAAATCTATGTCCATTAAAGAAAATCAAGCAATTATAAGTACAGTGTGGAAGATGATGTCCTAGCTTGGCATGGTGGCATGAGCCTTTGTCCCTGCTACCTGGAGATTTCTGAGTCCAGGAATTTGAGGAGAGCCTCAGCAACAGCAAGCTCTTAGTTAATGTTAGAAACCTGTTAGAAAGCAGGTTCTTAGAAGCCAGTTCATATCACTGTGCATGTAGCGCCGAGAACAGTGACAGTGGCAGAAGTGGGGTCTAATACATACTAATGTGTCACTGCTTGTTAGTCTTGAAGGCCTTTCCAAATGAAAGTCAGGTTCAATTTTATAATTGGAATTGTTTTTGAGACCTTGACTTTGTAGTGTGGACAAGGATGACCTTTAACTTCTAATCCTCCTGCCTCCACTTCCCAATAGCTGGGCTTACAGGTGTGAACTAGCACACTGGTTTCCTTGTGTTGGGTGGAGCTTGGGATCGTATGTGTGGGGCATATCAGCAGCCCTAGATTAGTTTTTACTTAAACATCTTAAACATGGAATGCTTGAGATCAAGAAGTAGAGAGGATAGTCTAATGAAGCCCATTATTGTGCACACTGAGCAGTTCCTGGCATATGGCCAGCTTTATTTTTCATATCCTTTCCCTGCCCGTACTAGGTTATTGCAAGCGAGCTATAGGCATGCCTGATCCCTAAATATTTCAAAGTGCATTCTGAAAATGTAAGGCCTGGACTGAGTAATATTACAGCATTAAAGACATGGCTTCAGGTGCAGTGGCAGAGGTAGGCGATATATGAGTTTCAGGGCAGCTAGGGCTCTACAGTGATACTCTCCCTCATCCTCCCACTTCCCCATCCTCCCCTCTCCCTCCATCCTCCCCCCCCCAAGAAAAAGAGAAAGGGAAGAAAAAGGAAAAGGTGGCAATTTTAGTGAAAAGTATAATTAGAATTTTATTTTTGAAGATTTATTTTATTTTATGTGTATGAATGCCTTGCCTGCTTGTATGTGTATGTGTCATATGCATGCCTGACACCCACAGAAGTCAGAATAGGTCACTGGATCCCCTTGAGTCTGAGTTAGAGATGGTTGTGAGCCACCACGTGACTGCTGGGAATTGAACCCAGGCCCTCTGTAAGAACAGCCGGTACTGCTGACTACTAAGCAGTTTTCCAGCCCCTTTGTGTTTTCAGATGGGTTTTGCCATGTTGCTCAGGTCTATCACCAGCTCCTGGGCCCAAGCATTTCTCTTGCCTTAGCCTCTTGAATAACTGGGACTTCAGTATGCCATCATGCCTAGCATTCTAGTTGTAATTTTTTCCTGTTTTTTTGTTTTAAGATATGTATCTTTATGTTAAGATACATATCTTGTGGGTATGTGCATGAACACACATGAAGAGAATATGAGTGTATGCTCACGTGTACGTGTGGCAGAGGACAGAAGTAAGGGTTAGATTGCTTGGAACTTGTAAAGGTATTGGAATCTGAATTCCAGTTTTCATAATTGTGAAGCAAGTGCTCTTAGCAACTGAGCCATCTCTCTAGCTCCCTTGTTAGAATCTTTTATTATTATTTTTAAGTTAAATTTTGTTTTGTTTTAGATAGTGTCCCTCTGTGTAGTCCAAGTCGTCCTGCAATTTCTGTGTAGACCAGATTGACCTGAAACTCTGAGATCTGCTTGTGTCTGCTTCCTCCTTGCTGGGATGAAAGCCTTGAGCTACCACACTCTGTCCTTACAGTTTTAAACTCAACACGACTCTCACTTGGTACCTGCTGCATCCTGCAGTGTGACAGTTGTGTTTCACTGTTGGTCTCATGACAAGACGGCTAGCTATCCTTTGTTATATCATCCTAGCAGAATCTGGAGTTTAGAAATGAATGTCTGAGCAGAGGTTCTGTGGAGAGTATCTTGAGCACGAAGCATGCTTTTTAGCAGTAGAGACGCCAGTGCAGACCTAAGTGTTTCCACATGAGTGCAGCACAGAAGCCCCACTGTCTGAAGACAGCAGTCAGTGTACTCTTGATTCCAATCATTACGTCTTGTAGTTTCATCCCTTTCAACACATTCTATCATTTAATTCTCAGTTTTATGTTGAAAAGGATGTTCTCTCTACTATGTACGTTATTTGAGCCTTTTTCAGTATTTAGCTCCATTTCCCAGTAGTTACTTGTTTATATTCATACTCATAACTAGGAAATTAAGCCTTTTTCAGTAGAAGTAATTTTTAACTGAAAATTATGTGTGAACAAAAAGGGAGATAATGACAATTGGATGCAATTAGTTACTGATCAAGGACAGTAAACTTTTTCTAAAAGTAATAAAGGATCATGGTGCTCAGGGGACACGAAATTAACATTGTTAAAGAAGTTTCCAGCCCCTCAGATTAAAACTGAGAGGCAAGTACTGTGACAGAAGGCATCATAGTGGCTGATACGTTTGGGTGGATAGGCTTCCTGGTCACAGCCACAATTACTCTAAAGAATTCTGAAGATTATGTAATACAAGAAGATATTTTGTTTGGTAGATAATTCTTATTATTAAATAGTTTCAGTCCTTAAAAAAAAAAAAAGAAAGGACAAGCTTTCCCCTGAGTCTGAACTATTTCACATAGAGTCATATGCAATTTTCCTTCTGTTTTAGATTAACAAGTGGTGGAATAGCCTAAGTGATGGCCAGCGGACTGTGACAGGTTTGTGTTAGCTTACACGTTTTAGCCATTCAAGGGAAGAGAAATCAAACCAAAAGGTACAGTATGTCACAGGCAATGGCTTTCATACCGTGCTTACTGGTGGCTTAGAAGACAGGGAATCTTTGTACCTACATGCCTACACGATAGTATAAAATAGTGTGGAGCTGGGCATGATGACCCACATCTGTAATAGAAGCCCAAAGAGTTTAAGGCCAGTCTGTATTGTAGCAAGGCAAAGCAAAGGTCTGAAGACAACAAAAAAGGAGTGTGGCATAAATGTTTCAAGATGTCCTGGATCAGTTTTCTAGTTTACATAGAACAAATACATTATTGACCAAATAAATAGTTCATGGGTCATTGATATTTACCCAATTTGAAAAGATAAAGAAATTCTGGGATACAGTTTAGTTTTGCCTAGCAAGGCCCTGGGTTCAACTGTAGCACTGCACAGACCTGGCAAAGTGTGTATATACCTGTAATTCTAGTACTTGGGAGGTAGAGGCAGCTGGATCAGAAGTTTAATGGTACGTAACAAGTTTGAAGTCAGCCTGGAATACAGAAAACTAAACAAAAGGTGACATTGCTTAACTGCTTTCTGTGCACCAGGATCTCTGTACTTTCCAGGCTGGGTGCAGGGCATTTGTCTGTATTTTGTAGATGAGGAGACTGGCTTCCAGAAAAAGAACTTTTCTCTCTCTTTTTATTGTTTGAGAATTTTATTCATGTGTATAATGTGTAAAAAAGAGCCTTTTGAAGTCAAACCACCGGTAGAATAGAGGCGAGTTTTAACCCAAGTCCATGTCCCTGCCTCGTAAACCATGTTCAGAAGTTTCCCTTAAATGTGCATGTGAGTCAAGTAATCCATGCCACTGTGGTGATTTTACTTTGTTCTTTTTTTAATCCCCTAATTTGAGGGGCAGAGAGACAGAATCTGTAGCCCAGGCTGGTCTGGAACTAAGTTCTGCTTGCCCCTGCCTCCTGAGGGCTGGGACTAAAGGTGTGCAAAGCCAGATCTGAGTACTCAAAGCAACAGTTTCATAGTATTTGGTGGACTTAAAAACTCATGGAAATGGATTTGTAAGTTCTGTAGGGTTACATAAATAGTAACATGATTTCTAGAGAATAGCTAGATGCTACTTACAATCAAACAGGCTAGACTTATTTGGTACACGGTTTCCTTTAACTTCCTTAGTAGATAGAAGGGTGGGTTTAGTTTTTTAAAATTCGGACTGCTTCTATATGTAGGCTTCACTTTTCCTTACATTTTTAGAACCTATGTGGCCTTCAAGCTTATGATTGACATAAGAAAGTGCTTTCTTTAGAAAGTGCTTTTGTTCTTCTGAATTCATTGCCAGTTTTTCATAACACCTACTTACTGCCTTGAGGACAAATGTAAACATTAATTAACACTCATAATTCTACTCTAAGGCCCTTCTACTTTTTTGTTTTTTATTTTATCCTTATACTTTCTCAGCATGAGGATTACAGATGTGTACTGTCACATCTGGTTTTTTATGTGGTAGCTGGTGATCTGAATTCAGTCCTTTGCTGCACAAGCAGTTTCTAATTAAGCAATCCCCTCTACCCCCTTACATGAGTCATTTGTCATGAAGAATATAGCAGTAGAGAAAGGAATTCTAACATACTCAGCGCAACCTGAGTATAAAGTACTTTGAATAACATGGTCACCAGATAAATGGATTAGCAACAAGATTTTGGAAAAACTGAGGAAATGGTCTTTGAGCTGTCTGATATCACCTGATACTTCTTTAATACTAGCTTTATAACATCTGGAATGTAAATCAGTTAACTTTGTGTCCAGAATTTAAAAATATATATATTTATTTCATGTGTATCTTGAGTGTATGTGTGAGCATCATGTGTGTGCCAGAGCTCTTGAATGTCAGTCAGAAGAGGGAGTTACAGGCAGTTATGAGCCACCATGTGAGTGCCAGGAACCAAACCCAGAGCTTATAGATTTACTTTCTTTCCTGGGATTATTAATGTTCTAATGGGTATATGTGTGATACTTATCTTCATTTTTTGTGTTTTTAAAGAACCTGACAAATTCTGATCTAGAGATTTTTAAGCTGTCTGAGACCTTTGGCTTGCCTTATTCACACATACGAGAGCAGAAGCATGAAAGCACCAGTATGCTAAAGGTTTCTGACTGTGAAAGCAGGCTCTTCGGTTGGCAGGATGTCAGATAAGGCAAGTCTAGACAGTGGATTGTTTGCAAAGTATTTGCCTTGTGAGTTCAGAGAAGTTTATTTGTGCTTCTTTAGCTCTAGATATAGATAGGAGCAGATGGCGAGGAACCTGCACTATGTCCCATCTCTAAAGGTAGAGAGTCTGTGTTGGGGAAGGATTCCTGTTTTAGGCTGTTCTTGAAAAGTCATTTTTTAAGGGTAGGGTAGAAAGAAACCTTCTTTTACATTTTTTCTTTGTTTTGAAACTTATCATTGTTGTTGTTGTTGTTATTTTTTTAAATAGGGTCTTATGATGCAGTATAGGCTGCCCGGAACTTACAGCTGTTGTCCTGCCTCTGACTCCCAAGAGCTGGGATTGTGCGTGAAATATCATACCCGGCTTCTGAAGTTTTCTTGGTCTTAGTCAGAAATATTTCCCTGGACTTTAAGTTGCTTAGGGAAAAAAGTGTGCATATATATGGGGAGGGGGACAGAGGTTGATGTCGAGCCTCTTGCTCAGTTGTTCTCCACCTGAAGACAGGTTCTCTTACTAGAGATCACGGTCCTCCTTCTGTCTCCATCTATCCATGTGGGATCATAGGTGTGCACCACTTTCTTACGCTCTTTCCTTTTAAACAGGGTACTAAGGCTTTGACTCAGGTCCTCATGCTTGTACTTTACTAGATAGCAAGTACTTTATTGACTGAGCTTCTCGAGCCCAGGAAAAAGATATTATGTACCCTTTCGGTGTTTGTGAGGTCATGGAGAAGCCTAAAGCAGCATTCTTCCATTAGACTTGACCCTGCTGCTTGGTTTTTTTGTTTGTTTGTTTTTCTTTCTTTTCTTCGAGACAGGGTTTCTCTGTGTAGCCCTGGCTGTCCTGGAACTCACTCTGTAGAGCAGGCTGGCCTCGAACTCAGAAATCCTCCTGCCTCTGCCTCCCAAGTGCTGGGATTAAAGGCGTGCGCTACCACCGCCCGGCGGCCCTGCTGCTTTTTCATTTTGATTACTTTCTCATTCTGCTCAGACTTCACAGCCTGTCTTGGGGGACCCTAAACTAGCCCCAAGAAGAGTATTGTATAGTACTCTTGCTCTCTGGCTTTCCAGGGAGCCTGGTAGGCTTTTCCAGGTGGTGGTGTTGGAGTGTGAAATGTCACTCCTGGGCTTCTGTGTCTGGTTCCAAGCAGGTGGTGCTGCTCTTTAGGAAGGCTAGGGACCCTTTAGCAGGAGCCTTGCTGGAGTCATCACTCAGGGTGGGGCTTTGCCTCTCTGTTTTGGGTTTGTCTCCTAGTGTTTTTCTGTATTCTCATCTTAATTTAACACTTTTTCTCCATCTCAGTTGTGGGGTGGAAGATGGATTTCCCTGGATTTCCACTTGAGTCTCCTATCACTTAGCCACTATGTGAGATCAGCAGGTGACTGCTGAACCTGAGTTCAATCATTTGGCTGCTATAGACATTCATGTTTGCCACTAACTGGATTGTTGGAGTGGAGTTAGTTGGCAGCTCCTTCAGGTAGAGATGTACCAGATAGATAAGTCCAAACCCAAAATGGGATCCAGGATTAGCTGTTGAAGTGGGATTGTAAGTCTTAAGTACAGGGAAAAAAGCAAGATAGACTAAAGGTCTCTAAATCAGTTTATGCCTTTTTTGTTTTGTTTTTCAAGACATGGTTTCTCTTTGTAGACCAGGCTGGCCTGGAACTCAAGAGGTCCATCTACCTCTGCCTTCCAAGTTCTGGGATTAAATAAAGTTTAGTCCATGTATCTTTAATTCACTATTTTGAGGTATAAAATTTAGTGGGTTTAACTATACATAAAAGGTCATAGATCAGGTTGGATACAGTGGTCCTGTCCCCCAAGTTTATGGATCTATCTGATCCTAAAATAGGAAGACCTACTCTGATTGTGTGCATCACCATCTTGTGAGCTCAGGTCCTGAACTGAAGGAAAAAAAAAAAAAAAGGGAAAAAGGCAAGCAAGCTGAGTCTAGAATCCATCTCTTTATGTTTTTGCTGTGGGTGCTATGTGACCAGCCACCTCACTGCCACGATGCCTTCCCTGCCATGATAGTCTACCTTCAAACTTTGAGCCACAATAAACCCAACCTCCCTTAAGTTGCTTTCTGACTAGTTTTCTTGACACATCTTGGTTTTGATATCAAGAGTAGTACTGGTTGTTTGGAATGAATTAGAAAATGTTCTTCAGGGTAGGGCAGAGATTTGAGAAGAGGATCTACAGTGTTTTGTTTTGTCTTATTTAAGACAAAGTTTCATATTCTCAAGGCTGGCCTACAACTCAGTCTGTTTATCAGGATGAGCTTGTGTTCCCTCCTGTCTTGGTTTCTGGGTTGGCTATTATCAAACAACAATTATGGATCTGATTGTTTACTGAGAAGAGTAAACTGTTCTGAAGGAGAAAAATATTGATCTGGGTGATGAAAGTTCTTGGGCTGGGGAGGTGACTCAGAGTGTGAAGATGCTAGCCTCAGCATAGCGGTGGTGGCACACACCTGTAGTCCCAGCACTCAGGCAGAGGCAGGCAGGCATGCAGAGCAGGTCCCAGGACAGCCAGGGCTGTCACACAGAGGAAGCCTGTCTCAAAACACCAAAACAGAAAGACGTTAGCCTCCCAGGCCTTAGTGCAGTCCCAGAAACCATGGGAAACAGTGGCAAATGGCTGTATGCAGTAGCACTCCCATAGCAAGATGGGAGGTGGAGATAGGACACTTGCCTGAAGCTTGCAGGCCAGCCAGCCTGGAGCACATAACCCAACAGCAATAGCAAGGAAGGCAAGAATGGCTCCAAAAGTTGTGTATGTGGCACCATAAATAACTAACCTTTAAAAAGAAAATCAGCTCTTATAGAGTGTTTGCAGCTGTCCACAAATCCTCCGACTTTCTGTCAGGCGTCAGTGTGGACACTCTAAAAGCACTGCTAGCATTTGCCTTCCTCAGCCTGTCTCCCTTACCAGATATGTAGTGCGTTCATGTAACTGTGGCAGGAGAAGGTCAGCTGGACTTGACTTTCATGCCTCTTATTTTAGTGTCCTTCAATTCTGTTTTGTAGGCATCATAGCTGCAAATGCCCTCGTGTTCTGCTTATGGAGAGTGCCTTCCCTGCATCGAACCATGATCAGATACTTCACATCCAACCCAGCATCAAGTAAGTCTGAGTTGTCTCACCTTATTTTGATATACAAATAATGTGAAAAATAGACTTTGCTCTGTTGCAATCCCCAGATGCCTGAAAGGTACTTTACATGTAGTAGAGGTTTTTCTTTTTTAACAAATTAAGGTCTGGGCCAGGCGTGGTGGTGTAACCTTTAATCTTAGTACTTGGGAAACAGTGTGAGGCCAGCCTGGTCTACGTAGAGAATTCCAGGACAGATGGCTCAGCAAATAAGAACATTTGATTTTTTGCTTTTCCAGAGGACTCAGGTTTATTCCCAGCAGCACACGGTGGCTCATAACTGCCTATAACCTCAGTTCCAGGTTATCCATTGCCCTCAGTACCAGGCAAACTCAGACATACAAGCAGGCAAGCAAAGCATCCATTAAATTAAAAAAAGATTTTTTTTTAAGTTAAGATCTATAATTACAGTACGCTTATTCTTCGAGGAGAGAATATTACATGAAATTTTGTGTCTGTAATTGAAATAATTAGCTACTTACTAAGTAGAAACATTTGTTAAGGTAGTTTTTTTATCCTTTGGAATATACTCTGTTAAGCCATCTTATTTAAGCTTTAACCAACAATTTTGGCTTCTTATGTTCGATTTAATAACAATAATCAAGCTGGGCAGTGGTGGTGCATGCCTTTAATCCCAGCACTTGGGAGGCAGAGGCAGGCGATTTCTGAGTTCGAGGCTAGCCTGGTCTACAGAGTGAGTCCCAGGACAGCCAGGGCTACACAGAGAAACCCTGTCTTGAAAAACCAAAAAAAAACAAAAACAAAAAACAAAAAACAAAAAAAAAAACAAAACCCAAAACAAAAAAACCAATAATCAGACAAATTTAAAATGAATAAAGTGCAATGACCATGTGTTGCATGTTTACGGATATTTTCTTCTCTTGTAGAGGTTCTTTGTTCTCCAATGTTGCTGTCGACGTTCAGTCATTTCTCCTTATTCCACATGGCAGCAAATATGTATGTTTTGTGGAGCTTCTCATCTAGCATCGTGAACATTCTGGGTCAAGAGCAGTTTGTGGCAGTGTACCTGTCTGCAGGTAATAGCTTTACCCTGAGAATGGAGGAAGTATAGGACTCACTTCTCTGCAGAAGGGATGAGGACTGATCATAGTAGAAGACTGTGCACATCTGTACACCGCACATCCTCAGGATGGACTTGTTGATCAAGTTGTGTGTAGAGAAGAGCATCACAGACAAGTGGAATTGTTCCTTCTCTGTTTCTCCTCTGATAGATTCCCACTAATTACATGGGTATGCTGTTTTAAATTAGCAAAGGAGAGATTCAGGAATAGAGTACTTTTTAAACAACATTTTAATCTCACTGGACTTTGGTTTTTTAGTTCAGACAAATCATCTTCTAGATTGATGGTTTCTAGACTTCCCAGCTATCTTAGCCATCTGCCTCATTTCCACAGTGTAGTCAGTTGATAGAAAGCTGTAGATTAGCTATTAGAGTGAGCACTAAAGATTCAGCTTAATGGTGTGAAGCCCTTACCTATCACACAAGATTTTGGGTTGGATCCCTAGCAACAAAAATTTAGTTCTAATGACATGAAAGCCAACAGGATCTAAAGACCTCTGATGTCTGGAGTCAGCTCAGATTGTTTTGAGTTAATTTTAAAGTTAAAATGCGGGCACTGGCTATTGTGATTAGGAATGATAACTGAAGGTAAAGTGAATACTCAGTGTCACTCAGGAACGTGGGTTGGGGTTTGGAGAGGGCACAGCATCCAGGACATTGCCCTGTAAATTAGCTGAAGGGCTAATAGGGTTTGGTTCATGCCGATACCCTTAGACTGATCCCAGTGAATCCTTACACCATTGCTAACCATAGCCTGTAAGCTGAATGAACACTTAGGAGGCTGAGGCAGGAGGTTAGCAAGTTTGAGGCCAGCCTGAGGTACAAAGTAAGACACTACCTAAAGAAGAGAAGCAAACCACATACTATTAAACTGTGTGGAGTGGAGACTGAAATGCAGAAACTCAGGGCTGGAGTATAGTACAATAAAGAGGGCTTGCTTAGTGTACATTAGGGCCTGAGCTCAGTCCCTTGTACGTCTAAAAGGGGAAACAAAAAACCTTCATATACTTAAATTGTTGAAATGTGACTTATTTCATAGGTGTTATTTCCAATTTTGTCAGTTATGTGTGTAAAGTTGCCACAGGAAGATACGGACCTTCACTTGGTGCAGTAAGTATTGCTAATGTAATATTTTCTGATTTAATTTTAAATTTCAGTGTGATTGGTTATGCTTATAAGAAAGTTTCAAATGAATACAGATTCCATATACTCTTACCCTGTTGTTACCTTATATCTTATAGAGCCAGGGCAACAGTAAACTTACACATTTGTAACACTGAAAATTTTAGACATTAGCTGCTTTATTTTACGTTTGTTGGTGTGCATGCATGTGTAGGTGTTCCATGGTGTGTGTATATGTGGAGAGCTGAGTATAACCTGGTGGAACTGGTTCTTTCCTTCTCTTTTAACTTTGTTTTGTTGTTTGTCCTTCTGAGACAAGGTCTGACTGTATATCCCTGGCTGGCCTAGAACTCACAGAGACCTGTCTGCCTCTGCCTCCAAAGTGCTGGGATTAAAGGTCTGTGCCACCACCACCTGGCAAGATGCTTGCCCTGAATTCTTGAGATTTATCTGTATTGCTGTGTGCACCAATCATTTATTCCAGAATGGGTGTGGTGGCTCCTGTAATCCTAGCTACTCAGAGAATAAAGTAAGAAGACTGAATTTGAGGTGAGGCTGGGCTACTTAGTGAGACTTCATCTCAAAATAAATAAATAAATAAATAAATAGTATTTCTCTTGTGAGTGTTAAGCCCATTCCGTGGATAGCTATCATATTCAGTAAATGATGTACACTTGGGTTGGCTATTATTAAAAAACAGCAAAAACAGATTGTGCTAGACAAGGTGTGCTAGGCATTGTGCTAGAATCTCTGGGTTCTAGGCCAGTCTGGTCTACAGAGTGAGTTCCAGGTCAGTGAGGGCTATAGCTACTTAGTGAGACCCTGTCTCAAACACCGAAACAGACCAACAGGTGCTTTGGACATTTTGTGTACAGCCCCTTGTTATGGACACGTGCTTTCATTTCTCAGAGTGGAATGGCCAGATCATATGGTGCATATGTCAGTGTTTAAGAACCTACAGACTGCTAGTACATCAACAGTAGTGCTCTGTACTTTCTTGCCAGAAGAGTTTGAGAGCCCCAGTCTCCGTGATCTGGAGTGGTTGGCATTTTTGTTTTTTCAATAGCTAGCGATGTTAATGATTTTGTGGTGGTTCTCATGCATCATCTTTGAAGTATATTTTGCTCATTAACATTTTAATTGAATTTGTTAACACATTTTTGATATATTCTGGATACAAGTGCTTTGTCAGGGTATTGTTTGAGAGATGTCGCTACTTTGAACTCTTCATCCTATTTTCTCTACCTCCCAAGTGCTGGGATTGTAGGCATGTGCCACCTTGCCTGGCTTTTATCTAAATTTTTTTTCTTTTTTCTTTTTCTCTTTTATCTGATTTTTGACCTGCAAAATATGTGTGTACTTGGGCACACATATGCCATGGTGTGCACGTGGAAGTCAAGGACAACTGTGGCATTGGGTTCTGGGGACTAGGTTTAGGTCCTCAGACTTTTAGAGGGAAATGCTTCTACAGGCTGAGACAGCTTGTCATCCCCAAAATAGCTTTCTTGTATTGTGTCTCTCTTGTGTATTGTGTTTGTAAATACTTTGACATATTCTTTCTAGAAACACAAATACCTTTACATATTCTATAGCACCATTCAACTTAGTTTATAATCCATATTTCAATTATGGATTGAAATTTCAAGTTGTCCCAGTAATGTTCCCTTCAAGCTCAAGCATTACATTCATTGTTCTGGATTTTGGGTTTTTGAGGTTGTTTTTTTTTTTTTTTTTGGCTTTTAGAAGCTGCCACTTTCCTTAGGTCATCTTTGTTTTTCATGCCACCAGTGGTTTTGGACCAAACAGGGGAGCTATTGTGGGTTTATTTTTTTTTTTCTCAAGATTCAGTCAGTTTCTCTATCTTGAGTGGGAGTGTGTTACATGGTGTCCTCAGTAGTAGATTACAGGTACATGGTGTCTGTCTGTCCTTTTTCATGGTGAATGTCTCAACTCTTGTCCAACTTTCATACTAGGTTTCTCTTTTAAAATTAGTATATAATGTGTGAGAAGATGTTTTTAGATTATGAAAATAGCTTGTTTGCTAACCTCCCTCTGCCATGTGCTCTGCTAGAATCTGTTATCTCTTGATTGTTCTAGCTTGTTGGTTTTTACTGTGATGCTTTTTGCAGGGGTAATGTGTCTAATAGCAGTGTCTTCAGTAACCACACCTCCCTTGACACAGCTCAGATCAGCACTGGCGGCACTGTTGGCTCTAGACCATGCTGTCTTTTTTCTGTGCTGAGACATTACACTGCAGACTCCTCCAGTCTGTCACAATGACCGTCTTCCCTGACCTGATACTTGAGATGAATGCAGTGTGTCCCTGTCCTTTATTCCTTTAATAGGCAGCTTTGTCTCTGCTGTGAGCTTCCTTAAGAGACAGTAGTGCGAATGCCTGCGTGATGTTTTTATCTTGCTCTCTGCATTGCACGTGCATTCTTTGTGATCCTCTGCCAGGCTGTGCAGCTCACTTCCTGTCTCTTATTCCTCTGCTTGGCTGGAGTCTGACTCGATGCAGCTGTGTCCTGAGCCTGAGGTTTCTTGTGCTGCCTTGGCACACAGCATCTTTGCTTCTGATCTCAGAATTGCTTGTTTTTACTTAGATGTCTTTCCTGTGCCATACTATAAGCTCCAGGAAGGTGGGAACTGTTTCTGCACCCCTAGTATGAAATAACGTCATGCCTGCTATGTTAGAATTCAGATATTTGAATGAATGTGTATCATGAGAGTTAACATAAAGTAGGACATATGATTGAGGTTTTGATATATTTTCGTCATTCAGATAAATTAGAAATGTGATTAGCTAGAGAGGGGTTTGTTGGTATAATCCAGAAAAAAATATCTCACAGCTGTTATAAATTTTAAGTAGGAAGAAAAAAGTGTTCCATAGTTTATTCTAACTGGTTAGGGAGCTGGAAGAGATAGCCATCCTTCCTTCCTTCCTTCCTCCCTTCCTTCCTTCCTTCCTTCCATTCTTCCTTCCTTCCTTCCTTCCTTCCATTATGATTTTTAATTTAATGTGTGTTGGTGTTCTGCCTCCTTGTATGTATGTGTGAGGATGTCAGATCCCCTGGAACTGGAGTTGCAGACAGCTGAAGTTGCCATGTGGGTGCTGGGAATTGAACCCAGGTCCTCTGGAAGAGCAGCCAGTACTCTCAGCATGTTTAACTAAGCATTCATGTGCTCATTATGATATGTTTCATTTTTTTGTAGTGAGAACTTAGTCTGCTTCCAGGGAGTATCTGGAGTCCTATGTGACAACCTGGGTCCCTTTCTCATACTGTGCACATTCACAGTATTAGTTAATTAATTATGAATTAATTTGGATTTGTGCTCCCCTCCAGATGTGGAGTGCATCAGGGTGCTCAGAGCCTAGGCAGCCCTCTGTCATGTTTTGTCCTGTTCACTGTGTTTATTCTCCTGTAGTCGGGAGCAATCATGACCGTGCTTGCAGCGGTCTGCACCAAGATCCCGGAGGGGAGGCTTGCTATCATCTTTCTCCCAGTGTTCACCTTCACAGCTGGCAATGTGAGTATCCGGCTGAAGTTCATACGTGACTGAAATATTGCCGTTACCTTGGAAGTAGAGGATTGAAATTGTACCATTTCTGTTTTCTCTTCCTGGCTTCTAGGCCTTAAAAGCCATCATTGCCATGGATACAGCTGGGATGATCCTGGGATGGAAATTTTTTGATCATGCAGCACATCTTGGGGGAGCTCTCTTTGGAATGTAAGTTTGAGTGTGATCAATTGCCGAACTTTTTTCCCTCCCCACTGCCCTGCTGGCCCCATATGACTGGTGGTGTTCTGAGCTGGTGCAGCCATTTCTCTCTCTGGACTGCATATGTGGGAGAACACAGTATGTCTGGGTAGAGGCTGCTGTAGGACCATGTTCCAGACCGATGCTTACTGGTGTCTGTTGCCTGCAGGTACCAGGATAGGTACCTTAGCTTCCTGTTTGATGATAGAAACTGAGTCTGGGAATGACGAATGGCTCTGATGTAATAGAACAAAAATTTAAATACGAACCCACAGCCTCTTTTTTGCAGCATACTAGACGCACCTCTGTTGTGCTTCAGGAAATTGGTTTTTGTCCAAATTTAAACAGAATAGAAGATGGTTCTGCACGAGGCAGTGCTGCCTTAGGTGGAGCCGAGTGCTGCTGTGTTTCTACTTCCCATGAGTAAAGGCTAGCTTGTGCATGCTCTAACTAATTATGCAGCACGTTATAAGCAGTTGGAGATACTGGGCCTAGAAAAGTAGTTGTGCTTTGTGAGTTCTAAATCTATCTGCACACACCATGTATTCTCATAGCATCTTTCTATGTAGCTCCTTCTTGACCTCTTATTCTCGTGCCTCAGCTTCCTGAGTACTAGGATTACAGATGTGCATCATTGTGTCCAGCCCTCATGAGCAGATTTTATCTGTATTCAGAAATTAAAATTCTGGTATATGTCAAGCCCTTTTAAAAATGCACATTTGTATATTGTTTTAGTGTTAAAGCATTATATTGCTATCTTGGTACCCATGTAAGGTAGAACACTTTTCAAGGTGTATTTTATGAGTATCACTCTTTTACCTTCATGTATGTCTGTGTACCACATTCATTACCGGTGCCCACAGAGGCCACAGGAGGGCGTCAGATCCCCTGGAACTGGAGTTTCATATTGTTGTGGGTATTGATGCTAAGAGTGGAACCCTTAAAGAGCATCAAGTGCTCTTAGCCTCCTGAGCCACCTCCAGCCCCTTAAATCTTTCATACCTTTTGTTTGTTTTTGAGATGTGGCTGGCCTGGATCTCAAAAAGTACACCAGGCTGGCCTCAAACTCACAGACATTCACCTGCTCCTGCCCCCAATTTCTGCCTCTGCCAGGATTAAAATCATGGTCATCATGCTTATTCCCTTAATATTAAAATTAGGTCTAGGAAAAGATAAGGTCAATCAGGTCTGGGATCTGCCTCTGGGAACGTGAAGACTGTTTGGGGAAGTGAGTATAAAAATCAAGGTTTCCCTGAGCAATGGTGGCGCATGCCTTTAGTTCCACCCCTGGGAGGCAGAGGCAGATGGATTTCTGAGTTCAAAGCCAGCCTGGTCTACAGAGTGAGTTCCAGGACAGCCAGGGGCTACACAGAGAAACCCTGTCTCAAAAAACAAAACCCCAAAAAACAAAAACAAACAAAAAAATCAAGGTTTCAAGAGTTGGTGCTTTCCCAGGCTGCCGTTCTTCATCATCCTGAGACCTCCAGGAGCCAGTGCTCTTTCCCTGGAAGAGCTGGAGAAGCCCTAAATTAACTGCACAGCCTTGCTGTGTTGGTTACTTCACATGTTTCCAGTCAGCAGTGTCACTGAGCACTGGGGATGCCCCTGCATGCTGCTTTGTGTGCAGCAGTTAGAGCACAGGAATCTTAGGTTTGGGTTCCGCTCATGACTATGTGATCCCTAGTCAGGCCTGAGCAAATGTATTGTTAAACCTCTCACCCTCACTGCCCAGTCATTGCCTAGGCAGGTGGAGGTGGCAGAGGTATATACCATTATAGTCCTTGTTAGCAAGTTCCACACTTGACATTTCTTTTTTTTGTTTTGTTTTTTTAACTGACATTTCTTATTTATAGTAAACAAGCAAACAAAAAGTCTGCACCTTGCTCAGACCTTGACTGACACACAGAAACTATTAGCATGTTGAGCAGATTATTTTGTTTTATACTTGTTTTTCTCAAGTTAGGTAGATGTGGTTGCTTATGTCTTTACTCCCAGCTCTTTGGAGGCAGAATTGTTTGGAGTGAGTGTCCAGCCAACTTGGGCTACATTGTGAAAACTTGTCTCATAAATAAACAAGTAAACAAGGCAAGGTGATGGTTAACTTACAGTGAGTGAAAAAGTTACACTTTAGGGCTGCTGAGTGGGTCTTTGGGTAAAGGTATTTTCCACAAAGCCTGACAAACTTAGTTCAATTCCTGGGACCCACGTGATGGCCTCAGACCTCCACACGCTGACTGAAGTACCTGTACCTCCCCCCAGGACACAAATACAATGTAAAGAAAAATATTTCAGTAACTGTATAAAGCTGCCTCATAGTTTCAAATGCCACTCGGGACCAGCTTGCTTTTATCCTTCATATATCACAAATACCAAAACTTCCAAATTACCTGTTTTATTCATTTGTACAGAGTGACTGTGGCATTTTATTTGAAGTGTCAACTTGGGGCTGGAGAAATGACTTAACAGTTAAGGACACTGGCAGCTCTTGTGGGACCCAAGTTTCCAGCCAGCACCAGCATAGCAGCTCACAACTGTCTCTAACTCCAGTTCCTAGGAATCCAGTGGCCTCTTCTGCCTCCCACTGTCACTGCACACACATTACACACAGACATACGTGTAGGCAAGACATCCATTCACATAAAGCAAACATTCTTTTTAATGAAGAAAAGCAGTTGAAGGGTCAGCTTGGTACTATAATGGTGTGAGGTTTGTGTGATGTCACAAGTGAGGTCTCATTGTTTGAACACTGACATATTTGTCTTTCTCCAGATGGTATATCACGTATGGACATGAACTCATTTGGAAGAACAGGGAGCCTCTAGTGAAAATCTGGCACGAATTAAGGACTAATGGCCCCAAGAAAGGAGGTGGCTCTAAGTGAAGCAAAGCTGGCCAGTGTAGTGGTGCATCCGATCCTTGCTGCTTGGAAAAGCCCCAGCATCGGCTGCCCCGTGATTTAAATGTCCTCAGTACATGTCTTCTTAGCAAATTATGGCAAAGTTGTGAAATAAATGTTTATATCTCTAGTTTGTAAACAGTGTTTGTTCCTTCAGAGTTCTGTGGCTCTCTGGTGCTTGTTTTGTTAAATATGACATTCTTTAAGTTAGGAGGGACCCTTAGGGACCTGATGGGACTCTGGAGGAGCCTTGGTTTTATTCCTGACCTGGCATCTGCTTAGCATTGGTTCTGACTTTTCTCTTCAACTGGTCCACAGGAAAAAGTTGAGGGCACCTTCTCTCTGACATAGTCTGAAGTAGCAGCTGCCACACTTCTAAACATTTCCCTAACTGGTTTTTCTGGCAGTGAGCAACACATCCAGAAACTATTTTAAGGATTTACTTTCTAGGTCAAAGTTGCAGCTAAAGTAAGAGGAGAAGAGGTAGCTTGGAAGATGGCTCAGTCAGAAGAATGCCTGCCATGAAGGCACAAGAACCTGAGGTTGGTACTTAGCACTCACATAACAACCCATGCTAGTGGTATACACCTGTGACCCCAGTATGGGGACCAGGTGGCTGGTGGTGGAGAGATGAATCTCTGGGGCTCATTGGCTGTAAGGATGAGCCAGTTGATGAACTGCAGTTTTGGTGAGATACCCTGTCTCAAAAGAATAAACATAAAATGATAGAGCAGACACTAAGTGCTCTTCTCTGGCCTCTTCACGTGTAGAAGAATGTCCTTGGGTGTGAACACACTACCACACAAAATAAGATGGGGAGCAACTGAAAACACCTGACTTCTACCTCTGGTCTCCAAATGTATGCACATACATGTGCATGTTGCAGGATATTTGATCATAACACTGAATCTCAAGATTCTGTTGTTTACTGGAAAAACCTGTTTCTAGCTGTGGTGCTGCTTAGTTCTTAACACACATCTTTAATTCCTTCGGCTGGAATGCAGACACATCTTTAATCCCAAACAATGAAGGTAAAGTTAGTTTGTAGAAGGATGCATCCATGTTTAAAAGTGATGTCTAAGTGAGTGGCAGAAAAAGTGACAAACCAGAGAAAGATTTGACAGAACAGGCTTTGCCAAACTCTCACGAGAAGAGAGAGGAAAGGGAAGCTACTTGAGACACAGGGCCAAGAGAGAGGAAGCAGTTTTACCAGGCCAGCTGTACAGAGACAGGGTAAAGAGAGAGAACAAGCTAGATACAGGTGAACACAGAACTAGCCAGAGTATGAGCCAGGAGATTAGAACATTTGCCAAAGTTAGTATGAGGCCAAGCAGAGCAACTTAGTCAGAGACCAAGAGAGAAGCCAGATTGAATCAGTCATCTTGGAGAGGCATCTGAACCAGAATAGCTGAGTTGAACCAGCCAGCCAGAGTTCAGAAAGAACAAGAAAGGGCGAGCTTATTCGGCAGTAAGTCTCAGAGGCTGAAAACATTCTCGGCCTAGATAATATTTTACAGAAGCTAGATGCTTGCAGGAGTAGGCGTAGATTAGCAGACAAAGCCTTAGAGGCAACGGCTGCATCAGGCGAATAAAAGTTATTTTTACACGTGCATGTACATACTCTCATGAACATGTACATTTACCCCTCCCCCCAAAAAACCCAAAGGAAACGACTGAGAAAAAGTATAGATACAAAATCTTGTTTTAGCCTTATGCTTAAAGGTAGGTGTTCCAATTAAAGCATCATCTTTTGCACACACAGCTTCTTTCTAGGAATTTGCATTCACATCCCACCACCCCAACCATATGCTCAGAAAAATGGTGTTTCAGGGGACAGTTCGTGGTTCTCAGTGTTGTACTTAAATGATGCTTATTTCAAGTTTTATCCCCAGCCCTAGCACACTGCTAGCACACTGCTTGCCGAGTTTTGTCTTTATCTGCCTTCATTACTTGGGGACTCCACCAAACCCCCAGGTGGCCCAGGTTTCCTCCTGTCTACCTTCTCAGTCCCCTTTCCCCATTTCCGTGTGTGTGTGTGTGTGTGTGTGTGTGTGTGTGTGTGTGTGTGTGTGTGTAAGAGAGAGAGAGAGAGAAAGAGAGAGAGAGAATGAGCTACCAGTACCTGCAGGCACTTTCTCTCTGGGAACCCAACGGCCAGGTCAGGCCTGGAATCAGGCAGGCAGTCTTCCTTCCCCTTCTTGTCTTTCGTTCCAAATCTTCTAGTCTCCATCCCTAGCTGTGGAGCAGACCATTTGCAAGGACTTGTCTTCTCATTCTACTTCTGTTCCCTGGGGACTCTGCCCACGCTTGATTTCAGTCTTCATCTTATCTTCCAGTACGATTGCAGTGAAGTGTGGCTTCATTTAAACAGACGACCTTGGGGACAGCTCTTCCATCTATGAAGCTGAGGGAGGCTTTTTTTTTTTTTTTTTTTTTTTTTTTTTTTTTTTTTGTAGCTCAGCAGTGATAACTGCACTGAGATGCTTCAAGGCAGAATCTGTGCTTTTAAAATTAAGCTATTTTAGAACTTTTGGCATGTAGCATTTATAATTGCTTTACAATAACAAAGTTATATATTTAAAATACAATTTAATGTTGAATTCCTAGTCAGTAAAGAAAAGGATGGTTAAAAGGTAATGTGTGTGTGTGTGTGCCAGGCTTTTTTCCTTCAGTGTTGAAGTAAAATTATTTTCATTTTTCTTTATGTCAGCCAACAACTTTCTCTTTTAAAGTATTGTTCATCCAATGTGTTATGATTTTCAGCAAATCACAGGCTATTGCATGTTGCAGTCAGCTTTTCCACCCAGCCAGATCTCTTACATGCTTTTCCTGGGTCTAGCTCAATGAGTCTCCCTGACTCTCCCATCCATGCCTTCTCCACAGCTCTGAGCTAGCCAGGGTTCAGCATCACCTAGCTAGCTTACTGTGGCTCCCCGTGCTTAGATCACAACCAATCTCTAGGTTTCTGTCTAGAATCCAGCCTAACTACCTACAGATCCTTCCCAAGCCACATCCAACTTTTCTAACCAGTCTGATAGACCCCACATGCTAGGCGTAAGCCAGGAGGCACATACTGTACAGCAGCTCAGCTCCATCTGTTCACATGACTTCATTCTACCCAAGCTCATGGCAACCTATAGACCCAACCCACACATCACCCTCTCTTCTGCCCCAACCCACCATGTCCATATCATACTTAGAACTAACAAATAAAGTTGACACACCTGGATCTCAGCCCTAAAATTCAAACACAATGAAAGATCAAGCCTGCATCTTCCCTCCAAAACCTACCAGTAGAAATGTTTGCCAATAATTCTTTAGATTCCTAAGACATATATTTAAAAGAATATCATGAACTCTGTGAAAGAATTCAAGGAGTGTAAAGAAGAAAAAAAGCTCAATGAAATTAAAGAGCAAGAACTTAGAAGAGCTGGGCAGTGGTGGCTCACGCCTTTAATCCCAGCACTTGGGAGGCAGAGGCAGGTGGATTTCTGAGTTCGAGGCCAGCCTGGTCTACAGAGTGAGTTCCAGGACAGCCAGGGCTACACAGAGAAACCCTGTCTCAAAAAACTAAAAAAAAAAAAAGAAACATTAAGGAGGACAGATGCTGAGATGAAAATGGAATTGACAAACACAGCAACTCAACTAGAAAACTCAAAACTTTACAAGAAGAATGAATCAAGCACAACATAGACTATCAAGATTTGAAGATAAAGGAGAAGATCTAGGCCAAATAAACAAAGATTGTGAAAAATTTAAAATGACACACAAAAGGAACAAAAGAGAATTGTGAGATTTCAAGAAAAAAAAAGCATATCTTCCAATTATGTAGATAAGAATCCCAAATCAATGGCATACACCACATCGTCAACAAGACAATAGAAAACTTCCCCCAAGCTAAGCAAAGATGCATCCATACAGATAAAAAAGAAACACACACAACCAAATAGGACTGGAAAAGAAACTCCTCAAGGCATGTCAGAGTCAGAACACTAAGCATCCATAATAAAGAAAGTGTATTGACAGCTACAGGGTAGAAAACACAAGTCACATATAAAGGAAAGCCCGTCACAATAACAGCCCATTTCTCTTCAGAGATCCTGGAGGAAGCATCTCAACTACTACAATACTATGGTGGCCAGCCTAGACTAATATAGCTGACAAATGATCCACCATAATTGAAGGAGAAAAGAACTTCACATGATATAACTGCTTAAATGAATTTGTAGCCAACAATCCAAAAGAAAATACAAGAAGTAAAATTTTGTTCTGAAGAGAGTAAGTAGAGCAGAGAAACTGTGGCAAGACATATAGACCAATAATTATATATTTTTTAAAGATTTGTTTTATTTATTTTATGTGTATGTGTACATTGTAGCTGTACAGATGGCCATGAGCCATCATGTGTGTGGCTGCTGGGGATTGGACTCAGGACCTCTGCAGGCCCTGCTCGCTGCGGGCCCGCTCGCTCTGGTGTAATTTACTGTAGCTGTCTTCAGATGCACCGGAAGAGGGCACCGATCTCATTACCGATGGTTGTGAGACACCATGTGGTTGCTGGGATATGAACACAGGACCTTCCGAAGAGCAGTCAGGGCTCTTACCTGCTGAGCCATCTTGCCAGCCCCTAGACCGATAATTATTAAAACAACAACAATAACAACAAAATACAACTGAAAACATAAACAACATGAAATCAACATCAAGATGACCATGACTTACACACACATTTCTATAATCATTTTAAACATCAGTGGCCTCAGTACTCCAAGACACATGCTTAGACCAAAAAATTAAAGCCACTTCTTGTCTATAAGAAATACATAACTTAGGTTTAAAGAAAGGCACCACCTTCCAAGAAATGGATGAAAGTACTCCAATCCAATTAGACCAGGAAGCAATAAGCATTGTCATTCTAATACCTGACAAATAGACTTCAAACTGAAACTAATCAGAAGAGATAAGTAGGGACACTTCATTCTAATCAAGGGCTTGGTTAACCAAGAAGACATTCCTATCCTAAATACATATGCATCAAACTCTGGCACAAGCAGTTTCATAAGAAAGGTATTAGTGGATGTAAAGACACAGGTTAACATCAATCCATGAATACTAGGTAATATGAATAGCCCACTTTCTCCATGAGTTGGTCATCTGGACAAAACACCAACAGGGAAACATGAGAATTAACTGATTTATTGCATCAAAAAGGCTTAACGTACCTGCAGAATATTCCATCCAAATACCAAAGAAGATGCATTCTACTCCCCAGTCCAAGGAAGCTTCTCTAAAACAGATCATGTTTTGTGGCACAAGACAAATCTGTACAAATTCAAAAAGATGGAAGTCACTCTTTGCATCCTATCTAACTGCACCACAGTACAACTTAACATTGACAGCAAACCAATCTGCAGTAAGTGCACAGACTCCTGGAGACTGAAAAACTCAACCCAATGACAGATGTAAAGACAGACTTAGCTTTGGCCATTATCTGACCAGCTGCATATGTCTTGGGACCCTGCTGTATGCAGGTCAATATGGAGCCATGGCCCAATCATCTTCTCAATCCTGACCATGTGGTTTTCCATTTTCAGTTGCACAGTGTCCCAATACCTGCATCACATACATCCTCGAGAGGGTCACCTGTAGGGCTCAGTCAGCATGCACTTTCTGTCCGGTGGCAGCGGCAGCCAGGACCTCTGAGTCCACTGTGATTTTGACTCAGGTGGTTACACGAGCAGAACTCAAATTTGGTTGTTTCCCAGTAGTCCTCTGTCACCATTATTTAGAAAATGTACTGCCCATGCGATCTTAAAGGGTTTTAAATCAAGTAGGCTTCATTTCTCTGGAATCAGTACACAGGAGTCCAGTTGCTGGTTTGTGAGCCATTACCTCACCCCTTCCATTTTATTGTCATTAATTTGAAAAGATGTGTTCAATGTTTCTTGAAAGTAACTTTTCTATTTTAAAATTTTAAATGTATTTCTTAAAAACATGAGAACTTACGTTTCTGGGCTTTTACTCGTATTCTGTCTCTATTCCATCTCAACCAATGTCTCCAGAGCTAAGGCTGTGAGCAGTCCAAGAGAGCACCTCCCTAATGAATCAATCAACAGCGCCTGTTTCCTGAGCTCTGCCTTGACTAGACAGAGGCTCTGAAGACCTTCTTCATCTCGATTCCCTATAATAAAACCTCGTTCTAAACCTTACATAAAAAGCTAATTTTATGTTGCATGAATTTCACTCTGAACTTAAGAGGCCAGAACTCATAGTCACTGTCTCAGGAGAACTTTGGTGTGATCATGAGCTTCAGTTACCTAACCCCCCTGGGTTAAAACTCACAATACAGAAAGAGGCAATACAGAAAGCCTTCACCAAACGCATGGACCTGATCTTTCCAAATTAGTGTGGGCTGTGGAAAAGCATGTAGACACCATACTATGAGTGTATTGGAACAAAGCAGGCCACAGGTCTTGGCTGTCTGTCACTGTCCTCACCTGTGCAATGTGCCACACAACTAGATCCAAGTGACAGAGCTTGCTACTGCAATGAAGTGCTTTCAGGAAAGGGAGGTGAACTAGAGAAAGGAGGAAGCTGCCATTTAACAGCCAAGAGGCAGAGTTAGGAATACACAGTTAACTGGCTGGAGCAGAGCAAGCACCGGATGGCGAGGCAGATGGAGAACTAGGGATGTTGCCTCTGACACCAGCCAATCAGAGATAATGGCACCCCACCCCACCCCTGACTTGGGACAAGCTATGTAGGCTCCCTGGAAGCATGGTATGACATCCAGACAAATGCTCTGACAGCACATAAAGATAGATGACCAGCAGGGAGAGCCTGTCACATCCATGCAGAGCCTGAATCCCAGAACACCGTTCATATAGAAAGTATGACCATTAATCCAACAGTGAGAAGACTGTGATGTGCTGAGTAGGTGGGGTCAGGGGTGGGGTTATACCCAGGCCAAGGAATTCTACTGGACTTCTATCCAGGACACACTGGCAGCTTGTCTGAATTCCTGAGTGGTGCTTCCTCCTCCTGTCAAGATTGATGCACATGACAGTTGTAAATGTCAGGGCAAATTATCCTTTTGCTCTTGGAAGTGCTTTTCAGTCCCTTATTTTTTTGTTATTTTTATGCTTATTAGCTTGACAACTTTACACTTTGTTAACTTTCTGTTTTAATTTGTATCCTGTAAAGGAAATCCTTTACAACACCCTTTTTCTTTCTATGCCTACAAAATGTTTAATCTATATTTCAACATGTACAATAGTCTGCTCTGTATCTCTTAACTCACACTCCTGAATATCTTTTCTTCTTCACACATTATAAACCTTCTCATTCTTTCCTAGTTTCCATACTGACATTGATAACATTAGCTAAGCAGATTAACTACAAGGTTCCTGCTGCTATTGTTTTGTTTTCTAGGTATCTTTTTTTTTTGGTTTTTTTTCGAGACAGGGTTTATCTGTGTAGCCCTGGATGTCCTGGAACTCACTCTGTAGACCAGGCTGGCCTTGAACTCAGAAATCCGCCTGCCTCTGCCTCCCAAGTGCTGGGATTAAAGGCGTGAGCCACCACAGTCCGTTTTGTTTGCAATTCATTTATTTCTGCTTTGATCTCTTTCCTCCTCCTTCCCCTTTCCTTCCTCCTCCCTCCCTCCCCCCTCTCTCTTTCTCTTTCCCTCTCCCTTCTCTTTCTTCTATCTTATTTGTTTCTTTTTTCTTCTTATCTGCTGGCTTTGGTTTGGTGTTTTCTTGTCTCTGGTAGATGGTGTGTTTTCATTTAATTAAATTCCTGATCATGTTACACGTCTTTCTAAATGTCTTCTTTGACTCACGTTGTTACACTGAGTGTTGTTCAGGCTTTGTGACTTCGTTACACTGAGTGTTGTTCAGGCTTTGTGACTTTGTTACACTGAGTGTTGTTCAGGCTTTGTGACTTTGTTACACTGAGTGTTGTTCAGGCTTTGTAACTTGGTTACACTGAGTGTTGTTCAGGCTTTGTGACTTCCTGCAGTCACTTGCTTACTTGCGCCAGTTTGCTGCTAATTTTAATCTCTGTTTCACTGAGGGAGACAGCATGAACATGGTTATTTCATTTCTTTACTTGTTGACATTTGTTTTGTATCCCAGTGTGTGCTGTATTTAAGAGAAACTTGAGTGCTCTTTGGTGTTTGTGTGTCTGTTAGTCATTGATATATGATCTTGTTTAATTCTGATGTTTCCTCTGCTCATTATTTTTTATCCAGATCACTTGTTTATTGGAGAGAAAGGGGGGTACTGAAACCACATACTAAGTTGGGTTCATCTGTTTCTTGAAGCCCAGAATTACAGTTTTTATGAAACTGGGAGTACCTGTGTTTGTGCTTATCTGTAGGACTATTATGTGTTCTTATCTAATTGTTCCCTTGAACAGACTGAGGTGTCCTTCTTTATCTCTTTTCATTAATTTTAGTTTCAAATCAATTTTATCAGAAATTAAGATGGGATATATGGTAAGATTATAGCAAAATTACATGATATGGGGGGCTGAAATGAGAACATTTCTTCTGCTATTGTGAGAAATGTGCCCATACTCCATTCTCCATACTGAGAGTCTTAACTAGTTCTATAATATACTTCTTCAATATGTGAATATTTTTATCTATGTAAAACTCACATACACACATGAGGAGGAGAGAGAGAGAGCGGTACCCTTGGAGATCAGAAGAGTGCATAAGATCCCAGGAGTGGAAGTTACAGGCAGTGAATTAACTGGCTGTGAGTGCTGAGACTCAAACATGGTCCTCCAGGAGGAGCTGCGGTGCTCTTAAAAACTGAGCCATCTCTCTAGTTCTACCCCGCCGACTCTTAACTTGCGAATATTAAGATATATTTGATTTTATTTTGAGTATGAGTGTTTGCCTGCATGAATGAATGTGAACCAGGTGAGTGCTGGGTGCCCAGAGGCCAGAAGCCAGTATTGGATCCAGAGAACTGGAGTTACAAATGGATGTGAGTTGCTGTGTGTGCTAGGAACTGAGCCTATGACCTCTGCAAGGACTGCAAGTGTTCTTTTCTTGACACCATCTCCTCAGCCCTCTGAGAACATCTAAAAATCCACAGGAAACAGTGATCTGGGTTGCATGCAGCTTCAGGATACCAACATTCTAAGTGAGGAGTTTAAATCCTATATTTACCTGAGTCAACTGTGGGAAATTATTCATCTTCATGAGCTTTAACTTCCTTCCTCATGTTAAGTACTAGAATCTTGTTACTTACTACCAAGATGGTATTGGGCCTAGTGAGTAAACATAGATAAAATAGTTTAAAGCTGACAAAATACTATTTAAATATCAGATTCACTTTAATGATCATTCTTGTGTGTGTGTGTGTGTGTGTGTGTGTGTGTGTGTGTGTGAGTGAGTGTATTTTCCCAGACAGGTTTTTCTGTGTAGCCCTGGCTGTACTGAAACTCACTCTGTAGACCAGGCTGGTTTTGAACTCAGAGTTCTGCCCATTTCTGACTCCCTAGTGCTGAGATTAAAGAAAGCACGACTGCTCAGCTTTTTTTTTATTAATGATTATCCTTAATTATGGTTTAAGAAAGAAATTTATGACTATTAATTTATGTGCTTTTCATCTCACAGCAAGAAAATATTCTTTAAATGCTCATTTTAGAGTAGCACTTGTAGGTTCTTCCTCCAACATCCATGATGTCACTAACTGTCTAAAAAGTACAGGACAATGCTGGCATTAACAGCCATGTTAACTCGGAAGTAACTCTAGGCAAAAACTAAAAGCACCTACAGGATGCTGAGAGAGGAGAAAATAGTCTTCCTCTGCTAAGAGCTCCCCAAAGGGCTATACAACACCCAGTGGTCACCCTGAAATCATCGTATGCAGTAACCCTATCCTGAATGAGCAGTTATTTTTATATATAATTCCTAAATATATAAATATATAGGAACAGATATAAATCTGTAGTATGTACATATATGTATAACAACAATTAAAAGAAGCCAGAAGTCATGTAAATGAGAGGGGAGTTGTAGACAGGGAAGAAATGGAAAGGAGATTATGATATAATTATATTTTAGTTAAAATAACCCCTTTTAACTATTTAAATAAATGCACAAGAAAAATGCTGATGCAACTTGTTTCACAAAGAAGTGTTGGTTTTCTTTTTAACTTGTAATTAAAGTCCTGTAGTTTAAAAAAATAATAAAATAACTTTTTAATTGTCATTATAAAGAATCATAAATAGGTAACTATATTATTAACAACATAAACAAAAGCAACTAATGTGATTGCAAGACTTCTGTTTATCGTTAATGTTTGATTCCACATGGTGTAATTATGCCGTTAGGTGCCTAAAGACACACAGGAGACTAAGTTTCACAGAGACACAACAGTTTAATGAGGATGTCTGAGGAATTCAGGATCAGAAAACTGCAGCTCTGAGAGTCCCAGAGTACTGCCAATTAGAATGGCTAGTGCTCTTGTTTTTAGAGACAACATGGACTTATTGCTTACCAAACTAATTTTAATTATTTCAACAGGAAACCTACAAAACATGGGTGATACGTTAAATGTTAGCACTCAAATGGCAAGGTGATACATTCTACTTTGTAAGTAATAATGCTGGAACATGCTGTTTTGTAATGTATGGTTCCTGATTTCCCCAATGCTCCTCTTGCATTCAGCCGTTTAACGTCTTGAGGTCAGATTCTGAGGCGTTTTAGTTTAGGAGAAGTTCTACTTAGTAGCGCAAAGTCAGCATGATGATTGCTGTTTGAAACCAACTTCTAGAATGTTGGATCCTTATTTAGAATGCAGCTCTTCAAGTCTTTTTCCTGTGGAGGAGGAACAGGGAGAGATTGACCTCACTTTGTCTTGCCAACAGGTGTCAATCAATTCTCCAGGTGTCCTCTGTTTGTCCATCATTTAGACCAGACTCTGACAGCAGGCAAAGCATTGCAGCATTTATGGCAGTGTTACCACAGCACAATCCTGGTGGCACCCTTTGTCATTCTGCTCATGTCTTCTTGGAGACCTTGAAGGGGTAGTCACTGTTAGGACTGGGGAGTTTCTGTCTGTCATGGTAAGCTTAAACAATAAATGCCATATTCAGCAGATCTCTGAGTTAAACAACCTTCATCTCTTCTTAAATATCTGTTTCCAATTGTACCCTTCAAACACAAGAGACTCAATAAAGATTAATCTTGAAATTAAAAAAAAAAGAATGCAACTCTTCAGTTTATCATTCATATGTATGTGTATGTTTTCACATACACATATAATTATTGCTAGCCTACTATAAATGGGTAAATGTGCAGAATGATCATTTCATGTAATATCCAGACCCTGTATTTTTTTCAATAAGTTTCATTTTTCAAGACAGGGTTTCTCTGTGTAGCCCTGGCTGTCCTGGAACTCACTCTGTAGACCAGGCTGGCCTCGAACTCAGAAATCTGCCTGCCTCTGCCTCAGAAGTGCTGGGATTAAAGGCGTGCGCCACCACCACACTTTCAATAAGTTTTAATAGAAACACCTGGGGAGTGGTGTTAGTGAGTGATGTAGAAAAGGACAGCAGACCCATATTGCAGATGTGTGGATAAAGGGATTCTCTCTCTCTCTTTAAAAAAAAGATTTATTTATTTATTTCATGTATATGAATACATTGTTGCTGTCTTCAGGCACACCAGAAGAAGGTATCGGATCCCATTACAGATGGTTGTGAGCCACCATGTGATTGCTGGGAATTGAACTCAGGACCTCTAGAAGAGCTGTCAGTGTTCTTAACCACTGAGCCATCTCTTCATCTCCTAGATAAAGGGATTCTCAATCTGGAGTCAAAGCTATGGTAAGAAGTTACAACTCTTGTCACCAAAATGTTATGAAGAGATTTTCTAGATTTTATTTTCTAATTTGTCTTAATTCCACAAAACTATGTATGATTTCAATTAATTTAAAATGTATTGTTTCTGACAATGGGTTCTAGGCTATGCTCAACTTGAGCAAAGGTCTATGGAAACATTGTATGCATGGTAGATTTGTGTGTGTGTGTGTGTGTGTGTGTGTGTGTATTCTGTGCATATAAAGTAGACATGACTTTCATTTATGTCCTTGTGATTCCACATGGCTTGGTCTGAACTCATTACTAAGCAAATTGTAGTTACAATAAGTATAATAGAGGGATGGAGAGATGATTCAGAGTTTAAGAGCACTGACTGTTCTTCCAGAGGTCCTGAGTTCAATTCACAGAAACCACATGGTGGCTCACAACCATCTGTAATGGGATCTGATATCCTCTTCTGGTGTGTCTGAAGACAGCAACAGTGTATTCACATTAAATAAATAAAATCTTTTTTAAAAAGTATAATAGAAACTTAATGTGCCTTAAATAGAAAATACCAGGTATATGTGATTAAATTATTTTTGCACAGAAATTTGTTTTTGATGTTCCTTTGTTTTTTGAGGCAAGGTTTCACTGTATAGTTTTAGTTGTCCTGGAATTCACTATGTAGACCAGACTGGCCTAAAATTCACAGAGATCTGCCTATCTTTCCCTCCCAAGTGCTGGGATTAAAGGTCTACATTACTATGCCAGGCATGGGCATAAGATAATTTTAACTCTGATTTATAGATTATATCTATTCATCAAATGCACTTAAGTTGTCAAGAGTAAACTACTAGAGACACATTGTTCTTGTAATCATAGGAAAACTACTGAACTGATGAGAAAACAATCTAAAGAATACAAAAAGACCAACATAGAAAAGCTTACAATACATGCATATAGACACACACCCATCCATCCATACATCCATCCATACATACATACATACATACATACATACATACATACATAAATACATGGAGAAAGGATCTCACATTGTGTTCTAGGCTATCCTAAATTCACCATGCATATCACAGTTTCACATTTATTCTCATGCCTATGCTTCCAAAATGCAAGGATTACAGGCTCATGCCACCATGCCTAGTCCTGAACTTATATGAATACAGCCATTTCTAATCTTGTAGCATTTCTCCCTCATATGATTTAAAGATATGGTTTTATGAGTCTTGGCTCATTAAAAAGAATTTAACATGCTAAATTACTTTCTCTCATTAAATTATTACACAGTGCGTGTCTTTGAATGGCCGACATTATCTAACTCGGAACTTGTAAGAGAGTCATGTTGAGTTGACTTTTTACCTCAAAAAATGCATTAAAGTCCTCACTCTGGAAATTCATTATTATGAACTTATTTGGAAATAAACCTCCACATTTACAAAACTATGGAGTGGGCTCTGATCTCGTGTGAATGATACCCTTATAGAAGAGGAACATTTACAGTGACACACAGAAGCCAACATGTAACTGGAAGGACAAGGTCCAAGTAGATACACTAAAATCATCAGTGATAAGTTGTTCTCCAGAAGCTGGAAGAGACAAGAAAATGTTTACAGGTGTGTTTACACTGGATTTTAGATTTCCTGACTCCACAACTGTAAAGATAAAATTTTCTTTGAAGACATTCAGGTTTTGGTCCACTTTTACTTATATCAGTATATATTTGTATATAATGTTCTGAATTACATTTTGTGGGAATCATATCAGAACTGATGCTTGACAAGCATTTCCTTTTACATAAAAAATATGTTAAATGGGTTTATTTATTTATTTATTTCCCAACTTACTTGTTACTTGTGTGAGTTGTAAGAAGGGATTCATTGGCAAGTATCTGCACTGAGATTAAAGAAGATGCACAATTGTATGGACAGAAATAATCTTATTAATTTTATTAAAAATGAATTAGTTGATACTCAGAGCAGCAGACACTAAACCCATTTGTTATTTTCACTACCTGAGAAGTTACTTTCTTTGTTACTTTGTTTTACTTTGCTATTGAGTCCTTCACTCTCTCTCTCTTCTTCCAAATCCAGTTTCTCCAAACCTCTGTAGCAGGCCACATGCTATGCTTCCTTTCTGTCCCAATTTCTAAGATAATTCTAGATCAGCAAATCCAAAAAGGGAAAACAACTCACTCCACAACAAAATGACATTAATCAACTAACATTGTTTATTGATAAATTTCAACACCAATGGTGTCAATCCCCCAATAAAAAGTCACAGACTAACAGAATGGGTTATAAAACAGGATCCTTTCTTTAGCTGCACCTTAAAGTCATAGATAGACATTACCTCAAGGTAAAGGAATAGAAAAAGATATTCCAAGCAAACGGACCTAGGAAGTAAGCTGGTGTAACATATCAGTATCTGATAAAATAGACTTCACACTAAAGCTAATCAGAAGACATGGGGAAGGACACTTCATACTCATCAAAATCCACCAGGAGGATATCACAACTCTTAATATCTATGCACCAAGCACAAGGGCACCCAATTTCATAAAATAAAATTCACTACTACAGCATAAATCCCATATCAACCTTACACAGTGATAGGGGGTGCATTCAATAATCCATTCTCACCAATAGACAGGTCATTCAGACAAAGACTAAACAGAGAAATGCTGGAATCAACTAATGTCATAAACAAAATGGACTTAACAAATATTTATGGAACATTTCACCAAACTACAAAAGACTACCTTTTTCTCAGCACCTCATAGAACTTTCTCCAACATTGACCACATACTTGGACATAAAGCAAGTTTTAACATATATAAGAAAACAGAAATAAAACCCTGCAGCATATCAGAGCAACACAAATTAAATTTGCATGTCAACAATATAAACAATAGAAAGCTTACAAACTAAGTTATAAAAGAAATTAAAAACTTTCTAGAATTGAATAAAATGAAAACACAACATACCCAAACGTATGGAACACAATAAAGGCAGTTCTAAGAGACAAATAGCACCAAGTATCTACATTTAAAAAAGAAAATTGGAGACATCTCATACTAGTAACTTAACATCACACTTGAAAGGTCTAGAACCAAAAAAGAACAAATCACACTCAAAAGGAATATATATTAAGACATAATCAAACTTGGGGCTCAAATCAATAAAATTGAAACAAACAAACAAAACAATATAAAAAAAATCAATGAAACAATGAGTTGGTTGTTTGAAACAATCAGTAAGATTGACAAGCCCTATCCAAATTAACTAAAAGGCAGAGACAGAAGATCCAAATTAACAAAATTAGAAATGAAAAGGGGCATATAACAACAGACACCAAGGAAATCCAGAGAATCTTAACAGCATACTTTAAAAACCTGTACTCCACCAAATTGGAAAATCTAAAAGTAATGAATCATTTTCTTGATACATACTGCTTACCAAAATTAAGTCAAGATCATATGAGCAACTTAAATAGACGCATTACCTCTGATGAAATAGAAGCAGTCATTAAAAGTCTCCCAGCTAAAAAAGTCCAGGGCCAGATAGTTTTAGTACAGAATTTTACCAGACTTTCTAGAGTTAATGCCAATATTTCTCAAATTGTTCCACAAAAATGAAAAAGAAGGAGCATTGCCCAGTTCCTTTTTAGAATGGCACAGTTATTCTGATAATAAAATCAGAAAAAGATCAAACAAAGACAATGACAGACCAATTTCCTACTGGGGTCCCACCTGGCATCCCTGTAACTGAGGAAATTAGTGGGCAATCAGGGACTGGGGACAAAAGATGATGACTTTTGGCAATTTAACTCTCTCTTGCTATTCTGGTGCCAAAGGTGATGGCTTTTGGCTATTTAACCCCTGCTAATAGCAGCAGGGTATTAGAAGGAAAACCTTAGTTACTTGGGCTATTTATCCTTTAACTTACTGGTCTCTAGCTGAAACTTGTTGAGAGGCTTGGAGTTCATTAACATTTTGTGAGCCAGAGAGATAAGAGAAGAAAGTCACATAAACACATGCACACTGGATGAATAAGGAAAGGACTACACCAAAACTTTATTTTTGCTTTCACCTTTTATAGCTTTTTAGACAAAAAGTTCCCTATGTAAGAAAAAAATTACCTCATAGATAAAATGTTACACAAAAAAGGGAGTTACATACAGAAGGATGTCAAAGTTAGTAAGTTCAAAGCAATGTTTCATTCTATAAGTTCATTATAAGTTCAAAGCAACAGTTTCACAAGGCCTTGCTTTATCATAGTACACACCTGAGGCTTTATTCTTTGACCTGACCTGGAATGAATGCCTATCTTTGATCACAAATCTGTCCCAAGCCTCTTCTCTTCTTAGTGCAATTTATGAAATATCATTGTATTCCTTATTATGCAGCCTTTACTTACTTTTTTATGAGGAGAGGGCACATTTTATTCTTGATTCTAACTTTCTTACATCTTTCTGGCAAAACAACTAAACCATCTCCTTATACTTTCTTCCTAAAATTACTTGACTCAAACCAGGAATTCTATGAAGTTATTAATTCATTTAAACAGCATTAAATTATGAAAGTTCATTTTCATGTTGATCTGCAGGAAATTTATCCAATATCGTAGGCTAACACCCAGGAAGTAATCATACCAGGCCATATGCAGTGAGGGTCTTCTGGTGTTCACTCACATAAAGCCAAATAAATGAGGAGTATGCCAATGATGAACATGAGAAAGCACATCAGTAGCAAGAAGTAATCCTGGGATGAAGTCTCTGGAGGTGTACCTCACCAGAGTACATCATCACAGCTAAGCAACATAGTGGGCTGTGTCCAAGGAGCTCACTTGGTCACTGTAGCTCTTCCTGTATGACATCAACCAATTTCCTTTATCAACACTGATGCAAAAAAATTCTCAATAAAATACTTGCAAACCAAATACAAGAATGCATCTAAAAGATCACCCACCATGATCAAGTAGGCTTCATCCCAGAAATGAGGAATGGTTCCACCTATGAATATCAATCAGTGTAATCTATCATATAAACAGACAAAACTCACATGATTGTGTTATTACATGCAGAAAAGTGATTTGACAAAATTTAACATTCCTTCATGATAAAAGTCCTGAAGGAATTAGGATAGAAGAGATGTTCTTCAATATAATACAAGCATTTTATAGCAATCCTATAGCCACATCAACTTAAATGAGAGAAACTCAAAACATTTCTAGTAAAATCAAGTACAAGAAAAGGATGTCCACTCTCTCTCTACATAGTCATTTAAAGTCTTAGCTAGAATAAGATAACTAAAGGAAATTAAAAGATAACAAATAGGAAAGGTATAAGCCAAAGTATTTTTATTTGGAAATAGTATTATTCTATACATAAGTAATCCTTTCCACCAGAAAACTCCTTCAGCTGATAAAGCAATTTCAGCAAAGTGGTAGGATACAAAATTAATTAACAAAAATCAGTAGCTGTCCTATATACAAATGACAAACAGACTAAAAAAAAAGAACATGGGAAAATAGCACCTTTCACAGTAGCCTCAAAAATTATAATGTCCTGGGGCTAATGCTAACCAAGCAAGTGAAATCCTTGTAAAATAAAAATTTTAAGACACTGAAGAAAGAAATTGAAGAAGACATCAGAATATGTAAAGACCCCCCCCATGGTCATGGATCAGTAGGATTAATATAGTAAAAAATGGTCATCCTATCAAAAAACAATGTACAGAATCAATGAAATCTTCATGAAAATTTCAACATAATTCTTCACAGGACTCAAAAAAGACAATTTATAGCTTCATATGGAAACACACACACACACACACACACACACAATCAGTATGAACAAAACTATATTCAATATTACAAGAACTGTTAAAGGTATCAGGCTCTCTGGTCTCAATTGTACCACAGAACTATAGTAATAAAAACAGCATGGTATTAGCACAAAACATACACTAGTAAATGGTATAGAAGACATAAATTTATACCTGGTTTTCAATAAAAACACAGAAATATACACTGGACTAAAGACAGCATCTTCTTTAACTTGTGCTTGTTAAACAGAAGAGTTGTATGTAGAATAATGTAAATGTATCTGTATTTATCACATTACACAAAACTCAACTTCAAATGGGACAAAGACCTCAACATAAGGCCAGACACACTGAATCTGACAGAGAGAAAGTCTTGAACTCATTGGCATGGGACAAAACTTCCTGAACAGAACATCCGTAGCACAGGCAGTAAGAACAACAAATGATATACAGGACCTCGTAAAACTGACAAAGTGATAGGTAACAAATGGAAAATGATTTTTACCAACTGCATCAATGCTGCATCAATATATATATACATATATATATATATTGGACATTAGCCCTCCAATATATTCATATATATATATATATGAACAAAATCTCACAAACTGGACATCAAGAAAACAACCCAATTTAAAAAATGGGATACAGATCTAAACAGAGAATTTTCAAAAGAGAAAACTCAAATGGCTGAGGACATATAAAGAAATGTCCAACATCTGCAGTCTTCAGAAAATACAAATCAAAACTACTTTGAGATTTCACCTTATACAAACCAGAATGATCAAATGATATAAATGAATAAAACAAATGACAGAATCTGGAGATAGAGTAACCCTACCACTGCTGGTGTGTTTTCAAAGTTGTACAACCAGTATAGAAATTAGTGTGGTAGCTCCTCAGAAAGATATAGACCAAATGACCTCAAGATCCAGGGACACCACTCTTGGGCATTTATCCAAAGGACTCTGCATTCTACTTCAAAAGACACTTTCTCAACCATGTTAATTTGATGCTCTATTTTCAAAAGCCAGAAATGTAAAACAACCTAGATGTCTGTCAATGTATGAATGGATAAAAATAATGTGATATCCTTCAATGGAATATTACTCAGCTGTTTAAAAAAATGAAATCATGAAATTCACAGGTAAATGGAACTAAAAAAAAAAAAAACCCAACCTGAGTGAGGTAACTCAGACCAAACAAATGTGATATTTGTTTATATGTAGGTGTTGCTGTTAAGTCATTGTTAAGAAAGCTACAACCCATAAAATTACAGAGGTTAAGTAGAGAGTAGGGGACTAGGGATCAGGGAGGTATTTCTCTAGGAAGGGAAAATATAATAGTTATGGATAGATGAGGTGTGTGTGTGTGTGTGTGTGTGTGTGTGTGCGTGTGTGTTGGAGACACAGGAACAGAAAGATTAAACAAGGAGGGAGCAGAAAAAGGGGTCAAGGAAGCCAATGTTTGGAGGGAGAGATAGAACTAAGGGCCATTTGATAGATCATATAGAAATCAAATATAATAGATTTTTAAAATATGCTCATATATGAAGGTGATCTAAGTGAAATTGCTAAATAATGGGAGAGATAGAGCCCTACCTGTACCTCTCTCACTACAAATTAAGTTTCCAGTAGAGGTAATGGGCTATATCTGATTGGGTTCTTGGCCAAACAGATCCTATGGGAACTCTAAACAACTAAGGGTATATTGCCAGCGCTACTGGTTGCTTTCTACAAACTTACAATAAGGCCCTACTACTAAAGATGGCACAGAACTCATTTGAATAAGAATAAGTTGAACTAGTGCCTATCTAGAACCTTTACATCTATGGACTAGCATCCATGGTACTAGAAGGTACTCTATATACTCCCAAAGGAGAGAAGTAAACACCAACCTAGCTACAAAACTTTCTGGTAACCTGACTGCAAGATACACTGGTGTACTAGTGGTACAGAGTCTGTGGGAGCAACCAACTAATAACCAGATGGAGCCCATACATACATAATTCTGCTTGGGTGCTAAGAACCTGAGATAAGATAGACCAGAAACACAAGGAAAAACAACATACTACTATTCTTCTGAATGAACACAGCCATAAAATGACTCTTAACAACATACTGCTATACTCATAGATCTGTTCCTTGCTCAACCATCATCAGAGAAGCCTCCTCCTAAAGCAGATTGGAATAAAGAAAGAGACCCATAACCAGACAATAAGCAGAGAGTATGAGACCTTGGATAGTCAGCCTTAAAAGGTATGTCTACATCAAAGTCCTTCCTTCAGGGCTTATGGAAATCTGTGGAAGATGAGACAAAGAATGTAAGATCCAGAGGGAGTGGAAGACACCAAGGGATCAAGGCCTGCTAGAAACAACAAGGTAGGTTTACATATGAACTCGTAGAAACAGAGGCAGCATGTACAGGGCCTGCACATGTCTGCACAAATAGGGTTCTACAGCTGAAAGAAGGGTACATATACTCAATGTCTAACCCAGTGGCTATCTCCAATTGATAACTACTCGTGAATGAAAAATTGGCTTTTCTCCAAGGATGTCTCACTGGGAAAACAGACTATTCTTAAGAGTAGACCTCATGCCCAGCAGTAGATCATCAACAACAACAACAACAAAACCCTCAACTTCTTTGGAGGCTCTTTGTCTCATAATGTTAAGTCAGAGCATGTTTTCCCAGTGTGTGTGTTGGCATCTATGTGCTTCTTGTGCTTTTATTTTTGCTCTGTTTCTTGTTTGGTTGTTTTGTTCTATTCTGTTTTGTTTGTTTTTGTTTCCTCGTTGTATATTTAAGTATTATTTTTTAGATGACTGCTTCTTTTCTGTTAAGTTCAAAAGCACTATACAGAGACAACCACTCACATATGCAAATGGCAAGAGTGTTTTCATTTAGAGAAAGTAAGAAGCCTGCTTTCTCCCTCAGAAGTTTTGATGCTGTAAACAGCATTGTTGCCCAACAGCAGAGGATGTGCTTGATCTCAGGTAGTGGGGAGGGATGTAGGCAGGAAGTATGTCAGATGCATGCTAACCTTGGCTGGATAACAGTGGGAAGTACTTAGCCTTGTGGGTTTGTCTTCATTAGCCCCTGACTAATGTACTTTAGCACCATACTCTAGGAATCCTGAATATAGACCTGGCCAGTATCTATGATCCTGGCCAGGATTTACTAAAGCTTGCTTCAAATTTGGCTCAAATATCATGGTTGTGGTCTTATTCTTGCCAGGTAGCATTAACAGCTACCCAGCATCATAGACCATAACATAGAATAGGGAGGTAAAATAAACCCTTTATTCCATAAGTTGCTTTTGGTAAGGGCATTTTAGCACAGCAACATTAATGAAAGGATGTCTACTGAATGAATACAAGAGTTTTATTTTGTTTGTTCAATTAAAACTGTTTCAGAGGGATTACGAGAACATGATGATGGAGGGCATTCTCTCTTCGCCCCATCTACTACAAGAATGAAGACCATTCTCAGCAATCAGACTGTCGACATTTCAGAAAATGTCGACATCACTCTGAAGGGGTGCATAGTCCTTCTGAAGGGGAACTCTGCAAAGGGACTTCAATCACATCAATGTAGAGCTGAGTCTTCTTGGAAAGAAAGAGAAAAGGCCCCAGGTTGACAAATTGTGGGGTGACAGAAAGGAACTGGCCACTGTCAGAACCATCTGCAGTCCTGTTCAGAACATGATCAAGGGTGTCACACTGGGCTTCCGTTATGAGATGAGGTCTGTGTACGCTCACTTCCCCATCAACATTGTTATCGAGGAGAACGGGTCTTTGGTTGAAATCCGAAATTTCTTGGGTGAAAAATACATCCACAGAGTTCAGATGAGGACAGGTGTTGCTTGTTCTGTCTCTCAAGCCCAGAAGGATGAATTAATCCTTGAAGGAAATGATATTGAACTTGTTTCAAATTCAGAGGCTCTGACTCTGCAAGTCATAACAATTAAAAACAAGGATATCAGAAAGTTTTGGATGGCATCTCTGTGTCTGAGAAGGGAACTGTGCAGCAGGCTGACGAGTGAGGCCTCAGTTTCCTAGCTCCAAAAACAAGATTCTGATCACGAGTACAATTTGGGCTCTTGTGGGAAATATTAAAAAAATGATTGGCGAGCTTCCCGAACTACTGCTGGGCACTGGCAACTCTATGCACCGTGGGCTGGTATATAATGGCTGACCTGTTATTATCTCAGGGAGACTCTGACTCAGAACTCAAAAATCTCTCCAACCAGCTTGCTAGGTTCCCACTGGCAGGTCACTACCACACCAGGCTCATGTTTTGTGGTGCACCTCAGGCAAACCCATGCTTTGCTGCTGTACCTTTCTCTCTGGAACCCAGATGAGCCACCACATGAGGGAAAACACAATACAAACTTAGTTCAGGAACAATGGTAACTCAATTGCTGGGCACAACACCTAAAATCCTAATCTCATAAGACTTATTAAATGTAAATCCTCCAGTGGCAAATCCTGATGGATCTGTCATGATACCAGGAAACTCTAGCAGCTACATCTTGCCCTTATGCTATCTCTGTTCAAAAGGCCCCTAACTCTCTCCTCCTCCTTCTCTTCCTCCATCCAACCCAGAAGTCCCTCCTATTCAGCTAGTGATTGGCTCCTTTATTTATTAGGAGATTTGCTCACAAGAAGTCACCTGGGTAGTGACTCATTCCTTGTCTTCAGCCCCTCCCAGGAGAGCAGAATTAGCATCAAAATATAAACAGCACCAGGCCCATCCACAACAGGCTCTTTGGAGACAATAAAAGATTGTATATTGAAAAAAACTGTTTTAGATCCTGTGTACAAGAAATGCAGGCACTAGGGATGGAGGAAAGACTGAAGGAATGGCCAACCAATAACTGGCCCACCTTGAGACCCATCCCATGAGCGAGAACCAATACCTAACAGCCTGAGACTCTGTTATGCTTGCAGACAGGAGCAAGTTGTCCTCTGAGAGGTTCCAATCAGCAGCTGACTCAGACAGATATGGATACCCACAGCCAAACAGTGAATGGAAGTTGGGAACTCTTATGGAAGAATAGAAGGAAGGATTGCAGGTCTGAAAGACCAACAGAGTCAACTAACCTGGACTCTTGGGGCTTTCAGAGTCTGAACTACTAACTAAAGAACATACATAGGCTAGACCTAGGCCTCCCCACACATATGTAGCAGATGTGAAGCTTGATCTTTATGTGAGCCCTGAACAACTGGAATGGGAACTAACCCAAAAGCTGTTGCCTGTATATGGGATATGTTCTTCTAGCTGGTCTGCCTTGTCTAGCCTCAATAGAAGAAGTACATAGTCTCACAGTCACTTGAAGTGCCAGGGTTGGGGGGGTGGCTGGGGGAGCACTCACTCAGGAGAAGGGGAGGGAGGATGGAGGAAGGATTGTGGGAGGAAGTGACTAAGAGGGGGACAGTGAGTGGGATGCAAAGTGAATAAATACAGAAATAAAATTAAATTTAAAAAACTGATTAAGAAATCAAATTTTAAAGAATTTTTTATGTATATGAGTGCTCCATCTGCATGTATACCTGCATGCCAGAAGAGAGCATCAGACTGCTGGGAATTGAACTCAGGACCTTTGAAGAGTCCTGAAGACTTCTTTGAAGAGGAAGAGCAGGCGGTGCTCTTAAGCCCTGAGCTATCTCTCGAGCCCTAGAAATCAATTTTTTAACTAGATTTCTGTTTATGCATGTGAGTACACTGTCACTGTCTTCAGGCACACTAGAAGAGGATATCAGATCCCATTACAGATTGTTAACATCAGGACCTCCAAAGCCTGTGGTGTCGCATGGGCAGGTCTCACAGACCTGTTGCCAGGGCAACAGTGCCATATTCCCAGAATCCATTGGGCTCACCTCCCACCTTTACCTGCAACCACTATGTCAGAACCCATATATATACACGGGGAACATTCCTCCATCTCTTTCTCTCTCCCTCCTCTCTTTCCACTACTGCCCCCCCTCTCAATTAAACCTCTTACACATGGAACTGTTTGTGCCTAATGTGGTATGTTCTGACATGACCCACCATTCTAACACATCATAGATAGTTGTAAGCCACCATGTGGTTGCTGGGAACTGAACTCAGGACCTCTGCAAGAGCAGCTAATGCTCTTAACCACTGAACCATCTTTCCAGCCCCTTAGACATCAAAATTTTGATGGCATAATAAAAACTACAGATATTTTATTTATTTAGAATTTATTTACAGATATTTTAAATACAGAAATTGATATTCATGCATGCCAATTAAATTAAGAATTGTGTAGAAGTATTTTCCTGAAATACACACACACACACACACACACACACACACACACTGAACCTTTAAGAATTTTAAGAAAAAAAGGAAAAATAGGGACTAAAACAAATAGAAGTAGACAAAAGTGCACATAAGCCAAGATCTCTCAGCATCTCTACTCTAGAGTTCTGATACCAATGGTGTTACAGTTTAATAATTACCATAAACTCTGGAGCATTGAGTCTAATTTTCAGCTGATACATTCCCACAGTTGACTATGGCTTAAAGTCATTATTGAAACATCAAAAGGGCAAAGATGACAAATGATCTGGGAAATGTGGGGAAAATGTGGATTTTCATGGATCAACAGTCTCACTGCTAACAGTGAGGGGAGAGAAGGAAGGCAGAGGAAGAGCAAAGGTGAACAAGATCCAGAGACTTCCTCAGTTGACATAGGGTCCTGGTTAATCTGTGTATTGCTATGGAGAACTCAGCAGAGGTGAACACTCAGACACAGTGTAAATACAGTCTATTGAAAGTCTTTATTCCAGCCAGCTGGGTTCACACCCAAGTACTAAGGGGACATAGCAATTGACTCCAAGTGCCCCAAACACAGGATTTTAAGAGCAGAACTCTCATCCAGGCATCTAGGTCAACAGCTACAGTGTATATGTTTGCCAAGGACCAGCCTTAGTTGGAGAGGGTTTCTGAGAAAAGGGTGCCTGAGAACACCAAATCAAATGACTCAAAGTCAAATCATGGGTCCATGCTGATAGCCTACTGTACTGGCTGGTTTTGTGTGCCAACTTGACACAGGCTGGAGTTATCACAGAGAAGGGAGCTTCAGTTGTCAAAGTGCCTCCATGAGACCCAGCTGTGGGGCATTTTCTCAAGTAGTGATCAAGGGGGTAGGGCCCCTTGTGTGTGGTGCCATCCCTGGGCTGGAAGTCTTGGATTCTATAAGAACCCAAGAGCAGGCTGAGCAAGCCAGGGGAAGCAAGACAGTAAAGAACATCTCTCCATGGCCTCTGGGTCAGCTCCTGCTTCCTGACCTGCTTGAGTTCCAGTCCTGACTTCCACTGGAGATGAACAGCCATGTAGAAGTAAGCTAAATAAACCCTTTCCTCCCCAACTTGCTTCTTGGTCATGATGTTTATGCAGGAATAGAAACCCTGACTAAGACCTACATTCTGTTCTGCTCAAGACAGCTTTCTTTTTCTTTTCTAAAAAGTCTCTGGATAGCTCATCTCTTGCAGCTCAAAAGCCTAATTTTTAAATTTACATGCCAGTTCAGTCATTATCCTAGGTTCACTTTTGATTATTCCATGAATCAGCATTCCATGATTCTAGCCCCTTGATTCTTAGAAAGAGGCAGCAAGCACAAGCACAGACAATAAATAGCTGGGTGGGCAGGTGTCCCATCTTGAAATTACCATTCCTACCATGCTTAGGCCTGGACCTAAACTCCCCCTGCCTCGGGCTGACCTTGAATTTAGGCATCTACCTGCCTTTGTAAGCATAAAACTTAACCTGTGGTTACCATTCCCTAAATCTCTTTATCCCCTTTCTTAGAATCTTTCTGACAAGTTGGCACATAGTGCAGCTGCCTCTGTTTCTTTATATCTGTGAATCTCCTTATACAATTGATATTGCATTCTTATACTTTGCATAGTTAAGAAATGATATATTTCTAAACTCATGTTTTCAGTGTTCTTTCCCATAGCCTTAAGAGCTGTCCTGCTGGTAGCCATGGTCTTGACCATGGCCTTGTGGAAAATTACTAGCTTACACATACAGTCCTGAGAGAACATGTGTAGTGTAACAGTAAGATTCTTTGTGGGTGTGGAGGACACTATGACCATTGGGTCCAGGAACTGAAGACTGCCACCTGGCCTCCCTTGTCCCAGGCTCTTCCCCCTCCCTTGAAGTTTTCTCCTTCTTGTGCTTATATTGCTAGTCCTGAAGTAATGTTTTTCAGAGCTTGATCAGACAACTGTCTTGCTCTCATTCCTCATGCCTCTTGTCTCTTTCAGTCTCTCTCTCCCCAGCCCTAGGTCCCTGTTGAATACTGTCCTAAAGGTCACAGCATTCTACCATTTTGCTGAGACATTAGACACACCTTTGCCTCCCAAACTTGTGTTGTCTGTGATCATCATGGAGCTTGGCAGAGAGGACATTCCTCAAAGGAGGAGCATGAGAATATGTACATTATTATACAAACAAGCCTTATGCACACAGCAATCATCAACACTCAAGGAGGCTTATACCCTACTGGCTATATTCAATGGCCTTGGCCTTGTCATTCTGTTCCTTACCTGAGGAGCAAGACTCCACACTTGTTGAAGCTTGTGTTCCTGTGTGTTGTGGTGGGGACTTTTCAGAGTAAGCACTTTTAGCAGAAGTTGAAATAAGGGATTAACCAGCTGGAGATGTATTCTGTATCCAATCTGTCCTCTGTCCATCTCATGTCCCAACCCCAGAATGGGAAGTTAAGATAGTTGTTAGCTGCAGTAGTTTCTACTCAAACAAACAGTTTTAACAAAGGCTAAGTTAGTTAGGACATCCTGACCTCTGTCTCCTAGAACAGAGTTGGTTAGTTTTCCATGAGATTCTCCATCAAGGACATCAAATTCTAGTTAAACCTAACATGGCCCCAGCAAGAATAAAAGATGGAGGAGCTTCTGCACTGTCCTGCCCCATCACAGTATCAGTGCTAATGCTTGTGTAAAATACATATCATATTTTAGGAAGAACAAGAAACAAATACATATGTGTATATTTGTAAGTTTTTAAAGATGAAGCTCTATGATATAAAAGTGCTGAGACTCAAATCAGACATAATGGGATCTGTGGAGAAGATAAACTAATGAATGAAAGAAATTCAAGGTGTAATGCAGAATGACATCTTCCCACACAGTGACTCTGGTCTGCATACTGCAGCCAAATAGCACCACTGTGGAGCACTTGAGAACAGGCATTGTCCAGTAAGTACACTTGAACATCCCATGAGGGATGGAATCCACAGTTCATGTTCAAAATAAGACGGTTTTCTGAAGGGAAACCAATGGCTTTGAATTTCTCTGTTGCACTGTTCTGAAGCATAGTTGATGAAATAATCTCCTACTGAGGTGAACCAGCACCTTCATAAGCAGTCTTGAAATATCCTGTCAGTAGTACCAGAGTATTTCAAGATAGGTTTTTAATCTGTGCAGCATGATTGCTAGGGTTTTCCTTAGAGGACCTCCTGGAGTAATGTTCATTGCCATCTGAATACTTGTCACTTTCCAAAGGATCTTCAGTCTTGACACAACATACAAGACTGATGTCACAAGGGTTTCTCCTTTCTCTTTCCTCCATGCAGCCTGTCTCCCCATCATAGATAGGGATGGAAAGGAATTCTGGGAGATGTATTTCCAAATTGGCACTGCAATCATTATACATGTCAAAATTGTGTTGCTGCAACTTTATTGCCAGAGAAATTTCTTCGTGTATCAATTTCTAGCAGTGAATTTCATAAATTACATTTTAAATAGTGTTGCTTTTCATTACTTGAGGTTAATTAACTCAGTTATATAAGTGAGTGTTTCACAATTAAAGAACGTGGGAAATAGTAGATGAATTATTTCTCATTAATTCATTAAAACATTCACATTAGACAGTTTGTTATGTGGTGATACAACCACAGAAACAGATATTCCTTTTCTGTGATGGAGAGATGATGTGGGAGCATCCCAGCTAAACAACTGTGAAGGCAGATATCTCTACCTGAAATGCCAATGATTTGTATTCCAGAAAGAAAGGGTAGTAAGACATACCTTGGCACATATGTGTCCTGCTTCTATGGGCTTCGATAGTCAAGATAATCTGAGAGTCACAGAGTCAAGTCATTAATTCAACACATCAGGATAAAATAAAAGTTCCTCTTTTCTGGTAGCACCAATTTCTTTGGAAACTTATGTTTTCTCCATTGGCTGAAGTGGCCACTGCCTATGGCCAGGCAGGACTCCCAGTGGAGGGACAAGGACAGCAACCCATCCACACAACCTTTGACCCAAAACATGTTTTGCCTACAAGATATGCAGGGACAAAGATGAGGCAGAGATGGAGGGAATGGCCAACCAATGACTAGCTCATATTGTGACCTATCTCATGGGCAAGAACTGATGCCTAACACTGTCAATGATACTTGTTATGTTTGCAGAAAGTATCCTAGCCTAACTGTCTTCTGAGAGATTCTATCCAGCAGCTAATGGAAACAGATGCAAAGACCCATGGTCAAGCCAGACAATGGTGGTGCATGCCTTTAATCCCAGCACTTGGGAGGCAGAGGCAGGTGGATTTGTGAGTTTGAGGCCAATCTGGACTACAGAGTGAGTTCCAGGACAGCCAGGGCTACACAGAGAAACCCTGTCTCAAAAAAAAAAAAAAAAAAAAAAAAAGACCCACAGTCAAATGTTGGAGCAAGGAGAGCCTTATGGAAGAGTTGGGGGAAGGATTGAGGAACCCAGAGAGGTTAGGGTCTCCACAGGAAGACCAACAGAGTCAACTAACTTGGACACTTGGGGGCTCCCAAAGACTAAACCACTAACCAAAGCCCTAGCATGGGCTGGACATAGGCTACCCACACTTATATAGCAGATGTGCAACTTGGTCTTCATGTGAGTCTCGCAACAACTGGAGCAGATGCTATCCTTGAACTTGTTGCCTGTCTGTGGATCTCATTCTGTTAACTTGACTTCCTTGTCTGGCCTTAGTGGGAGAGCCTGTGCTTATTCCTGCAGAGACTTGATGTGCCAAAGTGGAGTCATAGCCAGGGTAGGTTGATACCCAGGGGGCCTCTCTCTTCTTAGAGGAGAAGGGGGGGGGAGTGGATAGTGGGTAGGGGAGCTGTGGGAGGGGGGACTGGGAGGAAGGGGGCTGGATATTGGAATGTAAAGTGAATAAATAAGTTAGTGGAGAAGAAAATCTACGTGTTGTGAACAAATAAGATTGTTCACTCAAGCTGGGCAGTGGTAGTGCAGTCCTTTAATCACATCACTCATGAGGCAGAGGCTGGCAGATCTTTGAGTCTGTGACCAGCCTGGTCTACAGAGTGAGTTTCAGGACAGCAAGGGCTACACAAAGAATACCTGTCTCAAAAACAAAGAAACAAACAAACAAAACCCAAAACAAAACAAAAGAAAAATTGATCACTTAAAGCAACAGTCACAATTTTACTATTTTTGTCAAGCAGCTAATATGTAATTTTATTTAATAAGTTTTAAACGATCACTAATCAATATTATTATCTAACATTTAGAGAACATTCCCTAATGATAAACTCATATGTATAGTTATTCTACTATATTATTTATATTATTGTAACTGTATGTAGTAATGTGTTATTAGTTTTGATATATTTTAAATTTGAAGTGGTTTCTATAGCCCATTCTGAAGAAAACTTCCCTATTCATAGTTTCTCAGTCTTTCACTTACTGAGCGTTTCTTCACATTGTGGAAGAGGAGACTTTATCCATACTTGGATACACTTGAGAATATATTATTTTCTTCTTTTGTGTTCAACACATGCATAGCACACATTTTTGGATTTTCTCACTTTTAGGTTTTATTTTTCTGATGACAAGATTTCTTCTTCTTCTTCTTCTTCCTCTTCCTCTTCCCCCTCCCCCTCCTCCTCCTCCTTCTCCTCCTCCTCCTCCTCTTCCTCCTCCTCCTTCTCCTCCTCCTCCTCCTCTTCCTCCTCTTTAAGATTTGTTTACCTGTCCCTCAGCCTCAGAACTGGCTGGGGTCATGCTACAATGTTGTCTAATTGTCTTTTTTCTTTTTAATCCTCACTCCTGCACTAGAGAGCCTATTGACTGAACAGGTTCCTCAACATTGGAGCTCCAGTAAGTGGGGTACAGTGAAGGACACCACAGGAATTAGAAGCACATGCAAAGGAAAGTAAAGAAGATTTGGGCCTGCGTGAGTAAAACTTGTAGAAAGACAAGGTAATGGTAAAAATGTGTTTTGTGTATGTATTAAGAGTTATGCTAAAATCTAGAGAAGTGAAGATAATTCCCATAGATGTTTTTAATCTTTGGACCCTGACTAGAGACAGTTTATACCATAGACATGAGAGAGAATGGGTTTCAGAAAAGCAGTCCACCCTGACTCTTTGGGGATGTTTTAGCGAAAGAGAAGGAAAATGAACATAAACTGTTTCAGAGCACTCCTAGGGACATGAGGAGGTCAGGAAATGTGTCCTGCCTCCTCTCTGGCTCCTGAAAGAATGGTTCTCTTCCCTCTCTGTTGTCTGTCCTTGGTGCACCAATCTGTCCATGTCTGTCAGTTTATGTCTGTGTTTTCATTTCGTTGCTTGAATGTTCTATATTTCATGTTCAAAAGAAAAAATGGTTAAAACTTATCTGTTTGTTGTTTACCCCTTGATTTAGTTTTAATTAGTTTCAAAAAAAAAAAAAAAAAAAAGCAGTCTCAATTGGCCTTTGCAGCCTTGCACCTGTATTTAGGAGTCTAGCACAGGTGGAGAAGCCCTGCCAGGAACTGATTGTCTGCCCAAGCTGCTCTTAAAGGGTCTGAAGCTTCTCAGCTTCTATGGTATGGGAACTGATGATTGTTTTTCCTAGAAAAATCTCTGTGACTGTATTTATTTGGTTCAGCAGTGACAAGGTGCTCCTTTCTTGAAATTATAGCTAGAAAAAGTAAGAAAACTTTGTCCCATCTAAATATTTAAGATGTGTGTAGCTACTTTGTTTTTGTTTCTGACTGGTTTTAAAAGTATAAATATGTCCTGCATGCTTTGGTTAAAAATTATTGACTTATTATTGAGTATGATTAAAAATTTGTCACATTGGTAACAGAAAGTTGGCTTAAAACTGATTAATTCAGTTGGAGTCATTCTAGACAACAACACGTGGCATGAGCCTACCCAGGGAAACAGGTCTCTAAAGACATGTCTAAATTGGGATAATATTTTATGTAATTCTTATCCCAGAAATGAGACTTATAAAAGATAGGATTTAGAGCAGTGTCTCTTTGAGGTATTGGAGGCTGCACCATTGTGTGTTTGTGTGTAGGAACTGGCAGCCAAACTTTGTAGCATAGCAGTGATGCACTTGGTGTTTGATTCACTTGGTGTTTTTGGAGAGACTGGATTGTTTGTTGGAGATTGAGTTTTGCTTTCCAAAGTTGTGATTGTGCTCTGATGTTGCAAGGGAAACTTAAGGACAGCCAGAGCTATACAGAGAAACCCTGTCTCAAAACAAAACAAAACAAAACAAAACAAAAACATAACTGGGTTTTTAAAGAACCCAAAACTTTCATTACAGCTTCCTCATATCTTGCATTAAAATTTGCTGGGTGGTGGTGGCACACACCTTTAATCCCAGCACTTGGGAGGCAGAGGCAAGTAGATTTTTGAATTTGAGGCCAGCATGGTCTACAGAGTGAGTTCCAAGACAGCCAGGGCTACACAGAGAAACCCTGTCTCAGAAAAAAAAAAAAGCAAGGGAAACTTAAAAATTATAGTTAAACTGCCAATGTTCCATTGGCTGCAGTTTAAAGTTTGATCACATGCTCAGGATTCTATACTAACTCACACATATTTGTAATTAAGAAAAAAATCAAGCAGCTGGAGATTGTTGCAGGGTTTGCAAAGGGTTAATGAAACTATGGAACTTGTGGGGCCATAGCAGCCTGGCTTGCCTACTCCAGCTGCCATTCCAGGAAATGCATATAGAGTTATTTTTAATTTCAAGAATTGTTTTTATACTGTTCTTTTGCATTCTGGTGATGGTGGGAAGTTTGAATTTAGTAATTTGCTTATAATTTTAAAGAATCCATGAAGTGATATCCTTGGAATGTTTTGTCTCAAGGAATAGCTAATAGTCCTACATTATGTAAAAAAATTTGTCTGTACTTCAATACAAGAAGTTAGGACTTGGAACCATTCAGTGTATATTCATTTTAGGGATGGTATTTTATTAGCTGATCCCTCTGAAGGAGTTTTACTACAAACCCAAATGTTTGTAGTAAAAAAGCTTATACAATGAGCTTTAAAATTTTGGGGAGTGGTTGTTACTCCATAAAAGATTCAAAGGCAATATCCTTTTCAATATTTGGAATATCTGTTATAGCCTAAACAAATTGTACCACCAAAAATTCAAATAGGAAAAGATAATTTTCTTACTTTAAATGATTTTCAAAAGTTGTTAGATATTAATTGGGTAAGACCTCATCTTAAGCTTACTACAGGAGGATTAAACCTCTGTTTGATACCCTCAAAGGGGATGCAAATTCTAATTCCCCTTCACAATTAACTTATGAGGGATGAAAGGGAAGCTATTTGTCAACAATAGATACACTATATAGACTATGATCAATTGTTGGCTCTTTGTTAGCATTATTACTACTCATGTGCCTGCAGAAGTTCTTTGTGAAAATGGACCATTAATATGGCTTCATCTATAAAGACAGTTTTAATACCATATTATGAAGCAGTTGTTGTGTTAATACAGAATTGTAGGATAGAATTATGAAAATATTTTGGGAAAGAACCGGATGAAATATTTATTCCTTATTCCAAACAGCAATTAAATTGGCTATTGCAGAATACTGATATTTGGCCTATTGTATGTGCAAATTTTTCAGGGAAATTTGATAATCATTATCCAAAAGACAAGTTGTTACAACTTGCCTCTATACATGCTTTTATATTTCCTGTAAATTTACGCATGTAGCCCATAGAAAATGTGCTTACTGTGTTTACAGATGGCTTCTCTAATGGGAAGGCAACATATGTAATTTGATCACATGTTTATTCTCTTTGAATGTTTCCCCCCACTTCAGCACAAATAATTGAATTACATGCTGTAGCCACTGTTTTTGAAATGTTGAAAAATCAAGCTTTCAATTTGTATACTGTTATAGCCAATATATAGCTTATGGTTTACAATTACATAAAACTGTTCCTATTTTAGATACTGCTAATTCTCAAAATTTTCAATTATTCGGATACAACTCAATTTAAGAGAACACACTATTCCTTCCTTTATAGGACATTTAAGAGCTCACCACTGGATTGCCAGGACCCCTTAGTAAAGGCAACTCCATAGCAGATTTGTATACCAGGAAGGTTATAGTCCTTACACAGGAACAACTAGCCAAACAATCTCATTCTTTACATCATCAAAATAGTAATAGCTTGAGGCAACAATTTAGTATTCCTAGAGAATGTGCACGTCAAATTGCAAAGATTTGTCCGCAATGTCTTCAATTTCTTTCTGTACCACATAACGATGTTAATCCTCAAGGACTTATACCTAATCAACTATGGCAAATGGATGTTACTCATATTTCTGATTTTGGAAAATTAAAATTTGTACATGTGACTATTGACACCTTTTCAGACTTTCTAGTTGCAACTGCTTTAACAGGAGAAACAACTAAAACTGTAATTAGTCATTGCCTAGGTTGTTTTACTATGCTTGGTGTTCCAAATCAGATTAAAACAGATAATGGAACTGACTATTATAGTTGTCTTAGTCAGGGTTTCTATTCCTGCACAAACATCATGACCAAGAAACAAGTTGGGGAGGAAAGGGTTGATTCAGCTTATTTCCACATTGTTGTTTATCACCAAAGGAAGTCAGGACTGGAACTCAAGCAGGTCAAGAAGCAAGAGCTGATGCAGAGGCCATAGAGGGATGTTTGTAGCCCGCGCAGTCGTCTCACCTGGAAGAAGACATGCGGACACTAGGATCCTTCTGCAGCGACGTTTACTGCCCTCTCCCAGAGGGAAAAAGAGGCCGAGCCAATAATCAGCACTGCTTATATACACCACAGTGTGGTGTGTCCGCCCACAGTGCGGTGTGTCCACCCATGATTGGCTGTTTGCTCATCACCCCACGTGACGCCCCGGAATGGGCCGTGACATGGCGTCTTTTCACTCTATGCACATGCGCAAACAGTTCTCTATGCACATGCGCAAACAGTTGTTTACTAGGAGTTGACAGCGGAAGTAGGCACCATCTTGCCATGGCGAATGCCTCTTCAGCTCCACCGCTCCCCACAGATGTTCCTTACTGGCTTGCTTCTCCTGGCTTGCTAAGTCTGCTCTCTTATAGAACCCAAGACTTCCAGCCCAGGGATGGCACCACCCACAAGTGGCTCTTCCCCTTTGATCACTAATTGAGAAAATGTCCCACAGCTGGATCTCATGGAGGCACTTCCCCAACTGAAGCTCCTTTCTCTGTGATAACTCCAGGCAGTGACAAGTTGATACACAAAACCAGCCAGTACAACAGTCAAGCATTTGAGGTGTTTAGTTGACAACTTAATATTTCCCTTATTATTTGGATTCCTTATAATCCTCAAGAATAATGTAATGTGAAACAGGTATCTTAGAATATTGTTTAAGAAAACATTATCTTAAAATAAAAAACGGGGAGTTATTTCCCTATATACCACAAAGTTATTTAAATCATGTTCTTTTTATTTTAAATTTTTTAAGAATTTGAATGCTAAGGAGCTCTCTGCTGAGTGTCTATGGCACCCTACAACTAGGCATACTTATGCCTAGATGAAATGGAAAGATCCATATACTGCCATATGGCATGGTCCTGGTCAGGTATTTAATATGGGGAAGAGGGCATATTTATATTTTTTTCTGCAGGATGCTGCAGGCACATGGTAGCTGTCAGAGTGATTGGTGTGACATGCTGATGCTGGGACAAAGAATGATGCTGACCTGTGAGCTTGATGAGTGTCCTGACTATGGTGACAGGAATGCTATATTGGACATATGTTCCTGACCCACCTTTGCTTGCCTCTGTCCCAGATTGGACAAGCTGCTTTGCTTCAAGCTTTTAGACCTTGTGGGACAGAGAACATGAAGAATGTGGAAACTGTCTACAAAAAATTAATCAAAGAGAAATATATTGATTCTTCTCTTTCCCTTAATGTGACCAGTTATTCTGACTCAATCATGGACTGGTCTTGGTCTAGAAACCAATCCAATATTGAAATTGACAGTCGTCATTTGGAAGACTGGTTCCGGACATTTTCAGAGACATTTGAAAATTGACCACTACCTTGTATGAAGTTACATTTGCAGTGGATAAAATTGCTTATTTTAAGGCCTGGTGGTGGCAAGGTCTGTGAGCCTGTCAGGAAGCTCCATGAGGACTGGCATGTAATTAAGAATCAGTTTTGAAATTTTCTTATTTAAGAGACTCTGATAATTAAACATTTTTTTAAAACTTTTAAGTTTCTATCATTAAAACTAAATACTTTATAAGCACTAAATGTTTATCATCAGAGAAGTATTATGTCCATCCTTTGCATCCAAAGTTGCTGTAATTGGGAAAAACTTCAAAGACACTTGCAGGGTGTTTGGCATAATTCTAACACCTCTCTGAATGTTTTAACTTTGCATAGTGAGATTATAAGTTTAAAGAATGCTGCTCTGCTGAGCTTTGATGCTGCAGATACTGCTGATAAAATTATTCATGGTCTGAGGTCAGTATTTCCATCTTGGTCAAGTTTCAAGAATGGCATACATAGCTTGATCCTGCTGGCCCTTCTTGTCCTGGGAATACCTTTTATTCCTGCCCATCATGTTAAAGCTTGCCTTTAACAATATCAGCATGTTGGTGACCAAAGTACATGGCTTGAAACTAAAAATGGACCCCCAAACAGAGTTATTAATTTAACAGGCTGGCAGCCAAGGATTGGTAAGCTCTGCAAAGAGCCTTACCAACCTAAGACTGAAATGTATTGCTTTTGATAATGCATATTCCATGACAGGTTAGGAAAACATTCTTGTCAGAACCACCTAATACAGGCTCAGTCTTGTTTATTAAATAAAAAAGGGGAAGATGTGGAGAGCTTTTGGGGGCTGCTTGGCAGGAATCTGACATTAAGCCATGACAAGGAAGTAAGCTCAGTCAGGAATCTAATTTTAGGCTAGAACAAAGAAGTAGGCTTCAGGCATGAATATGACTTTGGGCTAGGACAGGGAGGTAGGATCATATATCTTGGTCATCCTGATAAGCCCTTAGAAACAGTGATCACAGGCTGGTAAGATGGCTTAATGGTTATGAGCACTGACTGCTCTTCTGAAGGTCTTGAGTTCAAATCCCTGCAACCACATGGTGGCTTACAACCATCTGTAATGAGATCTGACGTCCTCATCTGGTGTGTCTGAAGACAGCTAGAGTGTACTTAGATATAATAATAAATCTTTGGGCTGGAGAGAGCGGGGCTGACTGAAGTGAGCAGGCCCAATTGGAATGAGTGGGGTTGGAGTGAGCAGAGGTCCTGAATTCAATTCCCAGCAACCACATGATGGCTCACCACTATCTGTACAGCTACAGTGTACTCATATACATAAAATTAATAAATAAATCTTAAAAAAGAAACTGATCGTGGGAGTGATCACCGGACTTTATTACCTTGCTTATTCCTTGACTATTTGTGTTTATTGTACTGCTTGACTTTATTACTTGCATGTAATTAAAATAGTATAAAAGAAGATTGGGAAAAAATGGACCTGCCTCAGCCTCAAAACTGGCTGGGATCATACTACAAAAAACAAAAACAAACACAAACAAACAAACAAGCAAAAAATATTTGTTTATTTATTATGTAAACAATATGCCTTCATGTATGCCCGAAGGCCAAAAGAGAGCACCAGATCTCATTATAGATGGCTATGAGCCACCAGGTGCTTACTGGGAATTGAACTCAGGTCCTCTGGAAAAGCAGCTAGTGTTCTCAACCTCGAAGCCATCTCTCCAGCCTGATGACAACACAAATTTGTATTTTAATTGTTAAATACAGGAGAGTCCAGTACATTAACTTTAAGGTTTTTCATTGAAACTTTCGGTTATTCCTCAAGATTAGGATTTGGCTCAGTTCTTTTGGAATATATTTTCATTGCATTCACTGAATGCCTATAGATGAAAAAGTGGTGTGCTGTAGTGAGATTATATGGAGTTTTTAACTCAACAGTTTGACACTTTTCAAATAAGAGCCCCCTCATAATAATGAAGTGTAGGAAGCCATTTCATAAGCACATCACCATTACAAGATGGCATTTGGCTTGCCGTTAGTATCAGAATGCCTTGCCGTTGAACGCTTTATGCGCGTGTGCTTATGCATCCCAACGAGTGCCCTTGATCACGTCAGATGGCCTGATCGTTACACAACCTATCATGAGTCGCCACGTCTGAGGCGAGCATACGCCCCTATATAAGGGAGGGATTTTGATATAGTCGGGGCTCTCCTCCTCAACTGAAGCTTGTGAAAAGTAAAGATTGTGCTGCAGAAGAATCCGTTTGTGCTGCGTTTTTCCTGCCGGCGGGAAATAGCGCGCAGCAATGAAGGAGTAATTTTAACCCCCTAGTAACTGGCCCTATACTGCCTCTCATCAATATGTATATGGACATTGGAGTTAACTCTCTCATAGTAGTAGGATATTAGTAAACTTGACTTTGACAAATGAGATATTAATAAACTTTGAGAGAGTACTGCCATGAAAAGCACTGATATCCCTTGCTGTTATACTCTTACTTGGTGATGTGAGAAGTATGGGCTAAGTTGTTATAGACAAAAGATGCAGGTTAACAGACCAACTGTAAATGGCAGGCATGTATGTGAAGCTCAGTTAAGCTTCCAGATGGCTGAAGGTGTGAGTTACAGCTGAGAACAGATATAAGGCCCAGCAGAACATCTTCTAAGAGTTAATGGAAGTTGTGAACAAAATATCATCTAAGCAATTAGATTATGGAATATTTATTACAATAATGAAGGTATGTAATACAACAAAACAAATTTAATAATATAATATACTAAGTAAAATTCATATAACAGAGTAAACATAATAATATATAAAATATGAGGATTTTGGAGAATGGTTTTGTCTAATGTTAATAATAGCTGGAAGGAGGAAGAGAAGCCATCATATGTAATGAGCTAGTGACTGAGTGAAGTTCATTCAGGACTAAAGTCAAATAAGTTAGAAAACATCTTTTCAGATGCTTATTTTGTGGTGTCAGCATATTCTTTTATTGAAGAATAAAGTATTTCTGGACAGGACAGGATTTAATTCCTGTTCTAACAAATCTTGGTAGCATTTTTGAAAAATAATTGTTATTTGAATAGCATAGAACCAAAGAAAGAAGCAAAAGTGTGGTCATGGGTATTGTAGACTCCAGTATGTGAGTAAATCATGGATAGGTGTCCAGATGGGCAGATCCCAATGGGACCTCAGACATCTTGCTGCAGGTGTTCCTTCTGTAGAACACAGTGATATTTAATGATCTAGGATCCAGAGGTTGTCCCGTACTCACTGTTGAATGAAACATAAGTAAGACATCCTGGTATAAACATCCTCTTAGATACTACACTGACCTCAACTCCTGTTGCAATACATTTTGTAAATATTTCCTCAAAGCAACAAGTTAAACATCATCAAAACAAGAAATGCTAGAACCATGAAGGGATCCCAGGCCTATGTTCTTGGAGTTTGCATCTCTGCTCTGGACAGTGAAACTCTACCTGTCAACTTTAAGAGCTGGGCTTGAGTGATACTCACTCCTGATTCTGGGAAACCTTTGTGACCTCCATACAGTATTGAACAAACTTAATGTAATAAGTTGTTTCTAACACTCATGGATATATTTTTTCTGTCATTGGAATGGAAGTACGTAAGGCTGACAGAATATTTTTAGAGTGAACAACACAGGTAATAAGGAGAAACACAGGACTTTACATTCTAGAATGCTTGTCTGATGTTAAATAATTTTTTTTAAAAATTTTACTCAAAGACCATTGTTCTTTAAAGTTTTTTGAAAGGATCCTTTGTGGTTTCTTGGGCCACTGAGAAGCGAGCAGAGAAATACAATATGTGTATACTCAGCAAATCACATGGATTTCAATCTGGCATATGTATCATGTATATGCATAAGATTCCATGTACAGTTTTATTTGAAAAAATTGTTGAATTCTTTAATAACACAACATGTCCTGGACTTCTCTGATTGGATTAGCAACTATGTAAATTTGTAGATGTCCTCTCTCAGCGTGTAGACAGGTCTCACCTGACAGCTTATCCTTTGCAGGAGGAGCAGATGGACATTGAAACATTGTGTTGTTACCTTTGGGATGTGTCTGTCCACTAGTACAGCTTCTACTGTCATCTTGGGCAGCCTTCACCGCATAAAAACCAATTAAACAATTGATGGTGTGTAAAATCTCCTCACTGTTATTACATATCACAGAACCTTTATCTGAAAATTTATTGTTGTCTTCTCCAAATATTTCCTCACAGTTCTTAATGAAATATTGCACAAGAGAAATTTATAACAACATAGGACAAAGATGGCATGCTGTCATTTGGAATAGTTATGAATCACATTTAATATAGAAGTCTAAGCAAGGAAAAATCTGAAATACAAACTTCTGATAAAAACTCACTAATAGGTGTAACTCTAAACAAGTAAGTGAAAGACCTATATTACAAGAACTTGAAGTTCTAGTAATATAGAACTTCACTATAGTGTATAGTGTATAATGTAATATAGGAAGAAATTGAAGATATTAGAAGATGGAATGACTTACCATTTCATGGATTGGTAGGATTAACATAGTGAAAATGTCCATCTTACCAAAAGCAATCTATAGATTCAGTGCAATCACCATCAAAATTCCAACACAATTTTTGTATACTTTGACAGAGCAATTCTCAACTTCATATGGAAAAGAAAAAACCCAGGATAGGTAAAACAATCCTGAACAATAGAAGAAGTTTTGGAGTTACTACCATCCCTGATCTCAAGCTGTAGTATAGAGCAATGGTAATAAAAACTGTATGATACTGGTATAGAAACAGACAGATTTGTCAATGGAATGGAATTGAAGACCCAGAAATAAACCCACTCTCCTACAAATACTTGACATTTGACAAAGAATCTAAAGCTATACAATGAAATAAAGAAAGCCTCTTCAACAAATGAGCCTGGTCTAATTGGATATCTGCATGTAGAAGAAAGCAAATTGACACATATTTATCACCCCACATGAAACTCAAGTCCAAGTGGATCAAAAGCCTCAATGGAAAACAGGATAGACTAAATCTAATTGAAGTGAAAGTATTAAATAGCGTTAGACACACTGGTAAGGAGACAATTTCCTGAACAGAACACCAATGGCTCAGGCTCTAAGATGAACAATTGAAAATGGGATCTCATGAAACTGAAAAGCTTCTCTAAAGCAAAGGACAAAATGGCTGCCTACAGATTGGGAAGAGATCTTTACTAGCTATACATCTGACAGAGGGCTAATATCTAAAATATATAAGGAACTCAAGAAGTTAGATATCAACAAACCAAATAACCCAACTAAAAAATGGGGTACACTGAATCTGTAGATTGCTTTTGGCAAGATGGTCATTTTTACTATATTAATCTTGCCAATGCACGAGCATGGGAGATCTTTTCATCTTCTGAGATCTTCAATTTCCTTCTTCAGAGACTTGAAATACCTGTCAAACTGCCACGGACTGGGTTTCTGCGGTGACCCCTTATTCCTCAGAGTGATGAAAGTTCTGGCCAGGTGGGCAAGGGATTTGGCATGTGGCAGACAGAAATGACACAAAGAAGTGTGGTATCTGAATGTGTTTTCACAAAATAAGAATCAGGCTTATATAGTATGTAGAAACAGGGTGAATGTCAGAGATCACATAGGCAGGTAGCAGTCACATCAAAGACAGTAGATCAAACAGCCACGTGTAAATGATTCCTTCAGAAGTACTCTTCCCCACTGGGCTACCTTAGCAGCCCTAAACACTCAACTGTGTAATTCTTCTAGGTTGTCAGAAGTATGTACCAGGGGGTCTCGTTCTAGCTAACCTCTCATGAATAATACATTACTTTAACTTCTGGGAGTGATTCCTGGGAGTATTAGTGACAGATTCCCCATTTGCTAGGGGAGTTGACCACCTTCTCTCTAATATGTGAAATAATTTGCCATTTGCTGTCTGTAAACTTTAATGCCTTGTCTTTTTCCACTCTCTGGAGGCAATCTGTCTGAATAGAAAACATCCTTGAGGAATTCCAGGCCAAGAATTGTGACCCTCCTTCTGCTGAGGGTTGATTCATCAGACCCTGCTTTGCCACAGATAACCATGCCTCTCTGCCCTTGTCCTGCTAATTGCCATGCCTCTCTCCAAGTTCCAGTTACGTTGGAAGTACCGCCTCCAGAGACTGAAGGAGAAGTTGCTGATTGGGCCAAGTTGCTGACGAATTTGGGGGATGGGTTTTGCCTTACCTATTGTACCTGGTTTCACTTGTAAAAAAGAGAATTGAATGAAAGATGGCTGATTGAAACACATCGGTGTTTGGCTTCTTTTTACGAACCCTTCCCGCAGTTCCGGTAACCCAAAATGGTTTTCAAGGACATTGACCCCATTCCAGAAAACCTATTCATACTTGTGGCTGCTGGACGGCTACAGAGAATCAGCTCAGCACTGATTAGGATTAGTTGGAACATTATGGGGGCTGGAAACATTGTTCAATTTAGTTTGGCTATAACCAAATATTTCTTAGGGCACTTTTT
>NW_022196894.1:17961897-17964367 GCF_008632895.1 Mastomys coucha | reverse complement strand
TTTTGGCATTTGATATTATTTATTCATCTGGCTAGAGATCTGTCTGTGCCCGACAGTACCCCTTTCTCAGACTCAAAGAAGACACTGAGCATCATTTGAACTGCTCCAGCTGTGGTGAGACAGCCACTAGGCAAAAGTTGCCTCTTCATCTGCAGACGATATTGTCCAAAAGGACACACAGGCCTAAGACTGCATATATCTGCCAAGACAGAGTAGGCGAGTCCTTCCTGTTTTTCTTGTCTGTCAGACATTCATGGGCCAGAAGGCTAAATATTAATGCTCCAACGTTTTAAAGTAAGAACTGTCCAGGTGTCCAGCAGTCTCTTATTAATTGACAATGTTTCTAGAAGCTGTGTTAGACTTCCCATATGTTCTCTATTATTCCATCATTCCTGGATTTCTGGTAGAGTTGAAAGACTACGAAAGTTAAAAGAGATACAAAATAAGTCGTTAAAAAAACTAGTGCAGGTAGCTAAAAAAGTGTTTTAAGCAGAGGAAAAAAAAGTTGCAGAAAGACTGTAAAAGGACATAATAAAGAAATAGAACATTTAAAAGAAAGTTTTTAAAGATAATGTCTAATATGAGAGTCAGAAAAAATAAGAGGCTAGAGAGCTAGAAATAAAGACAAGAAAAAAAAAAGCTAAAAAGCTTGTGAGCCAATAAAGTAGTGCCTGACAATAAAAAAGAAAGTTAAGAGTTCCCCTGACAGTTATGTTAGAACTGTGCTTAGAGACTGCAAGGGCAGTTACAAGAACATCCATTATAACATTGTAGCATAATGCTTATAAAGAGTTAAAAACTGCCATTGATTTAAATAAAAAAAATGTTGCTTTTATGTAAACCATTCAAGAGTCATTAGAGACTCCATAAGTAAGCTCATAAAAAGACTAAATAACTATAAGTCCATATGTGCTAAAAAATTAGTTACTTTTATCAAAAAAATAAGTGCTGTTCAGATTTTAATGTTATGCCAACAATACTATGCTTTGCAAGGCCAGGAAAATCTACTGATATTTAGTTCTATGATTAGAACTATCTACTAGAAAAAGGCGAGTCCTACAACACTCAGAAGAAGCTCCACTCCCAGGCGCTCTGACACACCCGAGATTAGAGGTGAGCGGGAACCAACATCTGTTCCAACACTGGGAGTAACTGGGTCGAGCAGTTGGTGAATGACTTTATGGATAGACTATCTTAATACCTATACCATTTCTTAAATGAATGTAACCTGTTCTCTGTGGGCTGAGAAAGAAGTCACTCACTCAAGTCAAATAGTTTTGACCATAGCAGGAAATCTGTATCCAAAAATTGAGCCTACAATTCATTTCTTGGTGCAGCAGAACTATCAACTTTCAGCTTACCTATGATGGAGGTAAAATCCAATGTCTAAAAATTGTTCTTATTTTGAGACAAGATTTTAAACTCTACTAAATACAAAACAAACAAAAAGACTTTATATATTTATGTTCATTTAAGAAAATACTAGTAGTGATGTATTGTTTTGAAGTATACAGTTAATATGTTTGGAGTTATTTAAAATTTATATTGAGAAAAATGTATTTTCACTATTGCTATAGATGAGCATCTACATAAGACTGTTAAATTGATTGTTGTTTTATATCAAACAACTTTTATAATACTCATTTGTATCTTTATAATATTTTATAAATTTTAAAGAATATGACAAAAAATACTCTATCAATATGTACTACATTTGTGAATATATTCATCTAAAAAAATCAATAAACTTTCAAAAAAAAAGAAAAAGAAAAAAAAAGAAAGAAAGAAAAAGGGGGGAATGAAAAGAAAAATAAAAGCCCAGCACAAGCTTGCTCACGTAAGCCTGGGATTGAAAGAGTTTAATTTGAGACTGGTGCTGGCTAATGAGAGGATTACAGAAAACCACAGGGGGCCAGGCCTGTGAATACAAATCAAAGCAGAGGCAAGCAGGCTGTTAGATATCCCAGGGACTGGCAGGTCAGGAAGACATAAAACATAAAGGTAGAGAAAGCATGCAAGGACATGTCTGGGCAGACACTGAGTAGTGGGCCATCTGGTCCTCTTAGATATAGTTGAAGGTCAGCTAGAAACCCCCGAATAGCACCTCCCTTACACAAACCTTAGAAATTTTCCACTCTGTTCTACATATACTAGTTGATATTTGAACTAGCCAATCATGTATAGCCACACTGATTCCTTTGTTCCCCCAGACCTTTTTCCTATATAAACCCCTAACCCCTGAGCCTCGTGGTCGATTCCTTGTCTCCTTAGTGAGATTGGGGATCTGCCTGGAGTGCTCCGATTAAACTGCCTCTTGTGATTACATCAAGACAGTCTCTCGAGATTCTTTGGGTGCATGTCTTCCCGAGATTTGAGTGGGGGTCTCCCCACAGGGGTCTTTCAGTACCATGAGGTGCTGAGAAGAAGGTATATCCTTTTGTTTTAGGATAAAAAGTTCTATAGATATCTG
>NW_022196894.1:17943399-17960921 GCF_008632895.1 Mastomys coucha | reverse complement strand
CTGAGATTCTCTCTTCTATCTATTGTATTCTGTTAGTGATGCTTGCATCTATGTTTCCTGACTTCTTAAGTAAGATTTCTAATTCCTGAGTTGTCTCTTTTTGTGATTTCTTTATTGTTTCAACTTCCATTTTTAGGTCCTGGATGGTTTTACTCAATTCCTTCACTTGTTTGTTTGTGTTTTCCTGCAATTCCTTAAGGGATTTTTGGGTTTGCTCTTTAAGTGCTTCTATTTGTTTACTTGTGATCTCCTGCAATTCTTTATGGGATTTTTTTGTTTCCTCTTTAAGGGCTTGTACCTCTTCACCTGTATTCTCCTGTATTTTCTTAGGGCACCTTTATGCCTAAATAAAGAAAGCATGCAGATCTCTCCACAGATTTTAGCCGAGACCCATCTGGAACACATCTAAGTTAGGAGATGCCAATGACTGAATACCCAGGAGACACAAACTTCCTTTGAAGTCATAACGCCTCTTGTCCATGATCAGGCTTTTAACCCTGATACTGTAGACCTACTAGGGTAGACGAGTGAGCACAACATCAAACAGATATTTTACTTGCTTAGTTAGAGTCACACCAAGGTATTTTATATTATCTGTGTCTATTAGGAAGGGTGTGGCTTCCCTAGTTTCTTTCTCAGCCGATTTATCCTTTGTGTAGAGAAAGGCCACTGATTTGCTTGAGTTAATTTTATATTCAGCTACTTTGCTGAAGGTGTTTACCAGGTTTAGGAACTCTCTGGTGGAATTTTTGGGGTCACTTAAGTACACTATCATATCATCAGCAAATAGTGATAATTTGACCTTTTCCTTTCCATTTTGTATCCCTTTGATCTCCTTTTGTTGTCTAATTGCTCTGGCTAGGACTTCAAGTACAATATTGAATAGGTAGAGCGGCCTTGCCTAGTTCCTGATTTTAGTGGGATTGCTTCAAGTTTTCTCCATTTAGTTTGATATTGGCTACTGGTTTGCTGTATATTGCTTTTACTAGGTTTAAGTATGGGCCTTGAATTCCTGATCTTTCCAAGACTTTTATCATGAAGGGATGTATATGCAAATTCATCTGGAATAATAAAAACCTAGGATAGCAAAAGCTATTCTCAACAATAAAAGAACATCTGGTGGAATCACCATCACAGACTTTAAGCTGTACTACAGAGCAATTGTGATAAAAACTGCATGGTGTTGGTACAGTGACAGGCAGGTAAATCAATGAAATAGAATTGAAGACCCAGAAAGGAACCCACACAAATATGGTCACTTGATCTTTGACAAAGGAGCTAAAAACCATACAGTGGAAAAAAAGATAGCATTTTCAACAAATGGTGCTGGTAAAACTGACAGTTAGCATGTAGAAGAATGCAAATTGATCCATTCTTATCTCCTTGTACAAAGCTCAAGTCCAAGTGGATCAAGGACCTCCATGTAAAACCAGATACACTGAAACTAATAGAAAAGAAAGTGGGAAAGAGCTTCAAGCACATAGACACGGGAAAATTTCCTGAACAGAATACCAATAGCTTATGCTCTAAGATCAAGAATTGACAAATAGGACCTCATAAGATTACAAAGCTTCTGTAAGGCAAAAGACACTGTCGATAGAACAAAATGGCAACCAACAAATTAAGAAAAGATCTTTACCAATCCTGTATCTGACAGAGGGCTAATATCCAATATATACAAAAAACTCAAGAAGTTAGACTCCAGAGAACCAAATAACTCTATTAAACAATGGGATACAGAGCTAAACAAAGAATTCTCAAATGATGAATCCCAAATGGCTGAGAAGCACCTAAAAAATGTTCAACATCCTTAGTCATCAGGGAAATGCAAATCAAAACAACTCTGAAATTCTACCTTACACCAATCAGAGTGGCTAGGACAAAAAACTCAGGTGACAGCAGATGCTGGAGAGGTTGTAGAGAAAGAGGAACACTCCTTCATTGCTGGTGGGATTGCAAGCTGGTACAACTACCCTGGAAATCAGTTTGGCGGTTCCTCTGGAAATTGGACATTGTACTACCAGAAGACCCAGTTATACCATTCCTGGGCATATACCCAGAAGATGCTCCAACATGTAATAAGGACACATGCTCCACTATGTTCCTAGCAGCCTTATTTATAATAGCTGGAAACTGGAAACAACCCAGATATCCCTCAACAGAGGAATGAATACAAAAAATATCGTACATTTACACAATGGAGAAACTAGAAACAACCCAGATGTCCCTCAACAGAGGAATGGATACAGAAAATGCGGTACATTTACACAATGGAGTACTACTCAGCTATTAAAAACAATGAATTTATGAGATTCTTAGGAAAATGGATGGATCTGGAGAATATCATCCTGAGTGAGGTAACCCAATCACAAAAGAACACACATGGTATTCACTCTCTGATAAGTAGATATTAGCCAAGAAGATTGGAATACACAAAGTATAATCCAGAAACCACAAGAAACTCAAGAAGAAGGAAGACCAAAGTGTGTATACTTTGTTCCTTCTTAAAATGGGAAACAAAATACCCATGGAAGGAATTGCATAGACAAACTATGGAGCAGAGATTGAAGGAAGGACAATCCAGAGACTGCTCCACCTGGGAATCCTTCCCATATTCAATCATCAAATCCAGACACTATTGTAGATGCTGGCAAGTGCTGGCTGACAGGAGCCTGATATGGCTGTCTCCTGAGAGGCTCTGACAGTACCCGACTAATACAGAAGTAGAGGCTCACAGCCATCCATTGGACTGAGTATAGGGTCCTCAATGAAGGAGCTAGAGAAAGGACCCAAGGAGCTGAAGGGTTTGTAACTCCTTAGGAGGAACAACAATATGAACTAACTAGTACCCTCAGAGCTCCCAGGGACTATACAACCAACCAAAGAGTACACATGTTGGGACTAATGACTCCAGCAGCATATGTAGCAGAGGATGGCCTATTTGGTCACCAATGGGAGGAGAAGCCCTTGGCCCTGTGAAGGTTCTATGCCCCAGTGTAGGGGAATGCCAGGGCCAGGAATCAGGAGAGGGTGGGTTGGTGAGCAGGGGAAGGGGGGAGGGAACAGGGACATTTTTGTTTTTGTTGTTTCATTTTCTTTTCTTTTTTTCTTTTTTTTTTTGGAGGAGAAACTGGGAAAGGAGATATTATATGATGTGTAAATAAAGAAAATATCTAATAAAAAATAAAGAAGAAAGCCTAACAAATAAAGTTGGTATATTCTGAACTCAAAAAAAAAAAATGGTGTACAGAGGTAAATAGAGAATTCTCAACAGAAGAATCTCAAATGGTCTATGAGCACTTAAAGAAATTTTTGACATCCTTAGTCATCAGTAAACGTAAGTCAAAACAACCCTGAGATTCCATCTTACACCTATCAGAATGACTAACATAAAAAACTCTAGCTACAGCACATGGTGGTGAGGATGTGGAGAAATGGGACCACTTCTCCATCGCTAGTGGCAGTACACACTTGTACAACCCCTCTGGAAATCCATCTGGTGGTCCTTTGAATACCGTTCCTGGGTATATATCCAAGAGATGCTCCACATTATCACAAAGACACATGCTCCACGATGTTCATAGCAGCCTATTTGTAATAACTAAAGAGAGTAAACAACCCAGATATCCCTCAACTGAAGATAGATACAGAAAATGTGGTTCATTCATACAGTGGAATACTATTCAGATATTGAAACCAAGTCTTAACCCTTGAAAATTCAAAATACAAAGATTCTCAAGACTCAAGGACACTTCTTAATTTTAGGTCCCTTTAAATTAATAGACAAATCTCATGCATCAAACATGCAATGTCACAGAATATTATTCCACAACACAGTAATGTGGACTAATGGTCTGATGCAAGACCAAGCCTCAATTGGGAAAGCAAAATCCAGTAGCACCAAGACCAAGTATGGAACTTCAGTTTTCTTATGCTAAGATGGCTCTACTCTCCAGCTTCTCTTCCTGAATCATGCAAATTGCTCTCCTGTGACTCCACTCCCTGTATGTAGCTCTTCTTGCTAGATGTCAAATAATTCTTATATCTTCAACAGATCTCTACTGCAACCCAGGTTTCACTTTCACAACTTCATGAAGTGCCCTCTTCTCTCATGGGTCCTTCCCTCTCAGAACCTTTACACAGGGACTCCCTTGCCACACACACTCTGGTAACAGCTGTCTGAGAAGTATCTGTCTTCATGTGAGAACCCCAACAACTGTAGTGGGGGCTGTCCCTAAAGCTATTGCCAGGTTGTGGAATCTATTTTTCTAACTGGGCTGCCTTGTCTGGCCTCAGTGGGAGATGAAGTACCCCCTATGGGGTGTTTATATAGAGTCCTAGGGCAGGTGAGAGGCAGACTGAAAGAGACAAGAGACACAAAGAATGAGAGCAAGACATTTGTCTGATCAAGATCCAAAAACTTTAGTTCAGGGATGGCAATATAAGCACAAGCAGGAGAAAGCTTCAAGGTAGGGGGGAGATCCTGTGACAAGGGAGGGGGAAGATCCTAGGGCAAGGGAGGGCTGGTAGCAATCTTCAGTTCCTGGAACCAAGGGTCACAATGTCCTCCACACCCACAAGTATTGTTAGACTACACATGTTTTCTCAGGGCTGTAAGTGTAAGCTAGTAAATTTTTACTAGGCCATAGTTAAGGCCATGGCTCCCAGCATACAAATATCAAGCAAAGCATTCAGTTTCACTCTTTGTTGTTCTCTTACAATCCACCTCCCAAGTTAATTGTCTATGTTTCTTTTGGCTGTATAAACTTTTGAAATATGTAAGATGTTTTAAAAACCATAGTATAGTGTAAAAACATCAAATAAACAATCCTACTAATAGAGAGGCTGAAATAGGAGAAGCCTGATTTCAAGACCATTATGTGGTACACAGCAAGACACTGTCATGTACAAACAAAGTGTGTATGGATTGTATGATATTAGACCTATATTCCAATTACCAAATTAGAGAGACCACTGGATGGCAGCCAACAAATTTCTAATTCTTCATAGTTTTGGATTTCAATCAATAGGATATGTTGGCAATATTTTCATATTAAGACATTAAGAAAAAGTTATTTGTCACTTCCGGTTATTTTTGTTGTAACAGGTGGAATTAGGTTTGTGTAGGTTTGTTGAAAGATTACTTTCTTGCTTCTTCTAGAGTGTAGCTTTGCTCCTTATGTTGGTGTTTTCCATCTATTATCCTTTGTAGGGCTGGGTTTGCGGAAAGATATTGTGTAAATTGTTTTGTCATGAATATCTTGTTTTCTCCATCTATGGTAATTGAGAGTTTTGCTGGGTATAGTAGCCTGGGTTGGAATTTGTGTTCTCTTAGTGTCTGTATGACATCTGCCCAAAATCTTCTAGCTTTCATAGTCTCTGGTGAGAAGTCTAGTGTAATTCTGATAGGCCTGCCTTTATATGTTACTTGATATTTTTCTCTTACTGCTTTTAAAATTCTTTGTTTAATGCATTTGGTGTTTTGATTATTATGTGATGGGAGGAATTTCTTTTCTGGTCCAGTCTATTTGGAGTTCTGTAGGCTTCTTGTGTGTTCATGAGCATCTCTTTCTTTAGGTTAGGGAAGTTTTTATAATTTTGTTGAGGATATTTATTGGCTCTTTAAATTGGGAGTCTTCACTCTCTTCTAAACCTATTATCCTTAGGTTTGGTCTTCTCATTGTGTCCTGAATTTCCTGGATATTTTGGATTAGGACCTTTTTGGTTTTTTGCATTTTCTTTTTTGTGTCAATGTTTTCTATGGTATCTTCTGTGCCTGAGATTCTCTCTTCTATTTCTTGTATTCTGTTAGTGATGCTTGCATCTATGACTCCTGATCTCTTTCCTAGGTTTTCTATCTCCAGGATTGCCTTCATTTGTGATTTATTGTTTCCATTTCCATTTTTAGATCCTGGATGGTTTTGTTAATTTCCTTTGCCTGTTTGTGTTTTCCTGTAGTTATTTAAGGGATTTTTGTTTCCTCTTTAAGGGCTTCTAGCTGTTCACCTGTGTTCTCCTGTTATTTCTTTGAAGGAGTTATTTTTGTCCTTCTTAAAAGTCCTGTATCATCATCATGAGAAGTGATTTTAGATCTGAATCTTGTTTTTCTGGTGTGACAGTTTGTCCAGGACTTGCTATGGTGGGAGAATTGGGTTCTGATGATGTCAAGTAACCTTGGTTTCTGTTGCTTATGTTCTTCTGTTTGCCATCTGGTTATCTCCAGTGCTACCTGCCCTGACTAAATCTGACTGGGGCCTCTCCTGTGACATGGTTGTGTCAGAACTTCTCAGAGTCAAGCTGTCTTTGTGATCCTGTGATTCTGGGATCCTGTGATCCTGGACCCATTAGAGCACCTGGAAGTAGAGCTTCCTCTGGGTGTTGTGTGACTGGCTGCAAAATTTTTGAGCTCAAGGTCTGCTCAGAATACTGGCCCAGACAGGCTGGAAGGAATCTGTGCCATTGGGCTGGTGGAGTTCCTGTGTGCCTGTGTCCCAATGGTCCCAGTTACTCCTGGTGTTGGGACAGATGTTGTGTCCTCCTCACCTTTGATCCTGGGTGTGTTATATTACCTTGGGTTGGAGCTTCCTCTGGGTGTTGTGCGGAATTTGTGCCTAAGATCTGCTTAGGGCACTGGCTCACACAGACTGGAAGGAACCCATGCCACTGGGCTGGCAGAGTTCCTGTGTGAGTGGGTCCCACTGGTCCTAGTTACTTCTGGTGCTGTGGCAGATGTTGTGTCCTCCTCACCTCTGCTTCCTTACCTGCCCACCCACCCAAGTTGAATATTTCCATTCCTTCTCCAGGCCCTCTTGGCTTCTTTCTTGTCTCCTCCCATTTTGTGGCTTCAGCTTCCCTGGTGTACAAAAGCTTCAATCTCCCCTCACACATCCTGTTCCTTGACTGCTCTTACAATCTTTCCTTCTCTTCCATGGAAGTTTCCTGAGCTTTTAGGTAAAAAGGTCACACTGTGGATAAACTAGGTAGGGCTGGGCACTTTGTATTCACTTCTTCTCTGACCAGGTATGAATTTCTGTATATATCATGTCTTCATTTACAATGTCTGGTTACTTAAACAGAAAAATGTGAAGTTTTCTAAATTGCACTAAAAAGTAGTCCTCATAGATTTTCTACTCTTGTGAATGTGGAAAAAGAGACTGTTAAGAATTTTTTTGGGCCGGGAGGTGGTGGCGCACACCTTTAATCCCAGCACTTGGGAGGCAGAGGCAGATGGATTTCTGAGTTTGAGGCCAGCCTGGTCTACAGAGTGAGTTCCAGGACAGCCAGAGCTATACAGAGAAACCCTGTCTCGAAAAAACCAATAAATAAATAAATAAATAAACAAACAAATAAAAAGAAAAGAATTTTTTTGGATAAAGGATCCTTCCAAATAACTGCAGCATCTGGGAACCACAAGGAGCCCAGAGGACTTGAGACTCCCCAGCTCCCCCAACTCCTGCACCCCATCTAACTCCACTCCCCTTCTGGTCTGCACCTTATGCTGGGGCAGATCACCAGCTCTGAAGACCCCACAATCTGAAGGCCTCCCAGAAGAACCACTGCAGCCAGGTCAACAGGCTTCCCAGGAGACCTGTAGTAACTCAAGGACACAGGAGGCAAGCTCCAGACAGAGGAAGCTCCACCCAGGCTAGCTAACACCAGAGATAAACAGATGTTAAGAGGCAAACACAAGACCATAAGCAACAGAAGCCAATATACTTTTGCATCATCAGCTACCAGTTCTCTTACCATAGCAAGCATTGATATACCAACACACCTGAAAATCAGGATGCTGACATAAAATCCTATCTCATAAAGATAATAGACTCATTAAGGGAGTAGATAAATAACTCACTGAAAGAAATACAGGAAAACAAGGTAAACAGGTAGAAGCTCTTATAGAGGAAATAAATCCCTTAATGAAATATGGGGAAACTCGATCAAACAGGTCAAGGAATTGAACAAAGTAGTCCAAGACCTAAAAGTGGAAATAGAAACAATAAAGAAAACACAAATGGAGGCAACCTTGGAAGCGGAAAACCTAGGAAACTAGTCAGGAACTACAGATGCAAGCAAGCATCACCAACAGAATACAAGAGATAGAAGAGGGAATCTCAAGTGTAGAAGATATGGTAGAAGATATTAACACACTGGTCAAAGAAAATCCAAAACATAAAAAAATCTAACAACAAGCATCCAGGAAATCCAAGACATAATGAAAAGACCAAATCTAAGAATAATAGAAATAGAAGAGAACAAAGATTCCCAGCTCAAAGGATCTGAAAATGTCTTCAACAAAATCATAGAAGAAAACTTCCCCAACCTAAAGAAAGAGACAGCCATAAATGTACAATAAGTCTGTAGAAAACCAAATAGATTGGACCAGAAAAGACAATCCTCTCAACACATAGTAATCAAAGTACTAAATGCACAGAACAAAGAAAAAATATTAAAAGCTGTAAGGGGAAAAAGGCCAAGCAACATATAAAAGCAAACCTATCAGAATTATACCAGATTCCTCAACAGAGATCCTAAAAGCCAGAAGTGCCTGGACAGAGGTCATGTGTTGTGCTCTATTTGGCCCTGGTTTGGGCCTTGAGGACAAACCTGAGCCTGGCTCAAGTTTTGTAAACTGTCTCAGTCACTTCCATATTGGAGTGACTCTTAAGCCTGCCTTTGCCTAGCTCCTGCTGATGTAGAGTAACTGTTGGTTCCATTAATCACCCCATACCCTTCATCAACTTTCCCCTCCCCCTACGTCATCTCACCTCAGCAGAAAACTCTGCCTCCTCTCTCAGCCCTTTATAAAGAAAAGATTGATACAATAAAATGAGTTCCTGCTTGGACAGACTCCCAGCTCAGGGTGGTTATTCTCTGGAGACAGGAGATCTGAGCTGCGGCACTCACCATCCTGCTCAGCCCCGAGACAGAGGCTCAGCTGGACTAGCTCCCTCTCTTGCCTGGTTCTGCCCAGCAGAAAGCCTGCCCGGCAGTCATGTAGACCTTAAGAGAAAACAAATGCCAGCCCAGGATACCATACCCAGCAAAATTCTTAATCAGCATGGATGGAGAAACCAAAGTATTCCAGGACAAAACCAAATTTAAACAATATCTATCTATCAATCCAGTCCTACAGAGGATTCTAGAAGGAAAATTCCAACACAAGGGGAGTGCCTATATCAAAGAAAAAACCAAAATATTAATCATCTCACAACAAAACCAAAGGAGAGAATCACATATACATGATGCTGCCTACAGCAAAAAACGTAACAGGAACTAACAATCATTTGTCTTTAATATCTCTCAGCATCAATGAACTCAACTCACCTATAAAAAAGACATAAACTAATAGAGTGGATATGCAAACAGGATCCAACATTTTGCTACATACAAGAAACATACCTCAGACACTCAGTCTGGAAAAAAGTCTTCCAAGCAAATGCTCCCCTCAAAAAGCTGGAGATGCCATCCTAATATCCAATAAAATAGACTTTCAATCAAAATTTGTCAAGTGAGATGGGTAAGGAAACTTCTTATTCATCAAAGGAAAAATTCTGAACATCTATACCCCAAATGCAAGGGCACCAATATTCATAAGAGAAACTTTACTAAAGCTCAAAATACATATTGAACTCCACACAAAAATAGCAGGGAACTTCAACACCCCACTCTCACTAATGGACAGGTCATTAAAACAGAAACTAAACAGAGACACAGTGAAACTAATAGAGGTTATGTACGAAATGGATTTAACAGATATCAACAGAACGTTTTATCCTAGAACAAAAGAATACACCTTCTTCTCAGCACCTCATGGTACCTTGTACAAAAATTACCATGCAATCAGTCACAAAACAAGCCTTAGCCAATACAAGAAGATTGAAATAATCCCATGCATCCTATCAGATTACCACGGACTAAGGCTAGACTTCAATAACAAAAACAACAGAAAACCCACATACTCATGGAGAATGAATAACTCTCTACTCAATGATAACTTTGTCAGGGAAGAAATAAAAAAATTAAAGACTTCTGGAATTCAATGAAAATGATGACACAGCATACCCAAACTTATGTGATACCATGAAAGCAGTGTTAAGAGGAAAATTCATAGCAGTACCTTAATAAAGAAATTAGAGAGATCCTATACTAGCAAGTTCACAGCATACCTGAAATCTGTAGAACAAAAGGAGGCAAACATACCCAAGAAGAGTACACTGCAGGAAATAGTCAAACTCAGGGCTGAAATCAAACAAATAGAAATAAAGAGAACTATACTAAGAATCAACAAAACCAAAAGCTGGTTCTTTTAGAACATCAACAAGATAGATAAACCCTTATCCAAACTAACTAAAGGGCACAGAAACAGCATCCAAATTAACAAAATCAGAAATGAAAATGAAGACATAACAAACTGAGGAAAATAAAAAAATCAGATCCTATGACAAAAGCCTATACTCAACAAAAACTGGAAAATCTAGATGATATGGATGATTTTCTAGACAGATACCATGTACCAAAGTTAAATTAAGAGCAGGTAAACTACCTAAACAGGACCATATTCCCTAAGGAAATGGAAGAAGTCATTAAGAACTTCCCAACCAAAAAAAGCCCAGGGGAAGATGGATTTAGTGTAGAATTCTACAAGACCTTCAAAGGAGACCTAATACCAACACTCCTCAAACTATTCCATAAAATAGAAACAGAAGTAACATTAATTCATTTTATGAAGGCATAATTACTCTAACATCTAAAACACACAAGGCCCCAACAAAAAAAGAGCTCTTCAAACCAGTTTTGCTTATGAATATTGATGCACAGATACTCGATAAAATTTTCACAAACTGAATCCAAGAACACATCAAAACTATCATTCACCATGATCAAGTAGGCTTTATCCCAGGGATGCAAGGTTGGTTCAATATACAAAAATCTATTAATGTAATCTACTATATAAACAAACTCAAAGGAAAAAAATAACATAATCATCTCATTAGATGCTGTAGTGGCTATTCCTGGTTGTCAACTTGACTATATCTGGAATGAACTACAATCCAGAATTAGAAGGCTCACCTGTGGCCCTAATCTAGAGGCTGACAGATACAAGTTTCCAATCTGAATCTTGGTGTGGAGATCTTGAGGCATAGTGGCTATGAATCCCAGAAGATCTACCAGTTCAAGATCATCTGGGATTAAAGGTGTGGAATCAACTTTAATCTGGGCCACACCTTTTGCTGGAGACCTATATAAGGACATTGGGAGAAGGAAGGCTCACTCTGCTTCACCTGCTTGCCTTGTGGGACTGAGCAACTGCTAGATTCTTGAATTTCCATTCACAGCTGCTGCTGACCATTGCTGGGAGTTGGACTATAGACTGTAAGTCATCAATAAATTCCTTTACTACATAGAGACTACCATAAGTTAGGTGACTCTAGAGAACCCTGACTAACACAGATGCTGAAAAAGTATTTGACAAAAATACAACACCCCTTCATGTTAAAAGTATTGGAAAGATCAGGAATTCAAGGTCCATAACTAAACATAATAAAAGCAATATACAGCAAACCAATAGCTAAGATCAAATTAAATGGAGATACTTGGAGCAATCCTACTAAAATCAAGCCAGGTGGTGGTGGCACACGCCTTTAATCCCAGCACTTGGGAGGCAGAGGCAGGCAGATTTCTGAGTTCAAGGCCAGCCTGGTCTACAGAGTGAGTTCCAGGACAGGCAGGGCTATACAGAGAAACCCTGTCTCCAAAAACCAAACCAAACCAAACCAAACCAAACCAAACCAAACAAACAAAAAAATCCCACTAAAATCAGTGACAAGGATGCCCATTCTCCCTGTATACTTATTCTCCCTGTATTCAATATAGTACTCAAAGTTCTAGCTAGAACAATAAGACAAAAAGGAGATCAAGGGGATACAAATTAGCAAAAAGAACTCAAGATATCACTAATTTTCAGATGATATGATAGTATATATATGTCACCCCCCAAAATTCCACCAGAGACCTTTTACAGCTGATAAACAACTTCAGCAAAGTGGCCAGATATAAAATTAACTCAATCAGTAGCCTTCCTTTATACAAATGATGAACAGGCTGAGAAAGAAAAGAGGGAAACAACACACTTCACAACAGTCATAAATAATATAAAATACCTTGGGGTAACTTTAAACAAGTAAGTGAAAGATCTATATGACAAGAACTTCAAGTCTCTCAAGAAAGAAACCTAAAAAGATCTTAGAAAATGGAGAGATCTCCCATGCTCATGGATTGTTAGAATTAACATAGTATAAATGGCCATCCTACCAAAAGAAGTCTACAAATTCAATGCAATCCCCATCAAAATTCCAACACAATTCTTCAAAGACATGGAAAGAACAATTCTCAATTTCATATGGAAAAACAAAAAACCCAGGATAGTGAAAACAATTCCTTCCTTCCTTCCTTCCTTCCTTCCTTCCTTCCTTCCTTTCTTTCTTTCTTTCTTTCTTTCTTTCTTTCTTTCTTTCTTTTTTTCTGAGGAAGGGTTTCCCATGTAGCCCTGGCTGTCCTGGAACTCACTCTGTAGACCAGGCTGACCTCAAACTCAGAAATCTGCCTGCCTCTGCCTCTGCCTCTGCTTCTGTCTCTGCCTCTGCCTCTTCCTCCCAAGTGCTGGGATTAAAGGCATGCACCACCACTGCCGGCCAAGAGTTATTTATTTTATGTATTACGAGTACATTTGTAGCTGTACAGATGGTTGTGAGCCAACATGTGGTTGCTGGGATATGAACTCACAACCTTCGGAAGAGCAGTTGCTGCTCTTACCCGCTGAGCCATCTCAACAGCCCAAAAATAATTCTTAATAATAGAACTTCTGTGGGAATCACCATCCCTGACCTTGAACGACCCCTGTGGGGAGACCCCCACTCAAATTTCGGGAAGACATGCACCCAAGGAATCATGAGAGACCATCTTGATGTAAACACATGAGGCAGTTTAATTTCGGAGCTCCAGGTAGACACGTTTCTCATACAAGAGACAGAGGAATCGACCACGAGGCTCAGGAGTTAGGGGTTTATATAAGGAAAAGGTCTGAGGGAACAAAGGAATTGATGTGGCTATACATGATTGGCTATTTCAAATATCAGCTAGTGTACATGCAGATCAGGGCAGAAAATTCCTAAGGGTGGTAATCTGAGTCAACAGAGCATCTGGCTGACCTTAAACCATATCTAAGAGGACCAGATGACCCATTACTCAGTTGGGTCGTGCCAGGGCCCACCCGGACATATCTTTGCATGCTTTCTCCTCCACATCTTCCCAGCCTGCTAGTTCCCAGAATGTCCCAACAGTTCGCCTGCCCCTGCCCAGGCCCATCTGGACATGCTCGACTTTGGTCCACTGTGTTTTCCTCAAACCTGCAATTTTCTCATTAGCCAGCACAAGTCTTAAATTTAACTCTTTCAACCTCAAGCTATACTACTGTGAAATAGTGATAAAAACTGCATGGCCTTGGTATAGAGACAGATGGGTTGATCAATAGAATAGAATTGAAGATCCAGAAATTGAAGATCCACACTTATGGACACTTGATCTTTGACAAAGACACAGAAAATATACAATGAAAAAAGCAAACATCTTCAATAAATGGTGCTGGTCTAACTGGCAGTCAGTATGTAGAAAAATGAAAATATACCCATATTTGTCACCTTGCACAAAGCTCAAATCTGAGCGGGTCAAGTACCTCAACATAAAACTACATACACCCAATTTAATAGAAGAGAAAGTGGAAAGTCTTGAACTCATTGGCACAGGAGAAAATTTCCTAAAAAGAACTCCAATGGCTCAGACTCTAAGATCAAGAATTGATAACGGGACCTCATGAGACTAAAAAGCTTCTGTAAGGCAAAGAACATAGTCAATAGGACAAATTGGCAACCTATAGATTGGCAAAAATCTTCACTAACCCCACATCTGATACAGGGTTGATATCCAAAGTATATAAAGAACTCAAGAAGCCAACCTCCGAAAGAACCAAACAACCCTATTTTAAAAAATGGTGTATAATAGTCCTACCAGAGGACCCAGGATACCACTCCTGGGCATATACCCAGAAGATGCTCCAACAGATGCTCCAACATGTAATAAGGACACATGCTCCACTATGGTCATAGCAGCCTTAGGGTTCATAGGGTTTACAGCCCTTAGGATGAACAATAATATGAACTAACTAGTATCCCCCAGAGCTCCCAGGGACTAAACCACTAACCAAAAAGTACACATGGTGGGACTCATGGCTCCCATGTGTTGGGACTCTGCATATGTAGCAGAAGATGGTCATCAATGGGAGGAGAGGCCCTTGGTCTGGTAAAGGTTCTATGCCCCAGTGTAGGGGAAACCAAGAAAGGATATATCATTTGAAATGTAAATAAAGAAAATATCTAATAAAAAATGGGGTATAGAACTAAATAGAGACTTCATAACAGAGAAATCTTGAACGACCGAGAAGCATTTAAAGAAATGTGTTCAAAGTCCTTAGTCATCAGGGAAATGCAAATCAAAATGAACCTGAGAGTCTATCTTACACCGATCAGAATGACTAAGATAAAAAAACTCAGGTGACAGCACATGTTGTGGAGAATGTGGAGAAAGAGGAGCACTCCTCCATTGCTGGTGGGATTGCAAACTGGTGCAACCACTCTGGAAATCAATCTGGAGGTTTCTCGGAAAGCTGGGAACAGATCTACCTGAAGACCCAGCTATACCACGCTTGGACATATACCCAAAAGATGCTCCATGATGCCACAGGGGCAATGCTCCACTATATTCATAGCAGCCTTATTTGTGATAGCCAGATGCTAGAAGATGGATACAGAAAATGTGGGTCATTTGCACAATTCAGATATTAAGAACAAGGGCACCATAAATTTCACAGGCAAATGGATGGAACTAGAAAATATCATCCTGAGGGGCTGGAGAATTTTAGAATTTTAAAATAAGAGCATTTAATAGAAATGTATCAGTAGGAATGTATAATGTATAACCTTTACCTTAAAGGGCATGGAAAACCTCTGTAACGAGCCAAGAATGTAGGCCTGCTAGTTCCAGAAACCAGTCCCTCCACAAAGGCAGGCATCTAGGTGTTTCTAGGGAGCAGTCAATCACAAAGTAAATGACAATGATAAAGCCACATTCTTGAGAATAACGAGTATGCAGGATGTTTTGCTCATGATCCTAACTCTTGACTCCTCATGACCCTGACTCCTGACTAAAGCATGGGTTGGGTCCCTCTGAAATTTTCCACTGTTGTTATGTTTCCTTGGTAACCTCCTCATCCCCCCAGGTTGTGTTTTTTCTCTTTAAATACCCCTTACTCCTTGTACTCTGGGTCAAACTCCTCTGGCCTACAAGGTTACCAGCTTGACCCCGGTACCAGCCTATCCCAAATAAACCTCGTGAGCTTGCAGCAAGATCAGTCTCTTGTGAGTTATTGGGTGGTCGTGTCATCCCAAGACTTGAGTGAGGGTCTCCCGAGCTCTGGGGGTCTTTCAATCCTGAGTGAGTTAACTCAGACCCAAAAGGACATGCATGGTATGTACTCACTAATAAGTGGATATTAACCAAAAATGTACAGAATACCCAGAATATAATCCACAGAACTCAAGAAGGCTAACAAGCCGAAGGGCTCAAGTGAGGATGCCTCAGTCCCACTTGAGAGGGAGAAAAAATAAATCACAGCAGGCAGATGGAGGGACATGGGTAGGAGGGGGGACAGGAAGGGAAGAGGAGGAACATGATCGGGTATGGGTGGGTGGGAACAGGAGTGAAGCCCTGAGGGCCAGCAGAAAGAATGGAAACAGGCAACCTCAGGAGGTAGGATGTTGGGGAGTGCCTCTAGAATGTACCAGAGACATGGGAGGTGAAAAACTCTCAGGACTCAAGGGAGGGACCGTAATAACCGGGGTGGGTAACCCCACTCTCCAAGAACCAGGAAAGAGACCGCTGCAAAAGCATGAGGTTAATTTATTAATTGAAGCTGGTATACCAGGGTCATTTCTGTAATGGTGACCAGAGAGAGACCAAGAGGAAACAAGGTGTTAAGCTTTTATACCATTTCAGAACAGAGTTTTACAACTTACAAAGTTACAATTTACAACATGGGTAGTTACACTTTATCTTGTTCATTGTTCCTTAGTTTCTATTGATCTTTCCTCCTGGTTAGGATAAGACACCTGTGACTCTCAGGAGGGGTGGGGGAGATGCTGTTTCCCAGGGAATGTCTCTTGGAAACTTGCATTCCTTGAGGATGGATGTTTGCTTGGTAAACTCTTCTAAAAACTCCCTTTGTCTTAAGGATAAGTGGACTTCCTTGCTGTCTGGTATCTTTATGGGGTATCTCCGTTTGGCTCAATTTCTCCAGGACCTTAGATGAAATGCCCAACAGTGGTGGGGGGAGGGAACCTGTAGAGTCCACCTCCATAGAAAAACAGGACATCAACTGGATGGATGGGGTGCCATCCCACAGTCAAAAACTCTAACCCAGAATTGTTCCTGTCTAAAAGAACTGCAGGGACAAAAAATGAAGAGGAGACTGAGGGATAGGAGGTTCAATGATCCAAATTGGGATCCAGCTCAAGGGAAGGCTCCAAGGCCTGACACTATTGCTGATGCTATGCTGTCCTTGCAGATAGGGGTCTAGCATGGCTGCCTTCTGAGAAGCCCAACAAGCAGCTGAATGAGTCAGAAGCAGATATTTACATCTAACTAATGGACAGAAGCTGGGGAACTCTTGGTTGGATGAAAGGCTGCAAGAAGCTCAGGAGGAGGGCAACCCCATAGAAAGACCAGCAGTTTCAACTAGCCTGGATCCCTGAGTTCTCTCAGACACTGAGCCACCAACCAGGCAGCATACACTAGCTGGTATGAGGCCCCTGACCCATATACAGCAGAGGACTGCCTGGTCTGGCCTCAGGGAGAGATGAACCTAACCCTCCAGAGACTTGAAGTCCCAGGTGCCGCCCTTCCCCCAGTCTTGAGTAAACTAAACAATGGTTTTACAACCTAGCTGGAGTCTCAGGCCTAGGCCACATTTGCAGTTTCCCATAGTAGTAGACTGCCCACTGAGCTTGCTTTGCAACATAATCTAGCTGAAACAAAGAATGCAGTCTGTGGGCTTTCCCTATATAAATGCAGTGATGAAAGTTAAACTTTGAGCCTTGATCAGAAACTTTTGTCTTGACTTCATCCTTCTCTGTCACTTGATCCTTTTTCATTTCCAGCCCCCTTTTCAGGTAACCCAGTTTATCCAAGGCTCTTGAACAGGTATAGATGGCACCAGAATAAGGGGACTGAAAAAGTTGAGGGGAGGCTACTGAGAAACGCTGTCTTGGGTGGAGCTCTGCGGAAAATGGAAGAAAAGTAACAGTATCCTGTGGGGTGGTAAGCAAGGAACAGCATTGATGCTAGTGAAAAAGAATATAAAAATTTAGCAGGTATTTGCCCACGTAAGCCTGGGATTGAAAGAGTTAAATTTG
>NW_022196894.1:17941362-17941804 GCF_008632895.1 Mastomys coucha | reverse complement strand
TTTAAAAGCAGTTTCAATTTACACAACAGAGACTGATAAGCCACTTTGCAGTGTCTGAGAGTCTGCACACATAGAACACCAAGAAGAGGGAGTGAGTACTACTCGCCACGCTGGAAGGTAGAGTGCTACAGGGCCGAGCATGAGAGACAAAGAGGGAACACAGGGGACTGCCCCCCCCACCCCCCCACACACACCTGAGGCTGCCGCTGCGGCTGCGAGGGGAGGGCAGAGAGAGAGAGAGCGAACAAGCAGCTCAAGGGTCAGCCGAGCTGAGCAGGCAGAGAGTGAGTGCTGCTTGGCAGCTCTGAAAGCCGGCGGTGGGGTGGGGCCGAGAAAAAGAAAAGAGAGAGCACGCAGAGGACTGCCCCCTCCCCACTGGCCGCCCAAACACTTCTGTGGTGGCTCTGTTGTACTGTGGCTCCGGATGGCTAGAAAGGACTGA
>NW_022196894.1:17937742-17938791 GCF_008632895.1 Mastomys coucha | reverse complement strand
AACTGAGCATCATTTGAGCTGCTCCAGCTGTGGCAAGACAGCCACTGGGCAAAAGTTGCCTCTTCATCCATAGACGACACTGTCCAAAAAGGACACACAAGCCTAGGACTGCATATATCTCCCGAGACAGAGTAGGCGAGTCCTTCCTGTTTTTCGTGTCTGTCAGACATTCATGGCCCAGAAGGCTGAAGATTAATGCTCGCTCCTACGTCTTAAAGGACTGTCCAGGTGTCCAGCAGTCTCTTATTAATTATATTTCTAGAAGCTGTTTAAGCTTCCCATATATTCTATTATTCAGTCATTCCTAGATTTCTGGTGGAGTTGAAAGACTATGAAAGTTACAAGAGATGCAGGATAAGTCATTAAGACAGGTGGCTGAGAAAGTGTTTTAAACAGAGAAAGGAAAAAGAAAGTTGCAGAAGGACTGTGAAAGGACACAGTGAAGAGATAGAAGGTTTAAAAGAGAGTCCTTGAAGATAGAGTCTAGTGTGAGAGTCAGAAAGAATAAGAGGCTAGAGAGCTAGAGATAAAGACAAGAAAGAAGAGAAGCTAAGAAGCCTGAGAGCCAGTAAGGTAGGTAGTGCCTGACAATAGAAGAGAATTAGGAATTACCCTGGCAGTTATGTTGGAACTGTGCTTAAGGACTACAGGGACAGCTACAGGAACATCCGCTATGGTAGTGCAGCATAAGGCTTATAGAGAATTAAGAGCTGCCATTGATTTAAATATAAGAGAATGTTGCTTTTATGTAAACCATTCAGGAGTCATTAGAGACTCCACGAGTAAGCTCAGAGAAAGACTAAATAACCATAGGCCCATGTGTGCTTAATTAGTCACCTTTGTTAGAGAAAGAATAAGTGCTGTTCAGATTCTAATATTAAGTCAACAATATCATACTTTGCTAGGCCAAGAAAAACTAAAATATAATAATACTGATATTTAGTTCTATGATTTGAACTATCTAGTAGAAGAAGGGGAGAATGAAAAAGAATATAAAAATTTAGCAGGTATTTGCCCACGTAAGCCTGGGATTGAAAGAGTTAAATTTG
>NW_022196894.1:17927572-17937196 GCF_008632895.1 Mastomys coucha | reverse complement strand
GGACGTTTGTCCACAGCCAAGAGCTGCATCAGGAGAGAGGAGCAGGGTTTAAAAAGCAGATGTTAGAAAAATAATTTATTTTTTTTGTAAAGTTGTTGGAAATCTTTATTCAGCTTCTCAGATAAGGAAAGTATGTATGCATATGTCTGTGTTTATGTGCCACATGTATGTGGGAAGATACTCACAGAGACCAGGGGAGGGCATCAGATTCTTGGAACTGGGAACCAAACCTTCGTAAGAGCAAGAAGTGCTCTTTACTAAGGCAGCTCTCCTGCCCCAGAAATATCTTTTTTTTTTTAAGTTTTATTGCATAATGATGATAAAAGATACATGATTTCAATTTATCTGAAGTTGTTAACATTTAAAAACATATTTTAAGTAAATAGAATTCAATCACATTCTTGTTTTCTTTTTGTACCCCAACTCCACCCAGAGACCCCTCCTTCAATACCTACACTATCTTTTTCTGTCATATTCTTTAAAATTTATAAAATATAACAATGAGTATTATAAAGTTGTTTGATATTGAACAACAATCAATTTAACAGTCTTATGTAGATGCTTGTCTAAGGCAATATTGAAAATACATGTGTTTTTTTCTCAATATAAATTTTAAAGATTTATTTACTTATTATATGTAAGTACACTGTAGCTGTCTTCAGACGCACCAGACAAGGGCATCAGATCTCATTATGGGTGGTTGTAAGCCACCATGTGGTTGCTGGGATTTGAACTCATGACCTTCTGAAGAACAGTCGGTGCTCTTCCCTGCTGAGCCATCTCACCAGCCCCTCAATATAAATTTTAAATAACTACAAACGTATTAACTGTATATTTCAAAATAATACTTTACTACTAATATTTTCTTAAATGAACATAAATATATATAAGTGTTTTTGTTTTGTATTTAGTAGAGCTTATAATCTTGGCTCTTACTGTGGTAAATTGATAATGAAAAGAGAAAATTCAGCACGAACTTGCCCACGTAAGCCTGGCATTGAAAGAGTTAAATTTGAGGCAGGTGTTAGCAAAGGAAAGGATTACCGAAAACCTGCAGGGACCAGGCCTGTGAATACAGATCAAAGTGGAGACAAACAAGCTGTTAGGGGACCTGAAGGTCAGGGAGACATAAACCACGGAGATAGGGCAAAAATGCAAGGACATGTCCATAGCCCAGGTCAGAAAGACATAAAACATGGAGATAGGGCATGTTCGGAGCCTAGGCGCCTGGGACACGTCTGGGCAGACATTGAATAATGAGCCATCTGGTCCCCTTAGGTATTAGAAAAAGGTCAACTAGAAACCTTGAATAGCATTCCTTTTTCACTCCCCTGTTTAGGAATTTTCAACTCTAATCTGCACGAACTACATTTAAAATAACCAATCATGTACAGCCACCCTGATTCCTTTGTTCCCTCAGATCTTTTTTCCTATATAAGCCCCTAACCCCTTAGCCTCGGATTGATTCCTTGTCTCCTGTGTGAGATTGGGGGTTGGCCCAGAGTGCTCCGAATAAAAACCTCGTGTGCTTTGCATCAAGGTGGCCTCTCGTGTTTCCCTGGGTGCACGTCTCCTGGGACTTGAGTGAGGGTCCCTCCGGGAGTTCTTTCAGTTGGGGGCTCGTCCGGGATCACGTGACACCCAGGAATCCTGAAGACCATTTGGAGGTACGTGTGTGGCGTGCATGTGGTGTGTTTGAAGTTCCACGCCTTTGAGTTGTGTTTTGTTTTCAGTTTTCCACCGGCAGCAGTAAAAACAAAGATTTCAACCCTGGAAGTTGAGCCTGGGGGAGCAGGGACCCCCAGAAGTTGAGCCTGGGGGAGCAGGGACCCTAGATGTTGAGCCTGGGGTATCAGAGACCCCTGAAGTTGAGCCTGGGGCAGCAGGGACCCTAAATGTTGAGCCTGGGGTAGTGGAAAGTCAGGAAACCTTGACTGTTGGTTTTCTGAACGAGGGAGACAGAATCCTCCTCCTACGAAGAAGAAGGTGGGAGCAAAACCCCCCATCTGAGGTTGCGTTTAGCTGGTTGTTCAGAACCAGGAAGGGACGATTGTGCTTGGACGTGCTAGCTTCTCTTGCTCTTGTGACATTTTTGTTTTTTCTAATTCTAGTCATGGGTCAGACTATGACATCTCTCTTATCCCTGATGGTGGACCATTGGAAATACGTTAGGGAGAGAGGACAGAATCTATCCATAGTGATAAAGAAGGGGACCTGGCAAACTTTCTGTACCTCAGAGTGGCCTGCCTTTGGGGTAGGATGGCCACCTGAGGGAACTTTTGATCTGCTTACTATTCAAGCCGTAAAGGCTGTTATATTTCAGGACGGACCACGATCACACCCAGACCAACAGCTGTACATTGCGGTGTGGGAAGACTTAGCGCAGTTTCCTCCCTGATGGATCCCCCCCTTTTTTCTTACCCCGCTGCCCAGGTCCTAAAGTTTTGACCGTTCAGAAAGGCGTGGCGAAAGAGAAACCAAAGCCACAACCAGTGAGGGAGGGAGCACACAATGTTCTGCCATCTCCCCTGCTCCCCCAAAGGTATATCCTGCCATAGAGGAACCTCCTGAATTGTCTATTCCCCCTTCTTATCCTCCCCCATTAGAGTTAGTAGAGCCCAAGCCTCCGCCATTGGCCTCCCCAGCCCCCTCCGTGCCTTCTGCACCGATTGAGGGAGGAGGTGGACCATCAGCAGGAACCCGGAGCCGATGAAGAGTCCGCTCTCCAGTGTCGGCGGACTCCACAGTAGCCCTACCCTTTAGAGCCATTCCCCCTCCCCCAGGGGATCAAGATGGCTTACAGCTTTTACAGTACTGGCCTTTTTTGTCCTCTGATCTGTACAACTGGAAAACTAACCACCCTCCTTTCACAGAAAACCCCGCCTCCCTTACAGGCTTGATAGAATCATTGATGTTCTCGCACCAGCCCACCTGGGATGACTGTCAACAACTCTTACAGACCCTCTTTACTACTGAAGAAAAGGAAAGGATACTCCAAGAGGCTTGGAAAAATGTCTGAGATGTAGCCAGATGCCTAGTCCAGACTCCTGCTGAAATGGAGGAGGGAGTTCCTCTGACTCTTCCTCAGTGGGATTATAATACAGCACAAGGTAGGGAGAAGCTGTCCAATTATAGACGGGCTCTTGTGGCTGGTCTCAGAGGAGCCGCTAGATGGCCCAGCAATTTAGCTAAGGTAAGAGAAGTCATGCAGGGGATGACAGAGCCCCCATCAGTGTTTTTAGAAAGGCTCATGGAGGCCTATAGGAGATATACTCCTTTTGATCCCTTGTCTGAAGGACAGCGGGAATCTGTGATCATGAGTTTTATACACCAATCAGCCCCTGACATCAGAAAGAAGTTGCAAAGGATAGCAGGGTTGCATGACTTTACCCTGTGAGATGTAGTTAAAGAGGCTGAGAAAGTATATAATAAGCAAGAGACAGAAGAGGAGAAAAAGGAAAGGGAAAAGAGAGAAAGAAGAGAAGAAGAGGACATGAGGGATAGGAGACAGGAAGAGAATTTGACTAGAATACTGGCTGCAGTAGTGGATAGGGATAGGAATAAAGTAGAGAGGACCAGACAGACAGGGGACCTGGGTGGCGAGAGAAGGCAGGGATAAAGGAGACCCGGAAGAGAGCAACCCCGATGATTCCTCGAACCAGACCAATGCTCCTATTGCAAAGATAGGAGCTATTGGGCCAGAGAATGCCCAAAGAAAAAGCAAAAGACCAAAGTACTGACACTCGGGTGTGATAAAGATTAGGAGGAACGGGGCTCGGCACCCCTTCCCGAGCCTAGGGTAAACTTGAAGGTGGAGGGGACCTCTATAAGCTTCCTGGTTGATACAGGAGCAGAATACTCAGTGCTAAAAACTCCTTTGGGAAAAGTGAAAGATAAAAAGACGCTTGTGATTGGGGCTACAGGACAAAAACTATATCCATGGACTACTTCTAGGGTTGTGGATCTCGGAAAGAACCAAGTAACTCACTCACTTTTGGTTATCCCCGAATGCCCTACGCCTTTACTGGGAAGAGACTTATTGACAAAATTAAAAGCTCAAATTACATTTGCCCCCTCTGGACCAGACTTGTCCTGGGGAACTGAAGTGTCCCAAACCTTAGCACTTTCTCTACGATTAGGAGAAGAATATCAGCTACATCAAAGCCCACCAAACAAACCCATCAAGGAGTTGCAAAATTGGCTTGAACAATTCCCTCAGGCATGGGCCAAAACAGGGGGGATGGGAATGGCAAATCAGGTCCCCCTCCCAATAGTAGTTGAACTCAAATCTGGGGCCACTCATATAAGAGTTTGACAATATCCCATGAGCAGAGAAGCTTGGGAGAGCATACGCCCACACATTGACAGGTTACTCCAACAGGGAATTCTAATTCCCTGTAACTCTCCATGGAACACTCCATTACTCCCAGTGAGGAAGCCAGGGACAAATGACTATCGTCCGGTACAGGACCTTAGGGAAGTCAATAAGAGAGTGCAAGACATACATCCCATGGTGCCAAACCCTTACAATCTACTTAGTACTTTGCCACCCAGACAAGTGTGGTATACAGTCCTAGACCTCAAAGATGCTTTCTTTTGTCTGAGGCTACACCTTAATATCCAGCCCATTTGCCTTTGAATGGCAAGACCCAGAGAACAGAAGAACAGGGCAGCTCACCTGGACAAGACTGTCTCAAGGGTTTAAGAATTCACCCACCTTGTTTGATGAGGCTCTGCATCGAGACCTTGCATCCTTCCAAACTGATAATCCCCAGGTAACTCTCTTGGAATATGTAGACGACCTTCTTCTAGCCGCAGAGACATATGAAGAATGCAAACTTGGGACACAGAAGCTCCTGGCTGAGTTAGGTGAGTTGGGGTACCGGTTTTCAGCCAAAAAGGCACAATTATGCCAGACTGAAGTGACTTATTTGGGATATGTCCTGAAAGATGGACAGTGTTGGCTTACAGAAGCCAGGAAGAGGACAGTGATGCAGATCCCAACCCCAACCACCTCTTGCCAGGTAAGAGAATTCCTGGGAATGGCTGGGTTCTGTAGACTCTGGATCCCGGGTTTTGCTACCTTAGCAGCTCCATTATACCCCCTGACAAAAGAAAAAGGGGAGTTCATTTGGACTGAAGAACACCAGTCGGCTTTCAAAGCCCTCAAGAAGGCATTGCTACAGGCCCCTGTCCTGGCTTTGCCAGATTTAAGTAAACCTTTCATTCTCTGTGTTGATGAACGAAGAGGAGTGGCTAGGGGGATCCTAACTCAAACTTTGGTACCCTGGAAACGACCAGTAGCTTACTTATCAAAAAAAAAAAAAAAAACTGGACCCAGTGGCCAGTGGCTGGCCCTCCTGCCTGCGAGCAATAGCGGCCACGGCCCTTTTGGTAAAAGATGCTGAAAAACTGACTATGGGCCAGAACGTGACAGTAATAGCCCCCCACACACACACACACTTGAGACCATCATCTGACAACCGCCCAATCACTGGATGACGAATGCCCAGATGATGCATTATCAGAGTTTGCTGTTGACTGAACGAGTAGCTTTTGCCCCACCTGCCATCCTCAACCCAGCTACTCTACTCCCTGAAACTGCTGAAACTCCAGTACATATATGTGAAGAAATATTGGCAGAAGAGACCAGGACTGGATCAGATCTGACTGATAAACAATGGCCTGGGATACTAACCTGGTTCACTGACGGAAGCAGTTTCATGGTAGAAGGTAAGCGAAAGGCTGGGGCAGCAGTGGTGGATGGGAAATCAGTTATATGGGCCAGCAGCTTGCCAGAAGGAACGTCAGCCCAAAAAGCAGAGCTTATTGCTTTGGTCCAAGCTTTAAAACTAGCAGAGGGAAAAGCTGTCAACATCTATACAGATAGCCGGTATGTGTTTGCAATGGCTCATGTACATGGAGCAATCTACAAATGGCGTGGGCTACTGACCTCTGCAGGCAGAGATATTAAAAACAAAGAAGAAATCCTCAGCCTTTTAGAAGCTGTTCACTTGCCAAGTAAAGTAGCCATCATTCATTGCCCAGGGCACCAGAAAGGAGAAGGACACATAGAAAAGGGAAACCGAATGGCAGACCAGGCTGCCAAGGAGGTGGCACAAGGACCTATGATCCTCACAGTGGCCAGGAAAGGATGGGAAGCTCCTCTGGGCGAGACCTTCCTCTTTCCGGAAGAAGGGCTCATCTATCTGACTAAGATTCACACTTTTACCCACCTGGGGCTGAAGAAAATGATTGAATTGGTAAAAAGATCTCCTTACCACATACCTCAGGTAAAAGAAGCAGTGGAAAAATTAGTAAAGAACTGTAAGGCCTGTGCTTTAACTAATGCTGGTGTTAGCAGGCTCCAGGAGGGAAGACGGCTGCGAGGAGACCGGCCAGGGACGTACTGGGAAACAGATTTTACTGAGGTCAAGCCTGCCCGATAAGGAAATAAATATCTCTTAGTGTTTGTAGACACCTTTTCTGTGTGGGTTGAGGCTTCCCCACCAAGAAAGAAACAGCTAACGTGGTGGCTAAGAAGATATTGGAAGAAATATTTCCCCGATTCGGAATACCTAAGGTAATTGGGTCAGACAATGGTCCTGCTTTCATCACCCAGGTAACTCAGGGTATGGCCAAACAACTGGGGATAGATTGGAAATTACATTGCGCTTACAGACCCCAGAGCTCAGGACAGGTAGAGAGGATGAATAGAACCTTAAAAGAGACCTTGACTAAATTGTCCTTAGAGACCAGAGGATATGATTGGACAGCTCTCCTTCCTTATGCACTGTTCCAAGTTCGGAACACCCCCGGTATTACCCATTGACACCCTTTGAATTAATGTTTGGGACGCTGCCACCTATCTATATAACCCTGAAAGCAGATGCATGCCCTGATGATTCTTCTATTCCCTCATCCTACCTTCTAGCCCAGCTAAAAGCTCTTGAAACAGTGAGAAAAGAAGCCTGGGAGCAGTTAAAAGGCATCTATGCAGCAGGTGATCTGAGAGTGCCACATCAATTTGAAGTGGGAGACGTTTTGGTATGAAGACATTGATCTGGGAACCTTGAGCCATGGTGGAAGGGACCATACCTAGTGTTACTAACCACCCCCACTGTGGTTAAGGTAGATGGGATTCCTGCTTGGATCCACGTGTCTCACGTCAAAAAGGCACCCCCTGAACTTAACCAAGATGAGTGGACAGTGGAAAAAACTGATAATCCTCTTAAGTTGCACCTGCATCGCAAATCCAGTCCTGAGTAAACTTCCTGACCCCCACCAGTCACGTAACCTGACTTGGATGGTAATTGCTGGGCACGGGGACATAATATGGAGCAGGTCTAAACTTACTACACCAGGCCTTTGGTGGCCAGACATGTTCCCCAATGTCTGCAAACTGGCCTTTGGGGCACCAGCTAACTGGGATATGGAAGGATATTATGACCCCAATATGCCAGCTCCCAAAGTATCCTCTACCCCCAGCCAGCATGGGCTTGACCCATTTGGGGGTTGTGGACATGCGAGCCAGAGGAGCCAGTTCCGAGTTTTGACATTTTACATCTGCCCTGGATTCCACAGAAAACGTTCCCTTAGAACCTGTGTGTGGGGGGGTGTTGAGACCTCAGTTGGGACTATATCAAAGTAACTGCAAATTATAGCCATCATAAGGCAGGAGAACCAGGGTGGACATACCACCCAGAGTGTGAAGATTGGTGCCACCCACTTCACATTGTTTTCACTATGGCAGGAAAAAAGGCAACTGGGTGGACAACTGGCTATACATGGGGTCTTAGGTTTTACAAAGAAAGGTATGATGATGGACTGATATTCACCATTAAGCTTAAGATAGAAACCCCTTATACATTGCTTGGCCCAAACCCAGCCTTATACCATCCCCCTCCCCGTATGCCTCTAGATCCTCTGCGGTCTCAACCCCAGACTGTTCCCAAGATAGGAACAGCCACACCATTTGCCACTACATTAGGGACTACAACGCTATCCCCCAAAACCCTGCCTGCCCCACCCCCAGAGTTTAATCTGGATGCTAGCCCTCTCTTAAACATGGTAATTAGTGCCTTTAAAGTGCTTAACGCCACAAATCCTGAAATGACCAGAAAGTGTTGGATGTGTTATGATGTGGCACCGCCTTACTATGAGGGTATCGCATGGGTTAACACCCCAACTGTAACTTTGCAAGCCTCTGATTGTAGGTGGAGTCACCAGCAAGTCCGCCTCACCCTATCTGCTGTTACTGGGAAAGGCCTTTGTGTGGGTCAGGTTCCACAGACTCATCAACATCTGTGTAACAGTTCATATCCCTTATTAGGTAATCTAACCGGGTACCTCCTCCCATCCTCAGACAGCTGGTGGGCCTGTGCTTCAGGGATTATAACTTGTATACGTTTGGAAATTCTTAATCACAACCATGATTTCTGTGTGCTAGTACAAATAGTGCCTAGACTATTATGTGCTGAATTACTGGGACCCTGAGACCAAAGACCTAGTTAGTTAGACACAAAAGAGAATTTGGAAATACCCTGGCAGTTATTTTGAGGGTAAGCTAGGGGCTGCAGGAGCCACCACTGGATCAGCGGCGATGGCTTTACAGCATAAGGCATATGGAGAACTGAGAGAGGCCATTGACTCAGATATCAAACGTATAGAAAAAACTCTGGCTGACTTAGAAGAATCACTCACTTCCCTCTCAGAAATGGTTCTCCAAAATAGAAGAGGATTAGACCTGTTATTTTTTAAGGAGATAGGGCATGTCCGGAGCCTAGGCGCCTGGGACACATCTGGGTGGACATTGAATAATGAGCCATTTGGTCCTCTTAGGTATTAGATAAAGGTCAACTAGAAACCTTGAATAGCACTCCTTTTTCACTCCCGTTTAGGAATTTTCAACTCTAATCTGCACGAACTACATTTAAAATAACCAATCATGTACAGCCACCCTGATTCCTTTGTTCCCTCAGACCTTTTTTCCTATATAATCCCCTAACCCCTTAGCCTCGGGTTGATTCCTTGTCTCCTGTGTGAGATTGGGGGTCGGCTTTGCATCAAGACGGCCTCTCGTGTTTCACTGGGTGCACATCTCCTGGGACTTGAGTGGGGGTCCCTCCGGGGGTTCTTTCAATACAAGAGTTACAAACATCAAGCAAAGCATTCAGTCTCACTCTTTGTTGTCCTCTTACAAGCCCCCTTCCAATTTAATTGTCTACATTTCCTTTGGGTATATAAATACTTTTAAAATATGTAAGCTGTTCTGAAAACCATAGTATAGTGTAAAAACATGAAATAAACAATACTACTAATAGAAAGGCTGAGATAGGAGAAGCAAGATTTCAAGACCCTTATGTTGTACACAGCCAGACACTGTCACAAATAAGCTGAAAGTGTATATAGGTTGTATAATATTGGACCTATTTCTCCAATTATCAAATTAGAGAGACCATTGGATGACAACAAATTTCTACTTCCTCATTTTTTATTTCAATCTCTTAGGACATATTTGTAATATTAATTTTCACACAAAGATATTAAGAAAAAGTCATCGTAACTTCCTGTTGTTTTTGTTGTAAGAGGTAGAATTAAGTTTGTGTGGGTTTGTTGAAAGAT
>NW_022196894.1:17901001-17927562 GCF_008632895.1 Mastomys coucha | reverse complement strand
TTCTTTATTTACATGTCATATGATTTCTCCTTTCCCAGTTTCCCTTCCAAAAAACAAACAGACAAACAAGAACAACAAGAACAAACCCCTGTTGCCTTTCCCCTCCTCATGCTTGCCACTCCACCCTCTCCCACTTATTGGCCCTGGCATTCCCCTACACTGGGGCACAGAACCTTCACCGGGTCTCTCCTCCCATTGATGATTGACTTTGCAATTACTATACACATGCTGCCAGAACAATCAGACCCACCATGTATAGTCCTTGGTTGGTGGATGAGTCCCTGGGAGCTCTGAGAGTACTAGTTAGTTCATATTGTTGTTCATCCTAAGGGGCTGCAAACCCTTCAGCTCCTTTGGTTCTTTCTCTAACTCCTTCATTGGGGACCCTGTACTCAGTTCAATGGATGGCTGTGAGCCTCTACATCTGTATTAGTCAGGTACTGTCAGAGCCTCTCAGGAGACAGCTATATCAGGCTGGCTTGTCCTTCCTTCCTTCTCTACTCCATAGTTATAGTCTCTGCAACTCCTTCCGTGGGTATTTTGTTCCCTCTTTTAAGAAGGAATTAAATGTCCAGCATTTGTGTTCTTGTAGGGTCTGTATGACATCTGTCCAGGATCTTCTAGCTTTCATAGTCTCTGGTGAGAAGTCTGGTATAATTCTGATAGGCCTGCCTTTATATGTTACTTGACCTTTTTCTCTTACTGCTTTTAAAATTCCTTGTTTAGTACATTTGGTGTTTTTATTATTATGTGATGGGAGGAATTTCTTTTCTGGTCCAGTCTATCTGGAGTTCTATAGGCTTCTTGTGTGTTCATGGGCATCTCTTTCTTTAGGTTAGGGAAGTTTTCTTCTATAATTTTGTTGAAGATATTTAATGGCCAATTACCTTGGGAGTCTTCACTCACTTCTATACCTATTATCCTTATGTTTGGTCTCATTGCATCCTGGATTTCCTGGATGTTTTGAGTTAGGAGCTTTTTGCATTTTGCATTTTCTTTGACTGCTGTGTCAATGTTTTCTATGGTGTCTTCTGTCCCTGAGATTTTTTCTTCTATCTCCTGTATTCTGTTGGTGATGCTTGCATCTATGGCTCCTGATTTCTTTCCTAGGCTTTCTATTTCCAGGGTTGTCTCTCTTTCTGATTTCTTTATTGTTTCTATATCCATTTTTAGATCCTGGATGGTTTTGCTCATTTCCTTCACCTGTTTGATTGTGTCTTCCTGTAGTTCCTTGAGGGATTTTTGTGTTTCCTCTTGAAGGGTTTCTAGCTGTTTATATGTGTTCTCCTGCATTTCTTTGAGGGTGCTATTTATGTCATTCTTAAAGTCCTGTATCATCATCATGAGAAGCGATTTTATATCTGAATCTTGCTTTTCCAGTGTGATAGTGTGTCCAGGACTTGCTATGTGGGGATAAATGGGTTCTGATGATGCCAAGTAACCTTGGTTTGTGTTGTTTATTTTCGTGCACTTGCCCGTCATCATCTGGTTATCTCTAGTGCTACCTGCCCTGGCTAAATCTGACTGGAGCCTGTTCTTCCTGTGATCCTGGTTGTGTCAGAACTCCTCAGAGTCAAGCTATCTCTGTGATCCTCTGATTCTGGGATCCTGTGACCCTGGGCTTGTTAGAGCACCTGGGAGTAGAGCTTTCTCTGAGTGTTTTGGGACTGGCTGCAGAGCTTGCGTGCAAGGTCTGCTCAGGGCACTGGCTGGCCCAGACAGACCAGAAGCAACTAGAGCCACTGGGATGGTGGAGTTCCTGTGTGCCTGGTTCCTGCTGGTCCCAGTTATTCCTGGTATTTGGACAGATGTTGTGTCCTCCTCACCTTTGATCCTGGGCCAGAAAAATTCTTAGTTCAAGTAGATTTATGCTGTGCTTAGTTCCCAGAAGTAGGAATGGTAAATATACAAATGACATGAGAAAGAGAAAGAGAGAGAATAGGTCTCAGAAAAGCAGTTGTCCCCTGCCTGGGATGCATTAGCAAAAGAGAAGGAAAATGGATATAAGCTATCTCAGAGCTCTCCTAGGGACAGGCGGAAACTGGGGAGACATCCTGCTTCCTCTCTGCCTCCTACTGGAGATAGCCTTAGTTCTGGTTATGTATAGGTCCCTTTGGGCTTCCCTCTCTGTCTATTGTCTGTCTTGGTGCACCAATCTGTCCATGTGTGTCTGTTTTAATTTCGTTGTTTGTGTTGTTCTGTGTTTCATGTTGAAAAGAAAAAATGATTAAGACCATTTTCTGGCTATCCACCCTTTGATTTAGTTTAACTTGTTTAGAAGACAGTCTCAATTTGCTCAGCAGAAACTAATACGTTTCTCCCTGCACTATAGCTGGGAGTCAAGCACAGCTGGAGAAAAGCTGTTTTTAAAGGGGCCAGCAGCTTCTCAAGTTCTATGGCAAGTAAGCTGATGGCTGTTTTTTTCCTAGAAAAATCTCTGCAATTGTGTTTATTGGGTTCAGCAAGCGACAAGGTACTTTTTCTCTTGAAATTACAGCTAGAAAGGATAAGAAAATTTTGTTTGGTCTAAATATATGAGATGTGTGCATCCACTTCATTTTTGTTATCGACTTGTTTTTAAAGGTATAAATATGTTCTGCATGTCTTGGTTATAGAGTATTGGCTTATAAGTTATTGGGTATGATTAAAGTTGTAACATTGATAACAGAAAGCTTAAAACTGGTAACTCAGGGCTGGAGTCATTTTAAACAACATGTGGCATGAGCCAACCCAGGAAAACAGGTCTCTAAAGATACTTCTAAATTGGGATAATATTTTATGTAATTCTTATCCTAGAGATCAGATTAAGATTTAAAACAATGTCTCTTTAATGAGGTGTTAAAAGCTGCACAATCATGCAGTCATATATAAGAACTGGCAGCAAAACTGTTATGTGAAAGTAATGCTCTTAGAAATTGATTTTCAAAAAGAATGGATTGTTTACACTGTTAAAAATTGGGGTTTGCTTTCCAAAGTTGTGGTTGTGCTCTGGAGTTACAAGAGAAACTTAAAAGTTATAGTTAAACTGTCAGGTTCCATTTGCTGCACTTTGCAGTTTGATCACAGGCTCAGGATTCTAACTCACCCATATTTGTGATTAAGAAAAAAAAACAAGCAAGTGGAGATGATTGCAAGAGTAATACTGGCCTGCTGCCCCTTTTAAAGGAGATCTGAGTGGGAGTTTATCTAACAGGGTCCTGAGGAACTGCTAAAAGCAGCTGGTAGAATTTTTGGAGACAGAAATTGGATGCTCATACAATCTGGCTATGGCTGCTGCCTTGGGGGCAGTGGACTACCATAAATATTTAAATTTGAGTTAATGCAAAGCTCAGAGCAACCTCAGTGGAGGTTGTGTGGCATTCTTTTTGTCTTGGTAAAGAATGAGAAAGAACAAGGTGGATTTGGTTCCTCTGATGTGTACTGGGTTCAGTCTAGTACTAATAAGAGATCTAACCTTAAATTAATAATTGGAAAAAGGTCTTTGAAGGATTAATACACACTGAAGCTGATGTACTTACTCACCTCCAAGGGATTGATTATTCTGTTCATCCAAAAAGTTCAAACTTAAGATTTATGAAAGGTTAATGAAACTAGGGACTTAAGGCATTACAACCTGGCTTGCCTGCTCTAGATGACATTCGATGAAATGCATATAGAGTTATTATGGATTTGGAGGATTGTTTTTATACTGTTCCTTTGCATCTTTGTGACTGCAGGAGGTTTACATTTAGTGAGCTTGCTTGTAATTTTAAAGAATCTATGAAGCAATTATCATTGGGATATTTTGCCTCAAGGAATGGCTAATAGCCTTATGTTATGTAAAAGTTTGTTTCTGCTTCAATAGAGTTTAGGACTTTGATTCTTTCAGTGTATATTATTCATTATATGGAGGGTATTTTATTAGCTGATCCCTCTGAAGGAGTTTTACTATTAGACTTTGTTCATAAACAATGGGCTTTAAAATTTTGGAGTAGTTGTTGCTCCAGAAAAGATGCAAAGGCAATTTCTTTTTCAATATTTGGGCCCTCAGTTATATCCTAAAAAAAATTGTGGCACAGAAAATTCAAGAAAGAAAAGATGATTTACTTACTTCAAATTGGCTAAGACCTCACCTTAAGCTCGTCACAGGAGGCCTTAAGCCTCTGATATTCTCAAGGGGGATGCAAATTAACTTGTGAGGGATGAATACTTTTGCAGGAAGCTATTGGCCAACACCAGATACGTTATATAGACTATAGATCAATTGTTTACTGTTTCACAGCAGTCCTTTGGCAAAAGGGACCATAAATATGGACTCATCTTTCTTCATCTCCAAGTAAAATTTGAACACATTATTATGAAGGTGTTTCTGTGTTAATGCAGAATTGTAGGATAGAGTCCTGAAAGCATTTTGGAAAGATTGTCTTAAGAACCTGATGAAATGTTTATTCCTTATTCCAAACAATTAAATTGGTTATTAGAAAATATTGATATTTGGCCTACTACATTGCAAACATTTTAGGCAAAACCAATAATCATTATCCAAAAGACAAGTTGTTACAATTTACCTCTATGCATGCTTTTGTATTTCCTGTAAATTTCCGCATGCAGCCAATAAAGAATGGATTACTGTTTTTATAAACAACTCATCTAAGGGTATAGAAGTATATATAATTGGATAACATGCTTATTCTCTTGAGTTTTCCCCTGCCTCAGCACAGGTTATTAAATTATGTGCTGTAGTCATTGTTTTGAAATGTTGTAAAATCAAAGTTTTAATTTTATACTGATAGCCAATATAGCTCATGGCTTACAATTGCTTGAAATTGTTCCTTTAGATACTGCTAATTCTCAAATTTTACAGTTATTTATACAAATACAGCTTAATTTAAGAAACATGTACTATTCCTTAACTTTATAGGACATTTAAGAGCTCATACTGGATTGCCTGGACCCCGTAGGGCAATGCCACAGCAGATTTGTGTACTAGGCAGATTATAGGCCATACACAGGAACAATTAGCCATACAATCCCATTCTTTACATCAATAGTTTGAGACAAAAATTTGGTATTTCCAGAAAATATGCACTCAGATTGTAAAGACTTATTCTCAGTGTCCTCAATTTCTTCATGTACCACATAATGGTGTTACTTCTCAAGGACTCATACAAAATTATTGCAAATGTATGGTACTTGTATTTTTGATTTTGGAAAGTTAAAAAATGTACATGTGACTATGGATACCTTTTCATGCTTTCTAGTTGCAACTGCTTTAAAAGGAGAAGCAACTAAAACTGTAATTAATCATTGCCTGCATTGTTTTTCTATGCTTGATGTTCCAAATCAGATTAAAACAGGTAATGGAACTAGCTATTACAGTCAAGCATTTAAGATGTTTTGTCAACAATTTAATATTACCCATATTACTGGGATTCTTTATAATTCTCAAGACAAGGTATTGTACAACTTTAAAATAATATCTTCATAAAAAACAAAAGGGGGAATTGTACCCACATATATATTATTTAAATCATGCTTTTGAAAAAATTTAAATTTGGATGCCAAGGAACTCTGCTGAGTGTCCATGGCATCCTACAACTTGGCATACTTATGCCTAGGTGAAATGGAAGGATCCACATACTGGCATCTGGTATAATCCTGATCAGGTATTTAATATGGGGGAGATGACATGTTTGTGCTTTTTTCTGCAGGATGATGCATGAGCATTCTAGCTGCCAAGAGTGATTGGTGAGACATACTGATGCTGGGACAAAGAATAATGCTGATCTGAGCTTGCTGAGTGCCCTGACAATGGTGATAGGAAAGCTGTATTAGACACATTTTCTTGACCCACCTTATACCCTAGATTGGACAACCTGCCTTACTTCAAGCTTTTAGACCTTGTGGGACAGAGAACATGAAACTGTGGAAACTGACTTAGAAAAATTAGTCAATAAGAAAAGTTATAATGAGTTCTCTTTACTTTAATGTGACCAGTTATTCTGACTGAATCATGGACTGGTCTAGAAATCAATCCAATATTGGAAAAAAGGAAATGACAATATTCATTTGGAAGGCTGGTTATGAAGTTACATTTGTAATGGATAAAATAGGACAGGATCTGGATTTCAAACGTGTTAGTGCATATATTTAAGCTCCTAATCTTTTATTCCTTCAACAGGGAGGACTATGTACAACCCTCCATGATGAATGTTACTTCCATCGATCATTCAGGAATAGTGAAGGATTCTATGGCTAAAGTTCAAGAAGGACTAGCGAAAAGGAAAAGAGAAAAAGGACAGAATCAGAGATGGTTTGAATCCTGGTTCTCCACTTCCCCATGGCTTACAACTTTAATTTCTATACTACTTGGCCATTAATTATAATCTTGTTGCTTTTAACTTTTGGACCTTGTATCTTAAACAGATTGGTTGCCTTCACACAGGATCACTTTCAGCAAACTCAGCTATTCACCATGGCAGTTATTCATCGCTATGAAGAAATGCATTAAGTGCATATTCATATGTCCTTCATGGCTTTGGTCTGAATGGGAAAGTGTGCTTTTGAAGACCAGTAGCCAGAGATGAGTAAGAGAATTTTTGAGTTTCTATTAACCTAAGTCAGAGACATACATTAAAAGCTATGTTTGTTTTCTCTGATGGGTAAGAAGGAGCAATATAGACACCAACCTAAGATAGGCACGGTCACCTAGCCACTCTATTACCTAGATGGGATTATGGAAAACAAGTAAATCTTGTGCCCTTGTCTAGCTACTGATAACTTTTCATTTTTAATAAACAAAAAAGGGGAATTGTGCCCTATCCCCAGCCTTGAATAGGCTAAACAAACCCACAATGGTTTTACAACCTAGCTGGAGTCTCTGGCCTTGGACACATTTGCAATTTCCTACAGGAGTAGACTGCCCACTGAGCTTGCTTTGCAACATAATCCAGCTGAAACAAAAGATGGGGTCTATGGGCTTTCCCTATATAAATGCAGTGATGAAAATTAAACTTTGAGCCTTGATCAGAAACTTTTGTCTTAGCTTCATCCTTCTCTCACATTTGATCTTTTTTCATTTCTACTCCCCCCTCCCCGACTTTCAGGTAACCCAGTTCATCCATGGCTGCTGAACAGCTATACCCAGGGAGCAGGGTGGCCCAATGGAGTGGGGGAAATCCTCTGGGAGATGGGGGAGGAGGAAGAAGGAGATGAGGAACTGTTGGAGGGCAGACTGAGGGGGAGATGACTGGACTATAAAAAATGATTAAACATAATTTAAAAAGATGAAATTCTTTTTCCAAAATAAACGTTCATGTTATTTTGTTACATATGCTCCTTAGATCTGAAAATCCAGCCATGACTCTGAGCCCATGATGGATCTTGGTTGTACATCTGCTCATACCAGGGCTTTGCGCCCCATCATCACAAAAGTGAAATGAGATAGAATTCACACTCCTCAAATATTTTCTGAATGAAAAGTCTTACATTTATTTGGTGCCATTTTGTATACTATGTTCTCGATGTAAATAATAGATCACACGTTATAAAATAGCTATTAGAAATCCAGGCTGTAGTGGTGCATGCCTTTAGTCCCAGCACTTAGGAGGCCAAAGGCAAGAGAATCTGTGTGAGTTCTAGGCTAACCTACAGAGTGTGTTCTAGGACACTTAAGGCTACAGGGTGAAACCATTTTGAAAAACAAAAACAATGAAAAACAAGCAAACAAAAGCTATCACAATAATAAGCTATAGCAAGCAATTTTGGGTATTATTTACTGTACTCTGACTGAAAGACATTGAAACAGAGACACTGCATTGATTGCATCTGTGGGAATTTGTCATTCTTTATTTCAATCACAGATTTGATCTCTTATTTTTGAGAGAAAATATAATTGCATTTTTTCCTTCTCATTCCAAAGCCTCTTGCATAGCACTCTTTGTTCTCTTCTAATTAAGACCCATTTTTATTGTTATTTGTGTATAGATAATACAATAGATATTATGTATTATGTAGACAGAAATATATGATAAATAGCTGGATAGATATTAGGCAATAAGTATTAGAAAGGTGGGTAGGTAGATAATTGGTAGATAAAGGTAGACAGATGATAAAACCTGGTCTTTGTTTTGTCCTTGGAGCATGTCTATATAGACATTTAAATATATTTCAAAAGTTTTTAAGTGTAGTTATACAGGATAAGAATACGCTTCTTTGAAAATGTTTGTCCTGTTAGAATGCAGGGTTTCTGTCTGAACTGGGAGCTGATCCTGTACCACTGTGCCTGAAGCTGATCCTCTGCCAGAGTGCTCCATACCCAAATATCACTGGGAAAGAGGTGGTCTCCCAGGAGTGTGGACATGTCTGTGAGCACAGGTAAGGCTACCACTTCAGTTCTGAGGGACCAGCCCAGAGCCCTCAGGACACAGAAACTGAGGAGCAGCCTGAGATTCCAAATACCTCCACGAAAGAGCTGGTCTCTCAGGAGTGCTGATACGCCTGTGAGCACAGGTAAGACCACCACTTCTGTTCAAATTCCTGGCCCAAGAGGGACCCCACCCAGAGCCATCAGGACACAGGAGCCAAGAACATCTGGGGACAGATCCTTTTCAGTTTCTGCCTGTACCCTGGAGTTGATCCTGTGCCACAGCTCTCTACACCCAAGTTTCTTCCAGAGAGAACTGGTCTCCCAGGAGTACTGACACACAGGCTTACAGGAGGGACAAGCCACAGTCAGAGACAGCAAGACCAGCTAACACCAGAGATGACCAGATGGCGAGAGGCAAGGGCAAGAACATAAGCAAAAAACCCCAAGGCTACTTGGTTTACATAAAAATAACAACAACAACAACAACAACAAAAAAAAAAAACAAGAAGCAACAATCACTACTCCTTAATATCTCTTAACATCAATGGACTCAATTCCTCAATAAAAAGACATACACAGACTGGATATGTAAACAGGACCCAGCATTTATCTGAAAAGATCTTTACCAATCCTACTTCTGATAGAGGGCTAATATTCAATATATACAAAGTACTCAAGAAGTTACTCCAGAGAACCAAGTATCCCTTTTTAAAAGTGGGGAAAAGAAGCAGAATTCTCAACTGAGAAAACTCGAATGTCTGAGAAGCACCTAAAGAAATGTTCAACATCCTTAGTCACCAGGGAAATGCAAATCAAAACAACCCTGAGATTCCACTTCACACCAGTCAGAATGGCTAAGATCAAAAACTCAGGTGACAGCAGATGCTGACGAGGATGTTAAGAGGAACACAATGGAATACTACTCAGCTATTAAAAACAATGACTTCATGAAGTTCATGGGCAAATGGATGGAATTTGAAAATATCCTGATTGAGTTAACTCAGTCACAAAAGAACACACACAGTATGCACTCACTGATAAGCGGATATTAGCCCAAAAGTTCAGAATACCCAAGATTCAATTCATAGATCATATAAAGCCCAAGAAGAAGGAAGACAAAAGTGTGGGTGCTTCAGTGCTTCTTAGAAGGGGGAACAAAATACAGGGGGAAATATGAAGACAAAGTGTGAAGCAGAGACTGAAGGAAAGGCCATCCAGAAACTGCCCCACCTGGGGATCCATCCCACATACAGTCACCAAACCCAGACTCTATTGTGGATGCTGGGATGTGCTTGCTGACAGGAGCATGATATGGCAGTCTCCTGAGAATCTCTACCAGAGCCTGACAAATACAGAGGCAGATGCTTGCAGCCAACCATTGGACTGAGCATGGGATCCCTGATGGAGGAGTTGGAGAAGGGACTAAAGGAACTGAGGGGGTTTGCAGCCCCATAGGGGGAGCAACAGTGTCAACTGGCCACACTCCTTGGAGCTCCTGGGGACCACCAACCAAAGAGTACATGTGGAGGGACCCATGGCTCTAGCTGCATATATGGGAGAGGATGGCCTTGTTGGACATCAGCAGGAGGAGTAGCCCTTGGACCTGAGGGTATTTGATGCCCCAGTGTAGGGGAATACCAGGGCTGGAAGACAGGAATGTGTGGGGAGCCACCTGATTGCCTCCCTCATCCACCGTTACAAGATGGCCCCTGTATCCAGTTTGGCTCAGCTTCCACCTTCCTGTTAACTGGTCACTCCCGTGCGTCATCTGGCCTGACTGTCAGAGAGCCAATGTGACAGTTCCACGTCCTAGGCGAGAGTCGTATCCTATATAAGGGTGGGGTTTTTTCCCCTCGGGGTCCTCTACAACTGTAAGCTTATGCTCTCCCTCTCAAGACGCATTAAAGCTGAACTGCAGAAGGATCCTGTACGAGTCTTGCGTTATTCCTGCTGGCGGGAGTCAGCGCGGGACAGGAATGGGTGTGTGGGTTGGGGGAGCACCTTCATAGAGGCAGGGGTAGGGAGGATGGGATAGGGATTTTCGAAGAGTAGACCTGGAAAGGGGAAAATATTTGAAATATAAAGAAAATATCCAATAAAAAAAAAGAAAAAGAAAAAAGAATACAGTGAGTCCCCAAAACATAAGTGAAGGCAGAGTGTTTTAACTCAATTTATGACTTTTTTTTTTACCTTGTTTTTTGACAAGAAGTTCCTATGCATTTCAGGGTAGCCTTAAAACTTTTTAACTCTCTGTCTCAGAATCCTGTATTCTGGGAATATAGGCATGAGGCAAGCACATGGCTATTTTTTTGTTTTGTTTTCTTGACACAATTGTTGATTCCAGTCAACATTAAAATACGTGTAGAAAGAAAGTAAACACACTGCAATTGTGTTAAACAGTATGTATTAATTTGTCCATTATCTGAAGATTAAAGCTTGCAATGGCTTTGTACATCAATATGTTGGTAAAAAAGTCCTTAGCAGCCATTTTTAGTTCTATTTCCCAAATACCCTCACTTCTCAAGTGTACAGTATATTTAGTATCCTGTGATGTTACTATGTTCCTCTGCAAAGGCTTCCTGTGCCCTACACACTAAGTTTTGGTGTGATATTTGGCTCAAATGTAGCATTGCAGATGTGCCAGTTGGATGGAAAAGCAAGTGCTCACTGTGACATAAAAGAAACGGTCAAAAAAGGAGCTTCACTAGCTTTCTGAAAGAAGGAATTCTATAGTTTTAGTACAAAATTCGTGAGAACTCTTCATATGGGGGGAATTAATATTATGAATGAACAAAACAAATATTAAAGACCAACAGAGTCAACTAACCTGGAACCTTGGAGACTCCCAAGATAATCACCAACCAAAGAGGGAGCACAGGCTAGACCTAGACCCCTGCACTTATGTAGCAGATGAGCAGCTTGGTCTTCATGTGGGTCCCCTAAACAACTGGAGCAGGGACTGTCCCTGAACCTGTTGCCTACCTTCCTGCCTATGGATCCTGCAACCCTAGGCAGCCTTGTCTGGCCTCAGTGGGAGAGGACGTAGCTAGTCTTGCAGAAATTTGATGTGTGGGGTGGGTGGGGGGCAAGGGAGATAGGGTGGTTTGGGGGACTGACACCTAGCAGGGGCTTTCCCTTCTAAGGGGGATTTGGGAGGGGCTTACATGAGGGAGTACTGGGAGGAGATGGAGGGCTGATATTGGGTTGTAAAGTGAATAAATAAATTTAATATAAAAATATACTCATCCAGTTTTGTGTAGCTAACTTGTTAGGTTCCAAAGCCAAGATTATATGTAATGCCACGAAAAATGAGCTAACTTTATTTAATGAGTAAACCCCAGAAAAGCCAAAGGAACAGGCGTATGAGATGTGGAAGGAATATTGAGACAATCCACTAATATTACATCCTGAGTGGAGAGCTGTCAAAGTGCCTGCATGTCCCACCTTTCTGCCCCAGCCTGTGTCCACCACAGGAACTACCACAGGAACTGTCAGACTGACAGAGCTTGTCAAAACAGTAGCAACTCTTTCCTGCCCCAGCCTGTAGCTGCCACAGGAGCTGCCTATGGTGGTGCCATCCTCAGCCTGCTGCTGTCATGAGATGCCAGCACAGGAGAGCTGTCCTGGCTGTGAGTCCTCCTTTCCTCGCCTCAGTCTATAGGCTGTCATGAGGTACCACCACAGGAGCTTTCCATTTTTCTTCTCTAGCCTCCTGACACAGATCAGCGCTGGAGGTGCTTCAGCCAAAGCCACCTCTGGGCAGGAAGGTCTTCCCGTCCCAATCCCTGAGCAGGAAATTCCACCAGTCCTTTAACAGGAAAGTCACCAATCCCTGAGCTCCCAAGCTCAGGACTTGAAATCCTACCATTCCTCACTGTGGAAACTTCTGCACTGAAAAGCTCTGCCCCCTCATAAATCCTGTTAAGTCCTGCCCTTTGTTCAGCTCCCTGCTGCCTGTCCCAGGGAGCAGAGGCAGCTACCCTTGGATTTGTTCCTCCAAACCCTGGACACAGTTGTGAGTCTCGCTTCACTAGAAGTCAAGTAGCAATGAAGAGAAGGGAAGAAGCAAAAAAGTGGATGGGAAGAGAGGCTAAGGAGCACCTTAGATTAGCTGAGAAACCATCCCCCTGGGCACTGCAAAGCCTCTGCTAAGGATTTGTACTCTCAGAGCTGTGTGGTTCCTGGGTTCCCATGTTTCAGGATGGCCTTCTCTAGAGACACTGTCGCACCTCAGAGCTGTGTAGTTCCTGGACCCCTGTGTGTCAGGATGCCCTTCTCTAGAGACACTGTCCCACCTCAGAGCTGTGTAGTTCCTGGACCCCCGTGTGTCAGGATGCCCCTACATAGGGATATCTTCTCCCTTAGTGTAGTTCCTTGGTTTCCAAGTCCCAGGATACCCTTCTATTCAGCCAGAAACACACTGCCAAAACCTGAATGAGAACCTCGATTCCAAAAAGCAGGTAAATAGGGAGGAATCTATGCTTGTCGTCTCATGGAGATACAAAAAGTTCTAGTATTCAGTTATTTCTCTGAAGCTGCATGAACCATTTAATTATAATTACCTAGGAATGACGACAGAGCATTTTTTACTTTTGCATTGCTGTGATAAGGTACCATGACCAGACTTTATTTTGGCATACAGTTTCAGAGGGGTGAGTTACAATCATGGAAGGGAGGAATTGCTGCTGTATTGGGAAGCTTTGCAATGACTTCTGTAACTTCAACTGAGAAGCAGCGTTAGGTAAGTCAGTCTATGCCTCCAGCAGTGGCATAAGTACCACTGTACAAACTGTGCCATTAACTAGGGAACAGTGTTCAAATGCCTGAGCCTTCTGGGGACATATTAAGTCAAAGCTCCAGCTTTGGCTAGAATACATTGTAATATATGTGGTTTTTTTTCTTTTAAAGTTACTTTTAATGTTTCCTTTTTTTTTTTTCTTGGCTTTTTCCGAGACAGAGTTTCTCTGTGTAGCCCTGGCTGTCCTATAACTCACTCTGTAGACCTCGAACTCAGAAATCTGCCTGCCTCTGCCTCCCAAGTGCTGGGATTAAAGGCGTGTGCCACCACCGCCCGGCTTTACTTTAATGTTTCCTTTTCTTACAAACAGTAAAGACAGTTCTTTAACTCCCTGTCATCTCTCCTGCCAGTTTCTAGCCCAGCCCCTTCAAAGCCTTCTCTCAACCATTCCTCCCTCAGTTCCCCAACAGTATGCTTGAACAATTCCTTTTCCTAGTTTTCTAATTACTAGCAACTCCAAACTATAAACAACTCGTCAGTGCTATGTGCCCAGGTTCTCCTGGCTCAACTGTCACCAACTCTCTTCTCACTCTGGTAGTCCAATTCACTTTCCACTGTCTCTAACCACATCTTCTCTGGCTCAGCTCAGCTTCTCCTGGCTCAGTGGTTGCCTATTTTCATTCTGCTCCATCTCTTTTGTGCACCAACTTCCTTCTCTTCCTTAGCCCTACTCAGTCTTCTTTCTGTACCACCTGTCTGCTCTAACCTATTCTCTGCCCCTGCTCTTCTGCTACCTGGACTCTAATCCCCATCTCAAGCTCTGATGGGGTTTTCTATATTCTCCTGCACACAGAAAACTTAGAAACAACCAACAGTGAAGGCCATAGACTCAAGCAGTTATAAGGCTAAGCATTCCTTGAAGAATAGTTGACTAGAATCTGGGGTGCCAGGGGCCAGTCCCCATGGTTCTTTCTTGGTTCTTCCTGAGGTAAGCCGTGGGGGAAGAGCATCACTGGGTGCAAGACTTGGTCTTGTAAGATATTTAGAGTTGCTGTTTAATAATGAAATGTCTACCTATCTTAAGTCTAAGTCACTTTGCTGCTGTAGCTGAGACCAGAAACTGCAGTCTCTGGAGTTTAGCACCTCACTGTAAAACAGCAGGGGATTAAATAAAGTAGCTTTTGTTCTAACTTCACAGGAACTGCACAGCTGTAACTTCCAGCTGCTAGTTGAAGTTGCAAGAAAAGAGAGGGACACTTTGAAAAGTGATTTTAATCTTTATAAGTTCTCTCTAAAAAGTTTTCTATGAAAGTTCTATCTCCACATTCTCTCCAACATGTGTTGTCACTTGAGGTTTTGATCTTAGCCATTCTGATTGGTGTAAGGTGAAATCTCGGGGTTTTGATTTGCATTTCTCTGATCACTATGGACTTTGAACATTTCTAACCACCAACTTGATTGGGTTGTTTGGTATTTTTTGGTGGTTAGCTTCTTGAGTTCTTAATATATTTTGGATATTAGTCTTCTATTGGATATGGGGTTAGTGAAGATTTTTCCCAATCAGTTGGTTGCCGATTTGTCTTATTGACTATGTCCTTTGCCTTACAGAAGTTTTCCAGTTTCATGAGGTCCCATTTATCAATTCTTGATCTTAGATCATAAACCATTGGAGTTCTGTTTAGGGAATTTTCCCCTGTGCCAATAAGTTCAAGGCTCTTTCCCACTTTCTCTTCTATCAGATTCAGTCTGTCTGGTTTTATGTTGAGGTCCTTGATCCACTCACCTCAGTCCCACTTTGGAGGGAGAAGAAAGCAATCACAAGTGGGGAGCAGGGAGGGACCTGGGAGGGAAGTAGAATGGGGTTGGGGGAGGAGGGGAACCTGATGTGGTATTGGGTGAGGGGAAAGGACTGAAGCTCTGAAGGGCAGCAGAAAGAATGGAAATAGGCAGCCTTGGAAGGTAGGACATTGGGGGGACCCTCCAGAATGCACCAGAGACATGGGAGATGATAAAACTCTCAGGACTTCAAAGTGAGTGACCTCAGATGAAATTCCTGACAGTAGAGAGAATGAACTTACAGAGCCCACCTCCAGCAGGAAGACAGGACATCAAATGATGGAGGGGGTTGCCATCCCACAGTCAAAACTCTGACCCATAATTGTTCCTGTCTGAAAGAACTGCAGCGATGGAAATGGTGAGGAACCTGAGGAAAAGAAGGCCCAGCGACAGGCCCAAAGTGGGATTCAGCTCAAGGGAAGGTCCCAAGGCCTGGCAGTGTTACTGAGGCTATGGAGCACTCACAAAAATGGACCTATCATGACTGCCCTCTGAAAGACCCAACAAGCAGCTGAAAGTCAGATGCAGATATTTGTACCAAGCCAATGGACAGAAGCAGCTGACCCCTGTTGTTGAATTAGAGACGGCTGAAAGAAGCTGAGGAAGAGGACGACTCTGTAGGAGGACAAGCAGTCTCAATTTACCTGGCCTCCCTAAAGATCTCTCAAACACTGAAACACCATCCAGGCAGCATACACCAGGTGATATGAGGCTCCCAACATGAATACAGCAGAGAACTGCTGGGTCTGAGTTCAATCAGTGATGATGCACCTAACCCTCAAGAGACTGAAGGCACCAGGGAGTTTAAAGGTCAGATGTGGTGGTGGTTGAGGGGTGGAGACATCCCTGTGGAGACAGGGGTCTTGGAGAAGGTATGGGATATGGAACAGTCAAGAGGCAGAGAGTGGATGGTGGGGCATAAAATTTGGAGTTAAAAAAATTTAAAAAAAGAAAAAGAATGTGCAGCTTTAGTTTTATAACACGCTGGTCACAGAGACTATTAAAAAATAGAAAAAGAAAATTCTTCTAAAGTTTCTTTTCTCTAAAATGTTCAATTATGTCTTCTCTTTGTCTTTAGTACTTATATACCCTTCAGAATACATGATCACATGGTAAAAAGTTCACCACAAGTTTACACATAAATTCAAATCATAAATTCCTATAGTTCTTTAAGGGATTTTTGTGTTCTCTCTTTAAGGGCTTCTAGCTGTTCACCTGTGTTCTCCTGTATTTCTTTGAGGGAGTTATTTATATACTTCTTAAAGTCCTATCATGAGAAGTGATTTTTAGATCTGAATCTTATTTTTCTGGTGTGACAGTGTGTCCAGGAGTTGCTATGGTGGGAGAATTGGGTTCTGATGATGCCTTGGTTTCTGTTGCTTATTTTCTTACACTTGCCTCTCACCATCTGGTTATCTCTAGTGCTACCTGCCCTGGCTAAATCTGACTGGAGCCTGTCCTTCCTGTGATCCTGGTTGTGTCAGAACTCCTCAGAGTCAAGCTGATCCTGTGGTTCTGGGATCCTGGGATCCTGGGCCTGTTAAGAGAGCTTGGGAGTGGAGCTTCCTCTGGGTGTTGTGAGACTGGTTGCGAATTTGCGCCCAAGGTCTGCTTAGGGCACTGGCCCAGACAGGCTGGAAGGAACGTGTGCCACTTGGCTGGCAGAGTTCCTGCATGCCTGGGTCCCGCTGGTCCCAGTTACTCCTGGTGGTGGGACAGATGTGGTATCTCAAATCATAAATTGAATAAGAAGTTTGCAACAGAGAAAGTTTACATGCACATCCATTAAGAGTAATTATCTGGCTAAATATTCATCTGTCACTAGCTCTACAGGTTAATTGAAAGTTAAAAACCATAATTTTTGTGACTAAGGTATTAGGTGAAGTTTCATATAGATTAAACCCAGTCAATATTTTATCTTCTGTCCTTGCACCTATAGTAATCCTTAGTTCCAATTTTATGTCCTTTGGTTAATGGTTTTACAACTTCTTGGAATATGCTCTAATTTGTAGATGCCTGCTTGCTATCTCAGAAGCAATTAACTAGTGACACTTGAAGACTGACAGTGTTCTTGCTGAAGTTTTGTTTATCAGAGAGGACTTAATAGTTGTCCCATTTTAAAAGAGCTTAATAATTACTAATATTAGGAATTCTTACATAATCATTAAAATTAAGAAATCATCTATTTGTCTATATAGTATTACTATAAGACAGTACATCTTTGTTCTGCAGAGATCTACTCAAAAGGATGGGCTAGTAGTTAGTGATTGTTATCATTTAATAATAACAGGAAAAGCATATTAATAGCAGGAATCTTTCCTAAAATGAAATTCTTCTCACCTTTGCCTAAAGAAACAAATTAACTTTATAGTCCATGGCAGAGTAATCTCAGGAAGATTACCTGCTAGTTTTTAGCTTCTCCTTGATGGAGAACCACTCCTGCCACTGGGGACCTTTTAAAGAACCAGACACACAAAATAAATCACACTACATCCTCCTACCCCCCAATTTGTTTTAGCTACTAAGCATGCAGTTTTGAAGTTTCCATGGGCATTCCCTGCAGACTTGCTACAGTTGTGATTTTTTTGCTTCTCCATTCTGTTTAATGTCTTTTTCAGGGTTTTCAGGTATCTGGCATGATCTTTCTGTTGATCTCTCAGGAGCATAACAACTGAGATAAAAACCTGACAGTGGTGCTTCTCTTTTCTGTAGCTTGGGTACAGCTTCTTGAAACTTTCATACCCCTGGACTAATCTAGCACCATGTGTTTTGGAGTTCCTCGCTGAAGTCTCTTAATCTCTGCTCCCAGCTCTGTGCACCCCTGGCTTGCCAGTCAGCACTGCCTGTCTTATGATCCTGCTCATAAGCCTGTTGTTGCTCTGCATTGAGGACAGCTCTGTATTGTAGGAGACAAAAGTTCTGCCCATTGGTCTGTCAGTGGCTGGGTGCTCAACATTTCTTTTCCAGGCTTTTCTGGCTGGCAGGGTAAGACTGGCTGGTTAGGCTCCCTTTTTCTTTCTTTCTCTCTCTCTTTCTTTTTTTTTTTTGGGGGGGGGCGTCAGTGGCCAAGGTTTACAGAAGACTACCTGTGCTTAACTCTGAGCTTCAATATTTTTGTTGGTATCCACAGCTGTTCATTTCCTATAGAGATATAAACAAACCACATTGCTAATGTAAAGCATTTGCTAACTCCCATTCTGATGTTTACACATCCATACAGTATATAGGCTGATTTAATTCCAGCTTTTTTCTATAACCCATTGTCTCAAAGCTGCTGTCATTCATTTCTCATTTATGTTCATAAAATTTAAAGTTAACACAGCACCACTTACCTATGGAGGAAAGGGTGGTCTTTCTTCTTTTTGTTTTATAGACATATTTATGTCCTAAATGCTGCTTCTCCCAGTACCTCCTTCAGAAAGTCCATCTACCCATTCCCCTCCCCTTCTCCCCTGAGAAGGTAGGCCACCTCTGAGTATCCCCCCACCCTGTCACATCAAAGATATGCCAGATTATGCACATACTCTGAGGCCAGACAAGGCAGCCATGGAAACTGAGATGCATTTCTGCTGTATATGTGCCTGGGGGCCTCGTACCAGCCCATGTATGTTCTTTGTTTGGTGGCTCCATTTCTGAGAACTTCCAGGGGTTAGTTGATTCTGTTGGTCTTCCTATGGGATTTCCTACCCCACCCCAGGGCCCTCAGTCCTTCCCCCAACTCTTCCATAAGTGTCCCTGACCTCTATCTAAGATTTGACTGTGGGTGTCTGCATCTGTTTCAGTCGGCTGGTGGGTGCAGCCTCTCAGAGGACAGTTATTCTAAGCTTGTGTCTGCAAGGATAACAGAGTCATTAATAAGGTCATGGGATGGGTTCCTAGTTGGGGGTGGTTACTGGTTGGCCTTCCCTTCAGTCTCTGCTTCACCCCTGCATTTCTTTTAGACAGGATAAATTTTGGGTGAAAAGTTTTGTGGATGGGTTGGTTCGTTTTTGTTTTATAAGCATTTATTTAAAGGTGCAATTAGATCTTTCTATCACTGCTTGTCCTATAGGGATGTGTGGTATACCTGTAATGTGCTTTATATCACATATGTAAAGAATTGCTTCATGTTCTTGGAGACATCCATGAGGGCACTGTCAGTCTCAATTCATACAGATATCTCCACAATAGCCATGACATCCAGTAAATGTGTAATGACAGAATCAGACTTTTCAGAACACAAGGCAGTTGCCATTAAACCCCTGAATATGTATCAATGATGTGATGTACAACCTTCAATTTTTCAAATTTTGCCAGATTTTATTTCTTTTGGGCCCCTTTGGTTTACTTCCAGGAGGTAACAGAGCAAAGAACAAGCAGGTCATTTTCTTATAATTTCCTTGTTTTGTACTAGGGAGAGAAAAAAATTAAGCCTTTACTGTTGACATGAAAAATTGAGGCTTCTAATACATTTCCTATGACTATTTGGTCAATTTCATTATTTCATCACACTAATAGAACTGGCAAGCCTTTTCTTCCTCTTTTTTTTTTTTTTTTTTTTTTTTTTTTTTTTTTTTTTAAAGATAATGGCCATTGCTCTTCTTATATGGGCTCAGTAGCCAAACATTTTAAGGGTAGGGTCCCTGGTATAATTTCAGAAGATTTCACCCACCCCCTTTCAAATTTGGAGAGTCAATCCCTGTTGTTTCTGGTTTTGAACTTCCACAGTTTGTGGTTGTTCTGGTTGACATTTGAAAACTTTCCCCAGAAGCATCTTCCATTTCACCCTTTATTTTAGGGATTGTCTTTGATATAAGAGAATCTTACATCAATCTTATAGCAATCTTAGTTCTCCACTGCTGTAATAAGTCACATTTCCATAAGTTTATGGCAGCCACATAAGGCCTTAACTTTCTTATTTGACATTCTGGTCCCACATATTTAAGCCACTATACACTTTATACTATCTGAGATAAAATTCCCATTCCTAGAAACTGGGTATAAACCTTTTAAAGTGACCATTCTGAATGCCAAGACTTTTGTGAACTGATAGTTACATCAACTACTGCATCCACAAAACCTATTTCAATGGAGAAATTGGATTGCCTCTTCACAATGGAGGTAAGCAGGAATATGTCTGGAGTGCAGGAGATCCCTTAGGGCATCTCTTAGTACTTCCACGTCCTGTGGTTATAGCCAAGTAACCAGTTGCAGAAATGAGGATTATGAACTAATATGAATACTTGTCTTATTTTGTTAAGAATCCATTTGTCTTTCTTCCAATTTCTTTAACATTAATTGGTACTTAGATTGAGACACTAAAGGAATGTTCCCAAGGGACACTGGACCATTGTAAATTTACAAATGTGTTTGCGATTGTATGAGGAATAGGTATAACATGTTAGGTGTATTCATGACCTTGTTATTGTTTAATGTGGACATGAGATATTATTTGTGTCAAGTTGACAAGAGGTGGATTGTAGTGGCTATTCCTTGTTGTCAGCTTAACTATATCTGGAATGAACTACAATCCAGAATTGGAGTGTTCACCTGTGGTCCTACTCTGGAGGCTGAGATATAAGTTTCTGTCCTGGATCTTGGCATGGAGATTCCAGAAGATTAAGACAGGAAGATCTCCGAGTTCAAGGTCATCTGGGATTGAAGGTGTATTGGCACACACCTTTAATCTGGGCCACACCTTCTGCCAGAGACCTATATAAGGACATTGGAAGAAGGAAGATTGACTCTCTCTTCACCTGTTTGCCTTGTAGAACCAAGCAACTGCTAGATCCTTGTATTTCCATTCACAGCTAGAGCTGACCATTGTTGGGAGTTGGACTACAGACTGCAAGTCATCAACAAATTCCTTTACTATATAGAGACTACCTATAAGTTCTGTGACTCTAGAGAACCCTGACTAATATAGCCTTATTACAATGAACTCCAATGTCAATAATTGTTCTTATTTTGGGTTTGTATCACAGTAATAGCCAAGATTTTAAGCTCTACTAAAAACAAAACAAGGAGACTTTTATATTCATTTAAAAAAAACTAGTGATATATTTTAAAATATCATACATTTAATGTTTGAAGTTATTTAAAATTTATATTGAGAAAAAATATGTATTTTTAGTATTGCTGTAGACAAGCATCTACATAAGAGTGTTGATTGTTGTTTTATATCAAACAACTTTTATAATACTCATTTTTATTGTTACAATATTTTACAAATTTTAAAGAATATGATAAAATAACAAAAGAATGAAAGGTATGGCAGGTATTGAAGCAGGCATCTCTGGGAGGAGTTGGGGTACAAAAAGGAAAGAAGAATGTGATGTAATTCTATTTACTTAAAATATTTTTTAAATGTTAACAAATTCAGGTAAGTTGAAATTATGTATCTTTTCTCATCATAATGCAATAAAACTTAAAATTAAAAAAGACATCCCTCCAAATATTTATCTATAACCAAGTCTAGAGCAGCACTGACTGAAGTTGTGTGCATCAGATGTGCAATACTTAGTTGAGGATTTTCTTGCCTGCTCATTATTTCCTGTCAAGAGGCAAATGGCTTGTAGTTTTGCTGTGGAGCCTCAAGCCAGTCACCTATTTCATTTCCCAATGGCAAGAAGTTGCCTTGGATACATCTCTGGGACCTATTCTCATTGGTTCAAATGACAAGCCTTTGCTATATTGCCAGCAAACACTTGGAAGCCTATGTCTTTCTTATTTATATTTAAACAAGAAAAAACATTGCCCTTAGGAGATGAAATGTTCACAATTTTCTTTGAAAATGACCATATTTACCACAACTAAACTGGGCATTTTGAGGTCTGAGACCTCTCTTTGCAAATGGTCATACCCTCCACAATTAAAGCACCTTTGCATTTTGAGATCTAAAACCTGCAGCTATGGCTTGCCCAATTATCAAGAATTATACAAACTTGAAACTATCAGTCATCTCCCTGACCAACTTATTTTCCATTTATTTATTCATTTTACATCTTGATCACTGCCCAGTCTCCCTTCACACAGTCCCTCCACTCAACCCATCCCCTTCTCCTCTAAGAGGGCAGAGTCTCCTCTCCGTGTATTGCCTCAGCTTGGTACATCAAGTCTCTGTAGAGTTAATCTCATCTACTCCCAGGTAGCCCAGGTAGGGAAGCATGTTCCAGTGATAAGCAACAGCTTTAGGGTTAGTCCCTGCTCCAATTGTTGGGAGACTCACATGAAGACCAAACTGCACATCTGCTACATATGTGTAGGAAGCCTAGGTGCAGCCCTCGTATGCTCTTTAGTTGGTGGTTTAGTCTCAGAGTCCCAAAGGGTCCAGGTTAGTTGACTCTGGTGGTGCTCATGTGGAGTTCCTATCCCCTTTAGAGCCCTCACACCTTCCGCCAACTTGTGAATGAAGTCTCTCAACTCCGTCTAAAATTTGGCTGTGGGTCTTTTCATCTGTTTCAGTCAGCAGCTGGGTGGAGTCTCTCAGAGCCTAATGCTAGACTCCTGTCTGCAAACATAACTATTATTAATGGTGTCAGGGGCTGGTGTCTGTCCATGAGATGGGTCTCACATCGGGCCTGGTATTGGTTGGCTGCCATTCCCTCAGTCTCTATCTTTGTCCCTGTATTTCTTTTAAACAGGACAGATTCTTGGGTCAAAAGTTTTATAGGTAGGTTGGTGGCATTATCCCTCTATTGGGCATTTTGCCTGGCTATAGGAGGTTGTCCCTTCAGGATCCATATCCCTACTGCTAAGGTCACACCCCACCCCCTTGGCTTCTGGGAGCCTCTACCCCCAATCCTGGCCAGCTGCAGATTTCCATTAATTCTTCTGGCCCTCTGGCCCTCTCTCCTGTCTCTCCCCACATCTAATTCTGACCCTCCTCCATTTCCCTCCCTATACCCTCCCTATCCAGTTTCCTCCCTTCATCTGCCTCCTATGACTTTTATCCCACCTTCTGAGATTCAAGCCTCCTCACCTGGGCCTGCCTTCTTGTTTAGCTTTTTTGGGTCTGTGGAGTATATTGTGGGTATCCTGTGCTCTATGGCATTTTGAGATCTAGAACCTTTAGGTATGCCTTGCCCAATTATCATGACGTTATACATGATTAAAGCAATATCGCTTATCTTCCTGGTCCACACTTCCATAGGTGCTGCCCTTGCATTTAATGCCCCATTAACGTTTTCAAATTTCACATTGCATTTTTAAATGCCATGGTCTGAATTAGCACTGGTCTAGAATCAGGGTCTGATATGGCTTTTCACAGCTGAAACTAATCTTTGTAAAAAAGATCAGTGAAAACTTCCCCTGAGCCTTGTATAATTTTTGTAATAATGAGGACGTCTTCCTGACTTCAACTCTGTTCCAAGCTCTTAAAGCTCCTGAATGATGTTGTTCTATGATCGTGTCTTCAAATTGAACCTATTCCTGTATATCACCTAACAACTGCTCCCTCACTGTACTAATTCCCTTCATTCTATAGTGTGCTTTTCCAAAATTTCTAGCGCTTCTCTCTGACATGACAATCACTGAAATTGAGGACCGTCCTCTAGTACATCTGTTACCAGGGGATCCTCCATTCTTGGGGAATAATTCCATTTTAAGTAGCCCAATTGTCTAGCTTTTGTTTCACACAGGGCAAGTGCATCCCATAGGTGACATTGCCTCTGTAAAACACCTTAGGTCAGTCATTTCTACAGGATATGATCCTGTTTGATCATGACCTCATGGATATTCTCCACTAGCAAGCATCTACTGTCTAACTACTGGGAATGTTGTTGATTTTGTGACCAAGGACTGCCTGTCCTCAAAAGGTTCTGTGGGTTTAACTCTGTTTCCTGAAAAAGGCTGTCTCATCTAACCATCCTCCTGTTTTTCCATTTCTGTGACTTGACTGCCCTCTCAAACAGTTCCTTTCTCCCTTTTTATTTGGGGGAATCACTCACTCTCTGGTTCAGTCACTGGAAGTGAACATGTTTTCCCTTTTCTTTTTTTAAAATTATATTTACATTCCAAATTTTGCCCCCCCTTTCAGTACCCTCTTCCAGAGTTCACCACATCCTCTTTGCCTCTGAGAGGGTGCCCACCCACAAACCCCCATATACCCACCTCACACCCCACCCCCTTCATCATCCACCTACCAGACCCAGTTAGCCCTCCCACCTCGCCTCCCTTTTCTTGTGTTTGGGATTTTTCAAGTTTGTCTACCAGTACTCCCAAATTTCTCTAGTTGCATAGCCAACTGTCACTTTTTCAGAAAGGAGAATGAACCCTGTTGTTTTCCTACTTTCTCCATTTTTTGATTCTCAACTTCTCCATTGTAGCCCATAATCTAGTTGCTCAGCCAGTCTTTCAACATTTTTATAAACAAAATAGCCCATAAAACAGAAAAGGATGGGGAAAATTGCTGGAAACCAGGCAGGAGATGTTCCAACAACAGCCTTAACAAGCACCTGGATAATTTTTGAAACAAAGTATCCATCCCCACTTTTCCTGCCTTCTGCTCTGAGGTACTTGAAATTAAACTTCCCTTTCAGCCTAGCCGGCCATATTTGGCACCATTTGTAAAATGTGTGAGTTTTTTTTCTATTAAATTTGTTTAATGTTTCCTTCTCGTGCAAGCAATAATCAGTTCTTGTAATTCCCTGCCACCCCTCTTTCCTGCTCCTCCTTTTTTCCCAACTCGTCCTCCCTCAGTTCCCCAACAGTGTGCTTTAAACACTCTCACTTTTTCCATTACTAGCAGATCCAAACTATAACTCTTCAGTGCTATCTGCCCATCTCAGGTTCTCTTGGCTCAACTGTCATCAACTGCCTTCTCACTCTGGTAGTCCAATTCACTTTCAAATGTATCTTCTCGGGCTCTGCTCAGCTTCTCCTGGCTCAATGGTTGTCTAATTTCACTCTGCTCAATCTCTTTTGTCCACCAACTGTCTTAGCTTCTTTCCTTCTGCACCAACTGTCTGCTCTAACCCTATTCTCTGACCCTAAGCTTCTGACACCTGGACTATAATTCCCCTCTCAGAAACCTTTCCTGAGTTTTTCTAGCTTCCCCTGTTCCCAGAATTCCAAGAGGCAACTGACAGTGAAGGTTATAGGGTCAAACAGTCCTAAGGGTTAAAAAAGTCAGTTAACTAGCAACTGAGGATCCATTAAAGGGACATGCACACAAAATAAACCACACTACATTCCATAGTATTCTCTCCATATTACAATGCAAATAGTCCAACTTTATATGTCATCATTTTTACTTTATGACATATTTTCTTTTCTTTTATTTTAATTGATTTAAGTTTTATTGCATTATGATGAGAAAAGATACATGATTTCAATTTATCTGAATTTGTTAACATTTAAAAACATTTTAAGTAAACAGAATTAAATCACATTCTTGTTTCCCTTTTGTACCCCACTTCTACCCAGAGAGCCCCCTTCAATATCTACAATAACTTTTTTGTCATACTCTTTAAAATTTATAAAATATTATAACAATAAAAATGAATATTATAAAGTTGTTTGATATAAAACAACAATCAATTTAACAGTCTTATGTAGATGTTTGTCTATAGCAATACTGAAAATACATATGTTTTTTTCTCCATATAAATTTTAAATAACTCCAAACATATTAACTATACATTTTAAAATAATACATCACTACTAGTATTTTCTTAAATGAACATAAATATATAAAGTCTTTTTGTTTGTTTGTTTTGTATTTAGTAGAGCTTAAAATCTTGGCTCTTACTGTGGTACAAGCCCAAAATAAGGACAATTTTTAGACATTGGATTTCATTGTAATAAGGCTATACTTCAGTGACCCTCACATCGCTGAAGGATTACCTCCATTGTAGTTAAGCTGAGAGTTGACAGTTCTGCTGCACCAAGGAATGAATTGTAGGCACGATATTTTGGATACAGACTTCCTACTATAGTCAAAGCTATTTGACTTGAGTCGGTGACTTTATTCTCAGCCCATAGAGAAATATTCATTTAAGAAATGGTGAATGTATTAAGATGGTCTATCCATAAAGTCATGCACCAATTGTTTCAATGAACAATGGTTCTGCTTGGAGGGTGGCACAGACATTAGATGAGGGTAAGAATCTGGTTCATTGGCTACGATAATTTGGAAAAGCATTCATCATAGAGAAAGAGTAACTTATAAAGCCCTCTTCTTCAAACTTGATACAATAGTTACAAACCTCAAGCAAAGCATTCAGTCTCACTCTTTATTCTCTTACAAGCCACCTCCCAAGTTAATTGTCTATGTTTCTTTTGGCTGTATAAATACTTTTGAAATATGTAAGCTGTTCTGAAAACCATAGTATTGTGTAAAAACATGAAATAAACAATACTACTAATAGAGAGGATGAGATAGGAGAAGGAAGATTTCAAGACCATTATGTTGTACACAACAAGACACTGTCATGTACAAACAAACAAAAAGAGTATATGGATTGTACAATATTGGACCTATTTCTCCAATTACCAAATTAGAGAGACCATTGGATGACAATCAACACATTTCTAATTCCTCATATTTTTAGATTTCAATTGATTAGGATAGTTGGTAATATTAATTTTCATGTTAATATATTAAGAAAAAGTAATTGTAACTTCCTGTTGTTTTTGTTGTAAGAGGTGGAATTAGGTTTG
>NW_022196894.1:17880402-17900525 GCF_008632895.1 Mastomys coucha | reverse complement strand
AATTTTGTTGAAGATATTTACTGGCCCATTACATTGGGAGTCTTCACTCTCTTCTATACCTATTAATCCTCATCTCATTTGGTCTTCTCATTGCATCTTGGATTTCCTGGAGCTTTTTGCTTTTTGCATTTTCTTTGACTGCTGTGTCAATGTTTTCTATGGTGTCTTCTGCCCCTGAGATTCTTCTATCTCCTGTATTCTGTTGGTGATGCTTGCATCTATGACTCCTGATTTCTTTCCTAGGTTTTCTATCTCCAGAGTTGTCTCTCTTTCTGATTTCTTCATTGTTTCTATTTCCATTTTTAGATTCTGGATGGTTTTGTTCATTTCCTTCACCTGTTTGATTGTGTTTTCCTGTAGTTTTTCAAGGGATGTTTGTGTTTCTTCTTTAAGGGCTTCTAGCTGTTTACTTGTGTTCTGTATTTCTTTGAGGGTGCTATTTATGTCTTTCTTAAAGTCCTGTATCATCCCTGTATCACCATCATGAGAAGTGATTTTAGATCTGAGTCTTGCTTTTCTGGTGTGGTGTGTGTAGGACTTGCTATGGAGGGGGATAATTGGGTTCTGATGATGCCAAGTCACCTTGGTTTGTATTGTTTATTTTCGTATGCTTGCCCCCAGCCATCTGTTTATCTCTAGTGCTACCTGCCCTGGCTAAATCTACTTGTCCTTCCTGTGATCTTGGTTGTGTCAGAACTCCTCAGAGTCAAGCTGTCTCTGCAATCCTGTGATCCTTGTTAGAGTGACTGGGAGTGGAGCTTCCTCTGGGTGTTGTGAGACTGGCTGCGGAGCTTGCGTCCAAGGTCTGCTCAGGACACTGCCAGCCCAGACAGATCAGAAGAAACCCAAGCCACTGGGCTGCTGGAGTTCCTGTGTGCCTGGGACCTACTGGTCCCAGTTACTCCCAGTGTTGGGATAGATGTTGTGTCCTCCTCACCTCTGATCCTGGGCATGTTAGAGAGCCTGAGAGTGGAGCTTCCTTTGGGTGTTTTGGGACTGGCTGTGGAGCTTGCGCCCAAGGTCTGCTCAGGACACCAGCCATTCCATCCCATATTTTCATCTCAATCCTTCAAAAGTCCAAATCCAAAGCTCATCTTGAAACTCAGGGGCACCTCTTAATCTTAGCCCCCTTTAAAATCAATATACAAATCCCATGCATCAAACAGGCAATGTCACAGAATACCATTCCAAAAGAGAACATTGGGGACATGGTGAGGAAATACTGATCTAATGCAAGATCAAACCCCAGCTGGAAAAACAGGAAATCCAGTAGCCCCATGTCCTGTGTCTGGGACTTCAGTTTCATTGGGCTATGGTGGTTCATCTTTTCTGTGACTCTACTCCCTTTATGCAGCTCTCCTTGTCAGTTGTCACATGGCTCTAGTATCTGAACTGAGATCTCTACTGCAGCCCAGGTTTCACTTTTACAATTTGATGCTATGCCTTCTCAGGACCTTCACACAGGACTCCCCTGCCACACATGCTCTGGCATCAGCTGTCTGAAACATCATGGGAAGATATCCCACTGTTGCATCCCTCATACCTCTAAATTCAACACGACCTGGTTGCCATTGCCATGGCCTGCTGCCTGCTTGGGATGGGCTTAAAGCCTTCGAACCTCAGCAGCAGCAAGAGCTTTGTTCATATGAGTTGGAAAAGTAAAGCAGAAAGTACAGGTGGTTGGGCTCTCGCCTTTGCAGTACCTTCCCTATTGCTCCATACCAATCAGAAGGCTTCTCCTGTTTAATAGGGGTGGGGTGGGATGGAAAGGTGTGACTCTCCACACTAACCACTGAAGCCTCGGCAAGTAAGCTCCCTGCCATATTTTTCTATCATACTATATATATTCTATATCCTCTTCTCCTGCTTTTGCTTTGTCATTACAGACCTCCATTGGCATTATTAAAAATCGTGCCACACATTCACTGTTATCCTATCTTTCAAATTTCCTCTACTCAAAAAGTAGTGCTCTGATTTTTAATTTAGCCTCAGACGAGATGGTAGGGCAAAAGCAGAAGGCAGCTAGATTTCCCTCTGGTACCCTCGGTGTGGCCTCCATCATCTGTATCCCTCTAATCATTCCAACCATATAGCAGAAGTGAGTGACCCTTTAAGTTCAACTGATAACATTCTGTTGCTTTCTGAGTTTAAGATTTGAAGGCTTCCAAAATTTTCTGAGAAATTTAATCAGGCTCTTTTGTTTGTTTGTTTTGTTTTCTACATTCCCCCACCCCCACCCCCAATCAGGCTCTTAAGAGCAAAATCCTGCTCTGGTACTTACTTCTGTATTAGGTACTTTTTGTTGATGAGATAAACACCATGAACTATTTATTCTGGTTTCATTTCCAGAGGCATAAGCATCCATCCTGGCAGGGGAACATGGCAGAGCAGAGACAAGGAAATGGAAGTGGGCAATGCTATGAAAGCGCAGAGCCTGCCCTTGTGGTATACTTCCTCCAGGAAAAGCCATTCTACCTTCCCAGCCAGTGTCTACATCTCAGGACCAAGTGCTCAAAGATTCGGGCCTGTGAGTGTGCCACAGGCATAGTACATACAACATCTGAATGGCTAGAGTGTTGGCCAGAAGGTGGAAGTTGCAGGAACCAGCCCTTTGAGGCTCAGAGACTGATGTGTGATCTCTTTTACTTTGCAGTCCCATAGCACCATTTTAATTTTACTCTGGAGCAATATGGTCATAATATCAAAAGTCTTAAGTATTATGTAAAGTGTAAACTTCTGGATACCGAACAAACCAGGCATCTCAAGTTTGAGTTCAACACTGCCATTCTTATGAAGGTACATTTAAAAAATAGGTATAGAAATTGGATACACACAATGAATAAAACCTGCTCAAGGGAATGTGTAAGGTGCCGTAACAGGACAAGCTAATAACTAGCAGGTGATCATCCTGAAATGGCCTGCTTTGGATTATTATATAATCTGTGACAGGTGTGCCCTTATTAAGCAAGGCTGTAAGAGATTCATTTTAGGAACGATTCCTGCTATTAATATGCTTTTCCTGTTATTATTAAACATATATAACAATCACTAAGTAATAACACACCCCTTTGGAGCAGATCTCTGCAGATACATGAAGATGTTCTGTCTTGTAGCGATGCTATATAGACAAATAGATGACTTAAGTCTTTTTTTTTTTTAATTATTTATTGTATGTAAGTACACTGTAGCTGTCTTCAGACACTCCAGAAGAGGGCGTCAGATCTCGTTATGGATGGTTATGAGCCATCATGTGGTTGCTGGGATTTTAACTCCAGACCTTCGGAAGAGCAGTCGATGCTCTTAACTGCTGAGCCATCTCTCCAGCTCCAATGACTTAAGTCTTAATAATGATCCTATAAGAATTTCTAAAATGATATCTGTGATTATTAAGCCCTTTTTATAATGGGACTGCTATTAAGTCCTTTTCTGATAGTTAAAACTGCAATGAGAACTCTACCAGTCTCCCAAGTGTCAGCAGTTAATTGCTCTTAGATGGTAACCAGACTTTCTCCTACTCAGAGTACATTCTAAGAGGCTGCAAAACAATTAACCAAATGTCATAAAAAGGGAATTAACAATTTATTACAGGTGTTAGGATGGAAGATAAAATATTGACTGGGTTTATCTATGTAAAACATCACTTAAAACTTATTTATGGTTTTAAACTCTTGATGAACCTGTGGAGCTGAGACAGGTGATGGATGTTTAGCTAGATAATTACTCCTAATGGGTATGCATGTAAACATTCTCTGTTGTAAACTTCTATTTCAATTTATGATTTGATTTTCTGTGTTAACTTTTGATAAACTTTTTAACGTGATTGTGTGTTCTGAAAGAGGCTTACGGGCTGAGGACAAAGAGAAGAGTCAGAACTGGGGAGACTGAGGTGAGAGGAACGGAGGTGAGAAGAACTGAGCTGAGAGAGGAACTGAGCTGAGAAGAAGTTTTTAGACAGAACACCTTTTAGATTAGAAGGAGAATGCAGAGTGGAATATCTCTATAGAAACTATAGGTAACATAAAATACTAAGAGAGCAATGTGCAGAATGCGGAGGGAAAGAGATTAAAAGAAGATGCTGCAGAGAGCAGAAGGAGAGCAGGATGGCTTCTCCTTATCATGGGACAGAACAGGACCTATGGTAAGGACAAGGCAGTCTTAGTCTTATTAAAAGAAACAGAGCTTTTTTTCTTATAAACATGGGTTTAATTCATTTAGCATTGAAAGGGTAGAGGCCTTTTCTTTCTCTATGTAATAAAGATTGGGGCTCCATTTTTCACCCAGAATCAGTGAATTATTTCTGCAACAGTGCTTGGTCTTTTGCTCCATATGCATATGTTAGTATGGATGTATGTATAAGCATGTAATTGTGAGAATGTATATCTGTATGTGTAAATATGTTATTGTGAGAATGCATGCAAGCTGGGCCCAACTGGGTATGAATGGAAATCTATAAATGAATAAATGAGCATGAATGAATCTGTATTTGAATTTATGTGAGATTATGCATATTCACTTATGTAAAAATTTTTCCTTCTGCGAGTGTTATTCTCTTCTGGTACAATAGAAGTTTATTGCTCCAAACTTCCCCCTAGCCCAACAAGCAAGAGGCATCTGGGCAATAGGGAAAAGGCTCTAGCAGTCAATCCTTTACTTAATCGCCTGCTGTTTTAGGATGAGGTGCTAAATGCCAGAAACTGCAGTTTCTGGCCTCAGAGGATCACAGAAGGCAGGTTAGCTACAATAGCATAGCAACTTAGACTTAGATAAGTAAACTTTTTATTATACAGCAGTCCTAAATTTCTTGTAAGACAAAGTCTTACCCTCTGCCTACACTCTTCCCCCTCCGCTGCCTCAAGAAGAACCAACAAGAAAGAATACCCTCCCTCCCGCCGGGGTTGGCCCCTGGCAGGAACACAAAGACTTTTCCATCATTTCTTTCATCATTTCTGTGCCCATCTCCAAACAACTTTACTTTAAAATGGCCTCCCTCTGTGCATTACTGGTCCTCCTTCAACCTTATCACCTCTGGATCCCATTGTTAGTGTCTGCCAGCACCAGGATTATTACACACCTAAGAGAAGCTTATCCCTCAAACCTGTTTTTATGAGTCTATCTTTAGCCATGAAATGGAATTTAGAATTAGGAATTCTGAAACTTCAACTCATTTTTCTAAATAATACATTTTTTAAAAAATAATATAGTGAAATCACAGATTTCTATGTAAAATTATAGAGAAATAAATTTTAGAGCAGAGAAGAAAGCAACCCATATTAATCCTTTTTAACTACTCTAACTAACATATGTGATAATGTGTCAATGATTCCAAAAAGGTCTCAGAAATTAAGGATCTCTTTTACACATTATTTAGCCTCATGCTGTATAACTGAATGTTCACAAATGGCTAAGCATAGAACAAGTAACATATGTTAGGTATTTCAAGAATGCAGTGCTTCTCTGTGAGGTACACAAATGAAATTTACTTAATTATATAGCAGATGTCGATTGACTATCATCCTGTTTTCTAACGGTAAGGAGAAGTTCTGATGCTAAGGTCTAGCTCTTTAATTGGTTCTTGATTTGTCAATAAAGAAGACTGGGAGCCATTAGCTAGGCAAAAGGTACAGATGGGACTTCCAGGTCCCAGGAGGAAAAGGCAGACACACAGGAAGAAGAGGGACTTTTCTGTTGTGCTTTGGAGCATGCTTTGAAGCAAAGAGAACACTACAATCATGTAAGATTCCACTATGAGCGAATGGACAAAGACGTTGGCAGGTGCTAGCTGATATAAGCCGCTAAGTTTAGAGTGGGGGGAGAGGCAGAGATAATAAATTGATAAGGACACATTTCTAAGCGGGAGGTATTTGCACCCAGCAACTGGGCTAACAGACAAGTTCTAAAGTAATAAAGTTGTCTGAGTGACTTTCATCCACAGATTCAAGGGTCTAGGGAGCAAAGGCCGGTAAAGAGAGAGACCAAGTTGGGGCTGGTGGCAACCAATCCCAGAGCCAAACCAGAGCAAAAGCAGTTAGAAAAGAAACCCCATAGGAAGAACAACAACATCAACCAACCAGACCCACCAGAACTCTCTGGGACTAAGCCACCGAAAAAAAAAAAAAAAAAAAAAAAAGGAGTACACAGGACTCCAGCTGCATATGTAGCAGAGGATGGCCTTGTCATGCACGAATGGAAGGAGAGGTCCTTGGTCCTATGAAGGTTTTATAGATGTCCCAGTGTAGGGGAATAGAGGGCAGGAGGTGGGAGTGGGTGGATGGGTGGGTAAGTACCCTTATAGAAGCAGGGGGAGGATGTGATAGGGTGTTTCTGGGAGGAAGGGAAACCTGGAATGGGGATAACATTTGAAATGTAAGTAAAGAAAATATCCAATTAAAAAAGAAGAAGAAGAAAAGAAAAGAAAACCAGGTGGGGGCTGATTGCAATTGATTCTGGAGCTAAGCCTGGTGGGACAAAAGGGAGCCGGGAAAGGCCAGAGCTGAACAGCTGCAAGGGAAAGGCCAGAGCTGAACAGCTGCAAGGCAAAGGCCAGAGCTGAACAGCTGCAAGGCAAAGGCCAGAGCTGAACAGCTGCAAGGCAAAGGCCAGAGCTGAACATCTGCAATGCAAAGGCCAGAGCTGAACAGCTGCAAGGGAAAGGCCAGAGCTGAACAGCTGCAAGGGAAAGGCCAGAGCTGAACAGCTGCAAGGGAAAGGCCAGAGCTGAACAGCTGCAATGCAAAGGCCAGAGCTGAACAGCTGCAAGGGAAAGGCCAGAGCTGAACAGCTGCAAGGCAAAGGCCAGAGGTGAACATCTGCAATGCAAAGGCAGGAGTGGGATTGTTCTCCCCCACTCCACCCCCACGCCGAGTTCTGGGATTACAGCTGCATGCTGCCAAGCTTGCCTCAGATTCACAAATTTTAAGAGATAGTGTCACTAATTTATTATTTAATCATCACCTTTACAAAGTGACACATTTCCATATCAATTTCAATTAAGAGACCAGCATTTCAATGGTTTACATCTGATACCTAGAGGCCCAAATCTGGGGTATTCATGCATTTTTTTTGTTCTTGTAAGAAATTATTTAGTATGATATATCATTGGTATTTTTCCAACAAACTGTTACCTAAGTCCTAAGTAGCTGAATTTTTACAGAATAAAAAGTGGATCCTGATGTTGCTGTTTACTCCTGAAGAATACTGGTACCCTACGAGAGGGGATAGCCCTCACTAGATGTATGTTCATGACAGCATTTAGACCACTTGCTTTAGAACCTTTCTGATTAGAAAATAAAAGCTACATCCAAAAGGAATAAATAAAATTTGCATGTGTCTTTTATTTTAAACTAATACATTGGGGCTGGCGAGATGGCTCAGTGGTTAAGAGAACTGACTGCTCTTCCGAAGGTCCTGAGTTCAATTCCCAGCAACCACATGGTGGCTCACAACCACCCACAAGATTTGACTCCCTCTTCTGGAATGTCTGAAGACAGCTACAGTATATTTACATAAAATAAATAAATCTTAAAAAAAAAGAAAAGAAAAAAAGCTAATACATCATCCTGTCTCACTTTGTACTTTATTTTGCAAATGTCCTAGAGGAAATTTGACCTTAGAAGAGATTCATCTTCATCCCCACCACTACCGGAATTCTCTTCTTAGGTCTCTAACTTCAGCACAGTAAATCCAAGTTCCTCCTCTGGCTGTGCCAGTCAGGAGAGTTCAGACAAAGTTCTGTGTGGGTGGGACAGGCGAAAGTGCTGTGAAAGGACAAGGGTCTAGGCTAAATTCTTGAAAAATTCCATTGTATAGATGTACCATATTTTCTTTATCCATTCTTCAGTTGAGGGACATCTAAGTTGTCTTCAGTTTCCGGTTATTACAAATAAAGCTGCTATGAACATAGTTGAGCAAGTGTCTTTGAAGGATGTTGTAGCAGCTTTTGGGTATATGACCAGGAATAGTATAGCTGGGTCTTGAGGTAGAACTCTTCCCATTTTTCTCAGAAAATGCTAAATTTATTTCCAAAGTGGTTGTACAAGTTTGCACTCCCTACCAGCAATGGGGTGTGTTCTACTTGCTCCATGCCCTCACCAGTATGTGTTATCTCTTGAGTTTTTGATCTTAGCCATTTTGATGCATGTAAGATGGAACTTCAGGGTTGTTTTAATTTGCATTTCCCTGATGACTAAGGACTTTGAACATTTCTTTAAGTGCTTCTTGGGCATTCAAGATTCCTCTGAAGAGAATTCTCTGTTTAGTTATCTACCCCATTTTTAAGTTGGGTTATTTGGGTTGTTATTGTCTAATTTCTTGAGTACTTTATATGTTTTGCCTATTACCCCTTTGTAGATGTAGAGATGGTAAAGAGGGGGTCAAAGGGCAGCAAACCAGCTCGGAGTTACACACAGGCTGGATGGAACCAGTACAGCAGCAGATGGCAAAACCTGTGAAGACTCAAAGAGACCACAGGTGCAGAATAAGTCACTTCGGGTTCTTCCAAACTTGGTATGGCAGGTTATCCCAGTCTTGTCCTATGGGAATCATGGCATGCAGAAATGCAGCTCTAAGCTGTTTGTTGCAGCCAAAATCTGGACAGGTTCATGGCCAGGTGTATGTAGCACAGCATCTGAGCTACAATACAGCAAACAAAGGAGACAGAGACAAGCAGATCGCTATAAATTCTAGATCAGCCTAGTTCACACAATAAAGTCAGGGTGGGACCCTCTGCTAATAGAAACAATGTCTTGTAAACAACAGTTTAAAATTCAAAATAGCACCCTTTTCCCTAGATTTTTTGCTCAATAATAATTAGAAATGTCCTTAGTAATTAAAAAAAATGCACATCAAATTTATATAAAGTGAAAGGGATTATTAGTATATTTATCAACATGACATGTGTTTATAATTTCTATTTGAAAGCTAGTGCTCTTTCTGTTGCCAAAAAACATTTTTCCCTAGAAAAAATTTATTCTGCTAGTCAATGTAAGGACCCTAAGTTCGGTTGGAACAGAGTTGTTTGCTTTTATATCTCCAGGAGAAGAAAACATCCAACTAAGGAATCCAGAGACCACTGGATAAGAAAAACATCTAAGGAATAATATCATTTAGCTTATTAACTGTGTTGCATGTTAATTAAAAGCTTGGGAATACAGAATACAAATTCTTTTTGTCAGAGGAGATAAATCAAACACACATGTCATAGAGACAATATATTGTTTTAACATTAAAAGACAAGGATTAATACCAATTGAGGTCTAAATGTGATATGCCATCATAGTATCCAACTGAATACACTGAAAGACAATTGTCTAGATTATAATGGCATTGACTGGGAACTTCTTGTTGGCCTCAGAATTCTCATAACTTATTATTACATATCATCCTTTCAGGTGGCATGAATGTAGACTTATATTATAGTTGGTTGCCAGAGAATGCTGGTCAGTCAACACAAAAACCATTAGTGAGGATGACTATAGGAAAGGCAGAAAGAAGATGTAAGAGACAGATATTGGAAGGGTACAGGTCAATACCATGCCAGCAGCAAATATAGGTCAATACCACACTAGCAGCAAGTGTAGTTTCTCATGTCTTTTAAAGGCAATACAACAGAAAGTATGATTAATGCAGGAAGTTAAACAATGATCACAAATTCTTACATGGTGAGTTTATGGTACACAATATGTATATTTGACTGAGCTCATTTTTTTCAGGCTTGGACAATCTCTCAAGAATGTATGACAAGCAAAGGAACTTGGCAGGGTATAATGCATGTCTTAATTAAAAACAAAGACAGATGTCAGCAGACTGATTCATGATCAATTACAATCAAGAAGTCAGCCAAAGTTAACTCTGAATGTGCTCCCCACATGCCCCTCCCTTTTTAATCTATGCAAGTCAAAGCTTTCTCAGCTATTGGTACAGAAAGACTGTGCCTGTTTTAGGCATACCCTCAAGAAATTGGTACATGAATCCTAGCATTTATACTCTATCTTAGGTTGATCAACCTCTGAGAGATTTTCACCCATCTATTTTATCTATAAGCACCGAGCACTTTATCAGCCATGGAGCAGAAAGTTGTGCCTGTCTTAGGTTGTCATCTGTTAGCTCTTATCCATCACTGACACATGAATAATGTTGTATTCATAGATTGTCTTAGGTTGAGAAAGTTTTCAAAACAATCTTACCCATCATTGACTATCAACTTCTGCTAGGGAAGACATTGGAGTTTAAATGTAACTCTGCTTTGACATCTGCAAAAGCTCTGATGATTCCTCTCAAAAGAACAGATAATATACATGGCATAAAAAGGATCATAAAGCCAAGTCCTGCTACACTCAATACGAGAGATGTAAATGAGGACCATGAAGGAAAAATGGCCTGTAACTTTTTCAGAATATCATTTGCAGTACTAGCAGTGTCAAAAGATAAAGTATTTCTTAAATCTACAAGCTCCTTATGCAGGGCTAATAAATCTAAGGGAAGTATTGGTATTGTGGCATAAACTTCAAAGATGCCTTTTTAATCTGGTCAAATTATGCTGACTCTCATTATACATCTTTGGAGTTATATATCCATAGATATTGAGCATGACATTCCAAGTGGCTTCTGACTTTCATTCCTTGTACCTCATCTCCCATGGTCTGCACTATATTATGTAAAGCATCAATTCTTTGTTCTAGCCATCTATCCTGATGGAGATCCAGATCGTCTTATATACTTAGGGTATTGGTTACATTTTCTGCAAGATGATTAACAAAACTAGTTGTTTATATGTGTTGTGCTAAAGTTAATGCAGAAGTTGTAGCACTAGTTATAAGAGTTATAAGAGCAACAACACTGGAAATTATCTGCCCAATCATACATTTGCTCCTTGCCAGAGTGTGGTTGAATTCTTCCAGTATTTGTAAGCCATTTTCAGAATACCAAAGTATTCCATGACAAAACCAAATTTACAATGTATCTTTCCACAAATCCAGCCCTTCAAAGGATAATAAATGGAAAACTCCAACACAAGGAAGGGAACTACATCCCTGAAAAAGCAAAAAAGTAGTCTTCCAACAAAACTAAAAGAAGGTAGCCACATGAACAGAATTCTAATTGTAACAACAAAAACAACAGGAAGCAACAATTACTTTTCATTAATACCTATTAATATCAATGGACTCAATTCCCCAATAAAAAGACATAGACTATCAGATTGGGTATGTAAACAGGACTCAACATTTTGTTGCATACAGGAAACATGGTCCCAAGAAAAAGCTGGAGTAGCCATTCTAATATCAAATAAAATCAAGTTTCACCCTAAAGTGATCAAAAAAAGATAAGGAGGGACACTCCATACTCATCAAAGGTATGGTCTGCCAAGATGAACTCTCACTTCTGAACCTCTATGCTCCAAATGCAAGGGCATCTGCATTCATAAAAGAAACTTAACTAAAGCCCAAAGCACACATTGCACCATACACAATAATAGTGGGAGGTTTCAACACCCCACTCTCTGCAATGAACAGATCATGGAAACAGAAACTAAACAAAGACACACTGAGACTAACAGAACTTATGAAACAGATGGATTTAACAGATATCTATAGATCTCTTTATCCTAAAACAAAAGGATATACCTTCTTCTCAGCAGCTCATGGTACCTGCTCCAAAATTGACCATATAATCAGTCTCAAATCAGGCCTCAACAGATACAAGAAGATTGAAATAATTCCTTGCATCCTATCAGATCACCATGGACTAAGGCTGCTCCTCAATAACAACATAAACAATAGAATGCCCACATACACCTGGAAGCTTAACAACACTCTACTCAATGATAACTTGGTCAAGGAAGAAATAAAGAAAGAAATTAAAGACTTTCTAGAGGTTAATGAAAATGAAGCCACAACATACCCAAACTTATGGGACGCAAAGAAAGCAGTCCTAAGAGGAAAACTAATAGCTTTAAGTGCCTCCAAAAAGAAACTGGAGAGAGCATACACCAACAATTTGACAGCACACCTGAAAGCTCTAGACCAAAAAGAAGCAAATTCACCCAAGAGGAGTCAAAGGGAGGAAATAATCAAACTCAGGGCTGAAATCAACCAAATAGAAACAAAAATAACTATACAAAGAATCATCCAAACCAGGAGGTGGTTCTTTGAGAAAATCAACAAAATAGATAAACCCTTAGCCAGACTAACTAGAGGGCACAGAGACAGTATTCTAATTAACAAGATCAGAAATGAAAAGGGAGACAGACACCGATGAAATCCAAAAATATCACGAGATCCTACTGCAAAAGCCTATACTCAACAAAACTGGAAAACCTGGATGAAATGGACAGTTTTCTAGACAGATACCAGGTACCAAAATTAAATCAAGATCAGATCAATAATATAAACAGTCGCATATCTGCTAATGAAATAGAAACAGTTATTAATAGTCTCCCAACCAAAAAGAGCCCAGGACCAGATGGGTTTAGTGCAGAGTTTTATCAGACCTTCCAAGAAGACCTAATACCAATACTCCTCAAACTATTCCACAAAATAGATCCAGAAGGTACTCTACCTAATTCGTTCTATGGAGCCACAATTTCTCTTATACCTAAGCAACACAAAGACCTAACAAGGAAAGAAAACTTCAGACCTATTTCCCTTATGAATATTGATGCAAAAATACTCAATAAAATTCTTGCAAACTGAATCCAAGAACACATCAAAATGATCACCTGCCATGATCAAGTAGGCTTCATCCCAGAGATGCAGGATGGCTCAATATATGGAAATCCATCAATGTAATTCACTATATAAAGAAAATCAATGAAGAAAACCATATGATCATCTCATTAGATGCTGAGAAAGCATTTGACAAAATCCAACATCCCTTCATGATAAAAGTCTTAGAAAGTTCAGGAATTCAAGGCACATACTTAAATATAGTAAAAACAATATACAGCAAACCAGTAGCCAACATCAAAGTATATGGAGAGAAACTTAAAACATTCCCACTAAAATCAGGGATTAGACAAGGCTATCCACTCTCTCCCCACCTATTCAATATTGTACTTGTAATCCTAGCCAGAGCAATTAGACAACAAAAGGAGATCAAAGGAAAATGAATTGGAAAGGAAGAAGTCAAATTATCACTATTTCCTGACAATATGATAGTATACTTAAGTGACCCCCAAAATTCCACCAGACAGCTCCTAAACCTGATAAACAACTTTAGCAAAGTAGCTTGATATAAAATTAACTCAAGCAAATCAGTGGCCTTCTTCTACACGAAGGATAAACAGGCTGAGAAAGAAATTAGGGAAACAACACCCTTCACAATAGCAACAAATAATATAAAATACCTTGGTGTGACTCTAACTAAGCAAGTAAAAGATCTGCTTGACAAGAACTTCAAGTGTCTGAAGAAGGAAATTGAAGAAGATCTCAGAAGATGGAAAGATCTCCCATGTTCATGGATTGGCAAGATTAATATAGTAAAAATGGCCATCTTGCTGAAAGCAATCTACAGATTCAATGCAATCCCCATCAAAATTCCAACACAATTCTTCACAGACTTAGAAAGAGCAATTGGCAAATTCATCTGGAATAACAAAAAACCCAGGATAGCCAAAACTATTCTCAACAATAAAGGAACCTCTAGTGGAATCACTATCCTGGACCTCAAGCTGTACTACAGAGCAATTGTGATAAAAACTGCATGGTATTGGTACAGTGACAGGCAGGTAGATCAATGGAATAGAATTGAAGACCCAGAAATGAACCCACGCACCTATGGTCACTTAATCTTTGACAAAGGAGCTAAAACCATCCAGTGGAAAAAAGACAGCATTTTCAACAGATGGTGTTGGCTCAACTGGCGGTTAACATGTAGAAAAATGCAAATCGATCCATTCCTTTCTCCTTGTACAAAGCTCAAGTCCAAGTGGATCAGGGACCTCCACATCAAAGCAGATACATTAAAACTAATAGAAGAGAAAGTGGGGAAGTGCCTCGAGCAAAATAGGCACAGGGGAAAATTTCCTGAAGAGAACGCCAATAGCTTCAGCTCTAAGATCAAGAATTGACAAATGGGACCTCATAAAGTTGCAAAGCTTCTGTAAGGCAAAAGACACTGTCAATAGGACAAAACGGCAACCAACAAATTGGGAAAAGATCTTTACCAACCCTATATCTTATAGAGGACTAATATCCAATGTATACAAAGAGCTCAAGAAGTTAGACACCAGAGAACCAAATAGCCCTATTAAAAAATGGGGTACAGAGCTAAACAAAGAATTCTCAATTGATAAACACCTAATGGCTGAGAAGCACCTAAAGAAATGTTCAACATACTTAGTCATCGGGGAAATGCAAATCAGAACAACCCTGAGATTCCACCTCACACCAGTCAGAATGGCTAGGATAAAAAATTCAGGTGACATCAGATGCTGGAGAGGTTGTGGAGAAAGAGGAACATTACTTCATTGCTGGTGGGATTGCAAACTGGAACAACTACTCTGGAAATCAGTTTGGCGGTTCCTCTGGAAATTATACATAGTTCTACCGGAGGATCCAGCTATACCACTCCTGGGCATATACCCAAAAGATACTGCAACATGTAATAAGGACACATGCTCCACCATGTTCATAGCAGCCTTATTTATAATAGCCAGAACCTGGAAACAACCCAGATGTCTCTCAACAGAGGAGTGGATACAGAAATTGTGGTACATCTACACAATGGAGTACTACTCAGCTATTAAAAACAATAAATTTATGAAATTCTTAGGTAAATGGATGGATCTGGAAAATATCATCCTGAGTGAGGTAACCCAATCACAAAAAAACAAACACAGTATGCACTTTCTGGTAAGTGGTTATTAGCCCAGAAGTTTGGAATACAGGAAGAACAACCCACAAACCACAAGGAACTCAAGAAGAAGGAAGACCAAAAGGTGGACATTGCATTCCTTCTTAAAAGGGGGAACCAAATACCCATAGAAGGAGTTGCAGAGATTAGCTATGGAGCAGAGACTGAAGGAAGGGCAAGCCAGCCTAAATATAGCTATCTCCTGGGAGGCTCTGACAGTACCTGACTAATACAGATGTAGAGGCTCACAGCCATCCATTGAAATGAGTACAGGGTCCCCAGTGAAGGAGTTAAAGACCAATGGAGCTGAGGGGTTTGCAGCCCCTTAGGACGAACAACAATATGAACTAACTAGTACCCTCAGAGCTCCCAGGGTCTCAACCACCAACCAAGGACTGCACATGGAAGGGTCTGATTGTTCTGGCAGCATGTGTATAGTAGAGGATTGCAAATTTGATCATCAATAGGAGGAGAGGACCTTGGCCCTGTGAAGGTTCTGTGCCCCAGTGTAGGGGAATGCCAGGGCCAATAAGTGGGAGAGGGTGGGGTGGCAGGCACGGGGAGGGGGAAGGCAACAGGGGTTTGTTTTTGTTGTTTTTGTTTGTTTCTTTGATTTTTGGAGGGGGAACTGGGAAAGGAGAAATCTACATTTAAATAAAAAATCTCTAATAAAAAAATAAAAAAAAAATATAATATTAAAAATTTCAAAAAGAAAGAAAGTGGGGAAGTGCCTCGAGCACATAGTCACAGGGGGAAATTTCCTGAACAGAACACCAATAGCTTATGCTCTAAGATCTAGAATTGACAAGTGGGACCTCATAAAATTGCAAAGCTTCTGTAAGGCAAAGGACACTGTCAATAGGACAAAATGGCAACCAACAAATTGGGAAAAGATCTTTACTAATCCTATATCTGATAGAGGGCTAATATCAAATACATACAAAGAACTCAAGAAGTTAGACTCCAGAGAACCAAATAACCCTATTAAAAAATGGAGTACAGAGCTAAACAAAGAATTCACAACTGGTGAATACTGAATGGCTGAGAAGCACCTAAAGATAAGGTCAATATCCTTAGTCATCAGGGAAATGCAAATCAAAACAACCCTGATATTCTACCCCACACCAGTCAGAATGACTAGGATAAAAAACTCAGGTGACAGCAGATGCTGGAGAGGTTGTGGAGAAAAAGGAACCCTCCTTCATTGCTGGTGGGATTGCAAGCTGGTACAACCATTCTGGAAATCAGTTTGGCAGTTCTTCCGGAAATTGGACATTGTACTACCAGAAGACTCAGTTATACCACTCCGGGGCATATACCCAGAACATGTAATAAGGACACATGCTCCACCATGTTCATAGAAGCCTTATTTATAATAGCCAGAAACTGGAAACAACCTATATGTCCCTCAACAGAGGAATGGATACAGAAAATGTGGTACATTTACACAATGGAGTACTACTCAGCTATTAAAAATAATGACTTTAGGAAATTCTTAAGCAAATAAGTGGATCTGGAGGATATTATCCTGAGTCAGGTAACCCAATCACAAAAAAGCACACATCGTATGCACTCACTGTTAAGTAGATATTAGCCCAGAAGATCGGAATACACAAAGTTTAATCCACAAATCATTAGAAACTCAAGAAGAAGGAAGACCAAAATGTGGACACTTCATTCATTCTTAAAAGGGGGAACAAAATACCCATGGAAGCAGTTGCGGAGACTAACTATGGAGCAGAGAGTGAAGGAAGGACAATCCAGCCTGATATAGCTGTCTCCTGAGAGGCTATGACAGTACCCAACTAATACAGAAGTAGAGGCTCACAGCCATCTATTGAACTGAGTACAGGGTCCCCAGTGAAGGAGCTAGAGAAAAAACCCAAGGAGCTGAAGGTTTTGCAGCCCCTTAGGATGAACAACAATATGAACTAACTAGTACCCTCAGAGTTCCCAGGGACTAAAACTCCAACCAAAGAGTACACATGGTGGAAATAATGGCTCCAGCAGCATATGTATAGTAGAGGATGGCCAAGTTGGTCATCAATAGGAGGAGAGGCCCTTGGCCCTGTGAAGGTTTTATGCCCCAGTGTAGGGGAATGCCAGGGTCAGTAAGCAGGAGAGGGTGGGATGGTGAGCAGGGGGAGGGAGGAGGGAACAGGGGTTTGTTCTTGCTGTTTTTTGTTTTTTTGGGTTTTTTTTTTTTTTGGAGGGGAAACTGGGAAAGGAGATATGTATGACATGTAAATAAAGAAAATATCTAATAAAAAGAAGAAAAAAGGAATAAAATGAAAAGAAAAGTTGTAGGTGTGTACTATTTATGGTTGACAGGCTTTGATTATTTCTTGTGACAGGGTGTAGGCATTTCCTAAGGGTGAATAACAGAATGTGGGCTTGTCCTGTGGACAAGTGACAGGGTAGGTATGTGTTTTCTGTGGGTGATTGACAGGCTGTGGTCATTTCCTCTTATTGACAGATTGTTGGCATTACCTATGAATGATTGACAGGCTCTGAGATCTCCTATGAAAAATTGTCAGGCTGTGGGTGTTTCCATTGGGTGATTGACAGGCTATAGGAGTTTCAAGTGCATGATTCACTGACTTTGAGTGCTTTGTATGTAAGACTGATTAACAAGCTGTAGGCATGATTAACAGACTATGGCCATCTTTTATGCATGATTGACAGGCTGTGGGAACTTTCTGTGGATAACTAACAGGCTAAGATAATCTCTTCTGGTTGACTCAACATGCTTTTTGAGTTGTTTATAGATGACTGACAGGCTCGGGACGTGGATGTTTGATAGGACTTGGGCATTTCTTATGGATGATTGACAGGCTGTGGGTTTTTCCTATGGATAATTTACAGGCTCAGGGGTGGGGGTGTTGTTGGACAGATTTTTAATAAGCTGTGTGTGTCCTGTGGATGACTGACAAGCTGTGGGTCTTACACTGGATGATGGACAAAATGTAGGTATGACCAACAGATGCAATGCTACATATCACTTGTATCTATGTAAATATTTGACAACAAATGAAAATCTAAATAAACCCTTAGTCATCATACTTTGATGTTTTTAAATTTCCACATTTCATTTTTTTATGCCCATGAAGAGTGTTCCATACCTGGTAGTAGCAGGAGCACAACCTAGTCCTTAGGTAATAGAGACAGTATCCATGGTAATCCAGGCACTAAATGGTAGCAAAGCAGGGCCTCATGCTTTGCCATAAAATGGTTAATATGCTCCTGGACTCACACAAAATTGGGTAAATATCCCTACAAGGCAATAACCTATGCCATCCTAGCTCCCATGCTCGATATCCAAAAAGCTTTAAGCAAAATGAAACTAGGGTTGCAAAGAGTATGGTTTATTTCACTTAATATTTAAATTTATAGAATGTAAGGAAACTTGACTGGACAGAGGAACATAAAGGTATAAGAATGAGAAGATCTGGAGAGATAGTAGAATGGGTTTTCTACACAGTAGATATTAAAGTTATGTATGGGGAATAAATGGACTGACAAAAACTACAGTTGGACAATTCAGTGTTTTTAAAGAAAATATTCAATAAGCATAAGAATGTCTTGAAACTGTAATTTATAATTTATTCCTCTATTATTGATATGAAGCTCCAACTTAAAGAATAATTAACTATTTAGAACTACAAAATGTTCAAGAAGCATGTGGACTACGGAAAATCTACTGCTGTGTCATTGGTTCCCCTTCATAAACTAGTATGGCATAAAATTAGGAAATAATAAGGCGTTGGGGTGGTTGATAAAACTCAATTGGTAAAACACTTTCCCTGAAAGCCTGAGTGCAGATGTGAGGATAAAGGAATCCCCAAAGCTTACTTTCCAGCCCATGTTGGAGTTTTTATGGGAACTGCATTTAATCTGTAGATTGCTTTTGGTGAGGTGGTCATTTTCACTGTTAATCCTACAGATTCATAAGCATGGGACATCTTTCCATCTTCTGATATCTTACTCACTCTCTTTCCTCAGAGACTTGAAGCTCTCTGAGGAAAGAGACCTGTTATACAGGTCTTTCACTTGCTTGATTAGAGTTACATCAAGATATTTTATATTACTTCTGGCTATTGTTGTTTTCCTAATTTTTTTCCAGGTAGTTTATCATTTATATGAAGGTGGGCTACTTCTTTTTGTTTGTTGGTTGGTTGGTTTTTCAGTTAATTATGTATCCATCCACTTCACTGAAGCTGTTTTTCAGCTGTAGGAGTTCTCTGGTAGAATTTTTGGGTCGCTTAATATAATACTGCGGGACAGTTTCAGTCATATGAAGCACAAGTAGTGATACTTTTATTTCTTCTTTTCCAATTTGTATCCCTTTGCTCTCCTTGAGTTGTCTTATTGTTCTATCAAGAACTTCAAGTACTATATTGAATAGATAGTGACAGAGTAGGGAGCCTTGTCTTGTCCCTGATTTTAGTGAAATTGCTTTGTCTCCACTTAGCTTGATGTCTGTTCTCTTAGCTTGCTATATATTCTTTGATTACATTTAGGTATGTGCCTTGTATTCCTAATCTCTCTAATACTTTTGCATGAAGGTGTATTGTAGTTTGTGTGAGGAATTTTCAGCATCTAATAAGATGATCATGTGATTTTCTTACCTTCATTTTGTTTATATGGTGGATTACATGGATGCATTTTCATACTTTGCTAGAGTCCAACCTCAACACAAGGTCTGGGTTCTCAATTGGAAGCAGGGATATCTGGAAGGCTGGAAAGAAAACACACAGGCAATGTTTTCAGGTACAAGCTGATGGGCAAGTCTGGAGGCTTGAGGTTGCACTTTCTCTTGAGTACTCTCTTTCAGGCTAGTGCACTAGCACTTACTCCTCCTTTCACTTTCACTCCCTCCAAGCTGCTGGCCTGTTGCCCCCAGGGTTAACCTAAACATGTGGATAGTATCTCCCCCGCCCCCACATAGGGCCACAGCATTGAAGGTAGCTGCTGGAAGGGAACATGGAATGAGTCAGTTGGGGGGTATGAGGGAGGTAATCTCGAAGGCAAGGCCCCACTGGAGGACATGGGGGTGCTGCTACCAGGATCAATTGGAAGACATAGGGTCTCAGGGAATAGGTTAGACCTGGATAAGAACTGCCCTATAATTTTTGGGGGTACACACGGCCGAAGACTGACTGGCCTGTCAGCAAAGTTCTGTCAAGAGAAGGCAGTTTCCTCACACTGGGCACCAATTCTGCCCTGCTCTGCCAGCAGATACAGGAGGAGAGGGGGGGAGAGTGGGAGGGGGGAGG
>NW_022196894.1:17875495-17879969 GCF_008632895.1 Mastomys coucha | reverse complement strand
GAGAGAGAGAGAGAGAGAGAGAGAGAGAGAGAGAGAGGAGAACCTGGTCCTGTGGGATGATGAGTTTCACTGCTCAGATCTCCTGCTGTCTGTAGAATAACCACCCAGAGCCTGGAGTCTGTCAAAGCAGGAACTTGTTTTATTGTATCAATCTTTTTCTTTAAAAAGGCTCAGAGAGAAGGAGGAGTTTTTGCTGAGGAGAGATGGGGGTGGGGTTGACTAAGGGTATGGGGTGACTGACAGAGCCAACAAAGTTACTTTACATCAGCAGTAGCTAGGCAAAGACAGACTTAAACAGGTCCTGATGAGTCACTCCACTACAGAAGTGACTGAGACAGTTTACAAACTCAAGCCAGACTCTGGTTTGTCCTCAAGGCCCAACCAGGGCTAAATAGGGCCCAACAAATAAGGTTTTTTTTTAAAAAATAAGTTTAATTTTTTTAAAAAAATCCCCAAAATATGAAGCAACAAAATTACTTTAAATGTATTTTTACATTACAATTTTCACATGACCTCACTCCTTTCCTTTCCTTCACACATCCCTTGAATGCCCAAGTCCTACAATGTGCCCCACCATCTCAAATTGGTTTCTTCAAATTCTTTCATTATTACTACCACACAACACACACACACACACACACACACACACACACACACTACTAGATCCATGTTTTTATGATATATATTTTAAAAAGCCAGCTGCTTTTTGTTACCTCCACACAATCTAGTGTCATTTGGGAAGGGGAAATCTCAACTGAAAAGATGTTTTCAACAGAATTATCTATAGCCAAAACTGTGGGGCATTTTCTTTTAATTGGTGAGTCATATGGGAATGGCCAACTCACTCTGGACAGATGATCCTGGATTGTTTAAGAAAGCAGGCTGAGCCAGTCAAAGAAGGAAGCCAGTAAGCAGCATGCCTCCATTGTCTCTGCATCAGTTCCTGCTTCTAGGTCTCTGCCTTGAGTCTCTGCCCTGACTTCCCTGGATGGGATAATGAACTACAAACTACAAGGTAAAACAAACCCTTCACTTTCAAAAAAAAAGAAGAAGAAGAATTGAGAATTGCAGTTGTTCTCTCAAAGTTTCATCTTTTCCATATTCCCAGGCCTGGGGCCAAAATAAAAATTGTGAACTTATCATCATTATTTAAACTTTAACTTTTGACTTACTCCAGAGTTCAATGCTCCAAGGTCAGCTACATGCAGTTTCCTGTGAAGCTCTGATAATATATAGTATGGGCAAAAGTGCGGGGCAGTGGTTAGAATCAGATTTATCCTAATTCAGCAGTTGTGCTAGCTTCTGCTTCTACACGTTGCACATGATGATTCAATAGCTTTTTCCTTTCCGAATTGAAGTATCCCATGTTTGTGTTCCTTTATTCCGTTTTTCACTTATCCCATGATTGTGTCTCTTGTAGTAATGATTTTTCATAATTCCAATAAACTTCTTCACTTTCTGGTAATGGACCTTGTATGACTCTAGCATTACGTGGCTCTGTATCATTTTCTAATATCTGTAGACATAATTTCTTCAAACTTTCTTTGCAAGTCAAACATTAATCTGAAACTACCATTGTGCACTTATTGCACTATTCCCACAATGAGAACACCTGGGCCATTAGGACAATGATGTGCTGTGCCCCCATGCCTCACTTTTGATTATTTGAGAATCATTAAATCAAGGAACATTTAGTTTCATAGAATTAACCAGAGCAGAAGGAGAACGAAATAGGAAAATCAAATAGAATAGAATAATTATGCATACCAAGGCAAACGGAAATGAAATTATATAGCTGTTTTCCAGGGTTAAGATTACAAGAAATGGGAATACCTTTTTTTTTAAACTTTTATTGCATTATGATGAGAAAAGTTGCATGATTTCAATTTATCTGAATTTGTTAACATTAAAAAACATATTGTAATTAAATAGAATTGAATCACATTCTTGTTCTCCTTTTGTACCACCGCTCCTGCCATAAACCCCCCTTCAAAACCTACAATATCTTTTATGTCATATTCCTTAAAATTTGTAAAATATTGTAACAATAAAAATAAGTATTGTAAAAGTTGTTTGATATAAAACAACAATCAATTTAGTCTTATGTAGATGCTCATCTACAGCAATAGTGAAAATACATTTTTCTCAATATAAATTTTAAAAACCTCCAAACATATTAGTTGTATGCTTAAAAATAATACACCACTACTAGTATTTTCTTAAATGAACATGCATGATCAAATATCCTGCATCACCATGACTATTGTTACACAGAGAGGATGAATATAATGACCTGACCCAGCACCTCTGTGGTGGCTTGAATGCCACCAGCCCCATAGGCTCATAGAATACTTGCTCTCCAGATGGGTGAACTATTTTGGAAAGGATTAGAATTTGTGGCTTTTTTGTAGGATATGTGTCACCTGGATGTGCTTTAAGATTACAGGAGACTGGTGACATTTCCACAAAGTTCTCTCTTTCCTGAGTAGGTCAAGATGTCATCTTTCAGCTGCTGCTTAAGTACCATGACTGTCTGCCTCAACCATGATGGTGATGTGTGTATCCAACTAGAACCATGAGCCCAACTTCAAACACACCCTTTCTTCTAGAAGTTGTCTTCCCATGGTCTTTTATTATAGCAATGGAATGTAACTAACATAACCATCATCTACTTACAGGAGGAGTGACTTGAAAAGTCTGAAGGATTCAATCCTAGCTGTGAAGAGGTTTTGCCCAGTGGATTTGATCACAAACAACTGATCAAATTCCATAATGCTAGCTTAGATAGGATACTCAGAACACCCATTGATTCAACCAGATAAATTTAGCAAATGTGAGTGTTGAAAATGAATTTGATGCTCATGGCAAATGGGAAGCCTCATCAACTTTTATAAGACAACAAATACGGTCTCCATATATGTGCTATTCCTTACATCTCCATGAAACTCATAATTCAGCAGTCTACTTTTGCCTTTCAGTACCAGGTTTGAGATGGAATATGCTACTTACATGAAAAACTCACACTCCAAAACAACTCTGCATCATCAAACAATATAACACAGAGAAGATTCAGCAAAATAAGTTAAGAAGCACTGCTGATCAAAGAAAAAGGATGAAGAAGTACACATTTTACATGTGTGTTCAAACTGATGAAATGCATCATGTGAGAATTTAAGTTCACTGGATTCACTGAGAAAGATGGACTTGAACATAGCAAAGCATGTGGTGTTTTTCAGACAGACACATTTTCATGCGCCACGTGTTACCCAACCCATTACTCCCTCCTCAATGTGTAAATATGTGTGAGGCAGTTATAAAGGAAGAATGAAAGGGCCATATGATGCAAAGTTAAATTTCCAGGACATTTGCTATGGGGAGCCGTGAATCTTGAGAGGCATTCGGCATGGCAAGATGGCGCCTACTTCCGCTGTTAACTCTTAGTGGACAACTGTTTGCGCATGTGCATGGAGTAAAAAGGACGCCATGTCACGGCCCATCCCGGGGGGCGTTACGTAGGGTAATGAGCGAACAGCCAATCATGGGCAGACATGCCACGCTGTGGGCAGATATGCTGCACTGTGGTGTATATAAGCAGTGCAGATTTTGGGCTCGACCCTTTTTTCTATGGATGGAGACAAATAAACAGTTGCTGCAGAAAGAACCTAGTGTCCGCGTGTCTTCTTCCCGGCGAGACGACTGCGCGGGCTACAATTTGCCACATGGAACACCAAAACACTGAAGATAAATGAGAGGAACCTGAAGAGATTTTCTTGAATTTTTAGTCACAAAACAGGAGTATATTAACAGCATTTATTCATCAGCATACATAAATTTATGATTCAAAAATTCTTTATTTTAGGGGTTTGTGTACATGTGTGCACATTACCCTGCTTGTTTGTGTTATGGTTGTGTGTGTATTTCTCCCTCCCTCTGATTCTCTCTCTCTCTCTGATTCTCTCTCTCTCTGATTCTCTCTCTCTGATTCTCTCTCTCTCTGATTCTCTCTCTCTTTCTCTCTGGTTCTCTCTCTCTATCTCTGTGTGTGTGTGTGTGTGTTTGTGTGTGTGTAGACTGGAGGAAAATTTCAGTAGCTAGCTCTTTTCTTCCACAGAGTTAGAAAGAGGCTCTCACACTTTCTGCTGCTCTGTATGTTCTAATCTGGCTTGTGAGTTTCAGAGCTGTTCTACTTTCTTAACCTCCAACCTGGACTTAGGGCTACAGGGATTATACACCTACTACTTTTTCCTTTTTTCAGGATGAAATTCAGATTATTAGGATTGCAAGGCAAGTGCACAAACCCATTGAGCGATCTGATAGGTATAATTTATGTATGTATAGATGCATGTGTACATATATTGTTTCATGTATTTGTACATATGTGTGCATAAGAGTATGTGTGCATATGTGTATATATGCATTTATATTCTAATTATATATATATGGAGAGAGAGAGAGAGAGAGAGAGAGAGAGAGA
>NW_022196894.1:17866704-17875485 GCF_008632895.1 Mastomys coucha | reverse complement strand
AGAGAGAGAGAGAGAGAGAGAGAGAAAGAGAGGGTGAGATTGGTTGTTACCACTTCAGAATGACAATGTAATGGAGAAAAGTATGAATTTCTCATTGACACGAGAACTTTTTCTTTGCCCCCAAACTAGGCAGCATCTTTGAAACAAGCTGTGTCTTGTCATCCCTGTCTGGCTGTATCTCTTTATAAAGTCCTATATTGGGTATTCTGTTAGCATGTGATAGAGAACAGATGTTATCTAGCTCAGGTCCTTGATTTTTTTTTTATTTTATACTTATTACACCGCAATTGCCACATAGGCTTCTGGGAAGTCTTGTGTTAGTTTGGTTTTATGCAAGATTAACATCAGAAAATAATGTCTACTTTTATTTCAATCATATAATTTATTCCTTTGAAGAATGGAAACTACCTTTGGCTTAGATGTCTCTGACATATATCACTGCTTTAATGATATTGTGGATTGTATTCTAATCACTGGTATAGAAAAGAAGTTGCTTCATTTCATGCCAACTGTAACTAATCCATGGTTACCATATCCTTCCCCATTATTAAGTACCTTCTCTATCATCATAAAAATTCTATTTAGGGATAATGTGTTTGTATTAGGAATGTTAATTTCAAAAATTCTATTGACTTTTCACTGAACTATAAGATGATTGCTAAGTGAATTTCTGTGTATTAAAATTACCTGAGTCCTACCTCCTTGCTCTGTTCTCTCTAGAACAAAAATTACTCAGGTTCATCACATATTGTAGCTAATATTAATTTGGAAACCAAACTGAACTAGGCTTAAAAGAAAGAACATTTGCCAGGGGTGGTGGCACACACCTTTAATCCCAGCACTTGGGAGGCAGAGGCAGGCAGATTTCTGAGTTCGAGGCCAGCCTGGTCTACAGAGTGAGTTCCAGGACAGCCAGAGCAACCCTGTCTCGAAAAACCAAAAAAAAAAGAAAAAAGAAAAAAGAAAAAAAAGAAAGAAAGAAAGAAAGAAAGAAAGAAAGAAAGAACATTGGGTTTGGTTTCTGACAATAGTAAACTTACAGTTTCTAATGATTTCTGGTGATAATGATTAGGTGTAATAATTAGTTCTAGTCTGCCCCTTTCATAATGGTGAATTTAGAGGGTTTAGATTAAGGGAATTAGCTAGTTGTTAACAGTGGGGAGTGGAGTAAGTGATATGAGTAAGATCTGCAAACAGACACTTCAGCTTGCTTTGTAACTTCTGAATGGGGTTAAAACAGAAAAGAGGGCCATTACTTTTTTACTTGCTTCTGTAGTTGCTGTGGCAAAATATCTGATAGGGAATGTCAGTCGGTTACTTCGAGGAAGGCAACAGGGTGTCCTGGTTTGTGGCAGTACTCTGTTGCTTCTCACAGATAACACAGAATTAATACCACAAGTAGTCATAACTATTAAAACCTACCACTGAAAACCTTGTGCTACCTAGGCTAAACCCCGAAAGTTAAACAATCTCCCCAAAGAGTGGCCAAGGATTCAAACACAGGAGAACACATCTCTCTCTGTCTGACCCTCCCATGCACTGGGTAGCAGGTGTCTTCCTGTTAAATAACACACACACACACACACACATACACACAGACACTTTTTATATACTCTGTGTGTGTTAATGCTAAAGCATTTTCAGTCAAAGTATAAATCAGAGGGCCAGAAAGATGGCTAAGCAGATAAAGGCACTTGTCAGCATGACTGACAGCTTGAATTTCATACCTGAGACTGAAATAGTGGGAGGAGAAGACTGACTCCTATTAGTTATCCTTTGATACCCACAATTCACTTTGCCTTCCCCTACTCCCAACTAAGAGCAGGGTATCTTTGAACTGACAGAGACCATTCTGCCTGCTTTATGAGCTCATGAATTAAAGGTGTGCACCCTGCCGATTAGTCCTTTGGACTTCACTAGGTAAAATGTGAAGGCTGAGGCCTGGGACCAGGAAGTTAAGAAATACCCTAAGACTGACTACTTATTTCCCCTTCTCATACTTTTAATCATTTGCATATCAAACATATTCACTGTGTGGGCTGGAAAAGGAGGCTGAGGAGTTTATAACATGTATTGCTGATGCCCAGCACCTGAGCTTGATTTGTAATACACACACATTGGCTGACAAAATTCTGGAACACCAAGTCCAGGGGATGAAATGACCTCTTCTGATGTCTGTGGGAAGCACACACACATGGTACACAGACGGAATACACATGCAAAACATTCACACACTTAAAGTCAGTCGATCTAAAGAAAGAAACACAAATATGTTGGTTGCTTTCATGTTGACTGTGCCTACTTCCAGGAGCATGTATTATTTATTTTCTGTCATTTTATGAGTTCCCCTCCCCAAGTTACAAACGTGCTCACTTTCTGGTGTTTTTCTTTTGTTTCCATAGTCCAATTTACTATCATTTACATTTTAAACCAGTGCTTCTCAACCTGTCTGTGGTGACCAATTGGAGGAGGGGCATAGAACAGTCTCACACAGTTTGCCTAAGACCTTCTGAGAACACAGATACGACATTACAACTGATAACATTATGAAACCTACAGTTATGGAGTAGCAACAAAAACAATTTTATGGTTGGGAGTCACCACATGAGGAACTCCATTAAAGGGTCACAGCATTAGGAAGGTTGAGAAGCACTGCCTAATACAGTGACTGGCAAGGAGTGAGGCTATGAAGATGATGAAGGGAATGTTCGTGGATGGGTTTCTCTTCTCTGGTACTACTGAAGGCATAGGCACACACACACACCCATCTTCCCCTTCACAACAAGCAAGTACATTACTTATCAAATTAGGGGAATTATCATTATGGGTGCTTTTTCTTCCCAAGGATCAGGTATCGGCTCTCCCCTCAAACAAACATAAACTCCAGATTTCAAAAAATCCTTCTGCATCCTCTTCTGTAGTCTACATGAATTCTTGCTACATTCTTCCTGCAATGCAAAGGCAGAGAGTTAACTTTTGGTTTGGTTCTGAAATTAACTCTTTTGTTTTGGGGTGCATGCTTTCAAATCAACTTTATTCCTAGTAATCACAGAGTATTGACACATGAAAAATATAAACTGTTCTTTAACATGAAATCACTTCTAATATGCCTATCTATTTACAAATTGCTAGGATATAATCAAGATGTGAAGATATTCATGCTAGACTAAGAGAAAAGCATGAAAGGAGAATCAGCATGTTGTTCTCTGGTTGAGACTAAGCTTAATTCATTATGTGTCCAATTTCCTACATCTTGTATAAGATGGTCATTAATATTAATAAACCCTCCTTTAACAGTCTTTCTCCTCCACAATTGGGGGGGGCACAAATTGCACATTTTTTCCATTTGTAAGTAAATGCCAGTTAAATCGGCAGTGCTATCCATATTATAGTACCTGTGGAACTGCTTTATAGAAACACATTGGTCCATTGAGTCACATTCAAAACTCATTAAAATGCCACTAATCATTCACACAGCCTCTCACTCTAGGGTGACAGGTTATACAGAAACAGGTTCTCTAAGCTCCAGCAGCTCATAGTGAATATGGAAGTATCTAAGTAAACTATTTTAAGTGTTTGAATGTGGCAAAAAATATAAGTGTATATTCTTTTTTAAATACAAAAAGGAGAACTTCAATGGAACTATTGACGTTCTACTTCTAGAAATGCTGGCTAAGTGGGGAAAGACACTTTATTGTTTAACTAGATGAAGAGCTTTCAATATACCCTCATAAGAATCAATTAGAAAATGCTCTAATCTCTCCATAAGGCAAATTTGATGAACCTATTACAAATTGCTAAATATCCACAATATCTTCTCAGTCTAAACACAGTCGGAAGAGAGAAACCAAAGACATGCTCTCATATAGGATGCTGAAATAGGAGTGTCCAAGGGTAGATAAAACTTATGGGCATTTTTCTGAGGGTAAAGGCACTTTGGAGATTTCTAGATCATTGAAATATCTGGACTTATTAAAAGGTATTCTGGTCTATTATCATAGTCAAATTTTAAATCAGTCTATTGTGTATTCATTTCTACAAACAATACTTTGTCAAACATCAAACGTCTTCCATTATGTGAGAACTGCACTCAGTCTTCCACTCACTATGTCTTTTGAGTCCATTCTCATACTGGGCCACCACTACCCATAAGGACTTACTGCTCACTTACAAATTATAGAAAGTTTCACATCTACAATATGGTTTCCTCTGAACCACCTTTCCATATAAATTCTGGGATAGACTAATGCTGAATTAAGACAAAATTCATGAGAAAATTAATTTCACAAAGAAGCATTGTACCTTGATATGGGAGGTATAGCTGTCATTGTCCTCTTTTGTGCACCTAGAAACAACAATGGTAGGTTTGTCAGGGAGCCTTCAGAATAAAAATATGCAACCTTCTTTCAACCTTTGTTTTGTGGCTGGATCTCTTTTTCATGAATGAAAACACCAGAATAACTATCCAGTAAACTTTAGAGGATTCTCTGTCACCACCTCCTGATTCAACATAAGGGCCCCAGGATACACTAGCTCATAAAACCTTCAGACCTCATGTGGAGTCTGGGCATCCAAAATGCCATTCTCACACATGCATGGCAAGCACTTTATCCACGGAAGCATCTCCCTAGCAATGGATTCGTTTCAGCATTTCTTGTTTTATGACAGATATCATCAGTAATTTCAACATGGTATGCTCTATAAATAATTATTCAGTTTGTGATTATAGAAGAAATAAAGAGCTTAAATAGTCTTACACAGAAGCAAAGACAGTGTCAGGTTCTGAATGTTATATTTTCTACAGATTAATATATTGTGAAATACACACATCTTACCACAGTGATGCTCTTCTGGTAATTTTCTCATGCACTACAAAGGAGGGAGGCAAAATTTGTCATTAAACAACTGTAGCCTATGCCAAGACTAATATTTTGTGATCCTATATGCTTTGACACCATTTATGAAAAGCCCTTAAAATGAATATTGATTTGTAAGCAATAAATATATGGGAAACTCTTCCTTTCAACTACTTTGTATTTTTAAAATACAAAGAGATGTTTTTCAAAAATGTTACTACTTATAATAAATTGTTGTGCAGAATACCTATGATCCTCAGCACTATCCGACAAAAAGTGTCATCTTAGCCTGAACTGTTATCCCCTAGTGAATTGTTCAAAGGACAGTATTGTGTCGCCATTGGTGCTTTCTGTGTCTGCCCTAGGGATGCTGGCAGAACTCTGAGTGAGCATACTCATCTTGTACAGAAGTGAAAGGGACTTCTCCAAGAATTGACTTGAACTTCCCTCACTGAAGAGAAATACTCATTCCTAGCACAGGGAAGCTTAGTCTATGCTGACTGTCATTGCAACATAGCCAAACATAGGAAACACAAAGGTCTTCACAAAAATTCCCAGCTGCAAGTGTGACAAAGCTCTAGAGAGATCAGTGTGTTACTCTGCTCGAGATCTTCTGAGGAAGATGCTAAAGGCCCTCAGCTCTAGCATTGGTCCCTAGCTCATGTGCAGTGCAAACAAGTTCAGCATCAACTTCCATTGCCTCCCATGGCAAGAGCTACTGGAAAGGCTCTCTTAGTAGCTATGCAAACTGAACCATTACTCAGGGAGAGAAGCATGGAAGAAACTTGGGGACCAAGCAGCAACTCCAAAGGAGGAATGCTTCACATGAAACATTTTTTTATTTATTTCTGCATGTAAACCATTGAGTGACTCAGCTTTTGCTGTATGGAAAAAGCCTGCCCACCAAACAAAGCTAAAAAATGAACAATTCTTTTTTGTTTTGTTTTGTTTTGTTTTGTTTTGTTTTTCAAGGCAGGGTTTTTCTGTATAACTCTGGCTGTCCTGGACCTCACTCTGTAGACCAGGTTGGCCTCAAACTCAGAAATCTGCCTGCCTCTGCATCCCAAGTGCTGGGATTAAGGTATGTGCCACCACCGCCCGGCAAAAATGAACAATTCTCATTTACTGCCTTTACTGTATGTAAAATTCCACTATACCTTCCTAGGCATTGCCCATGGCTGGAGCAGAGCACTTGTCCCACCAAGAAATCGGCTGAGAAAGTAGATCTATGGTAGACCTTATGCTAGGCATGTGTGGGACCTCTGTCAATCCCCATATCGTGGAATAGGTGAAAAATCATTTACTTATTAAAAGACACTACATGCATCAGCAGTTCATTTTAAATAAACAAATATATTTCAGGTGATATAATTTGAAATATCTTAGAAATAATTCCTTCAATAAACCTCAATCAAAAAACTGTTTGGCAGCAAAGTAAGAAAGGATATAACTACTGGCATGTTTGATTTCCTTAGTTACTATTGTAGCAGGAACAAACCTCTTTTTATAATTAGGATAGAATCAGTGGAGTACTCACTCTTAATCTTACCTGTATTACACTGGAAAGAGTTTTTCAGGATGGATTTTGGCTGTCCTGGTGGTCTTACTCTACTGTGGCAGATTTTAAGCCTGTTATTTTAATATTCATAGAAAACATTAACCAAAGGCTTTGACTTCAGTGTTTGATTTCCTAATTTATATTACATTACAAATTTTAAAAACTATTAATTTGTTCTTCAACAAGTAGATTATATTTGGGGACACTTTCCTTACAGCTCTCCTCATGTAGAAGAAAGGGAAGAATTTAGCCCACAAAAATTAACCCAACAAAACCATACACAGATAAAGACATGTACACACACACACACACACACACACACACACACACCTGCACAGGCACTAGTATCTCTTCAGCCTTTGTTTTGATAGCTGTACTGACAGATTTTTTTTTTCTTATCTAAAGACTCAATGTCAGTCTTTGCCCCTGGAACTGCAAAGCACCTTTTCTCCTGATACTTTGTGCATATTTCACTGACTATGATGTTACCACACAAGAGGATGGTTTGTGGACCATCAAATAGATTTCTAGAACTGTTAAAAAGACACCACAGCTTCCATAATGTTCAAGCTGCTACTTTGTAACTCATGCATGAATGAATCCTGAAATCACAAGCTGCCTGTTTCTATGCCAAACAAGCATTTCTAGGAACTCAATAAGATACTAACAAGAACAAAGAACAACAAAACTTATCGGACACTTGTAGTTTTACTGTGGAACTGTTTAGAATTCCACATAGAAGTTAACATGTATATTTTGCAAGGCATCTCTGAACAGTTTTAAGTACTGAAAATTTTTGAACCACACTTTCTGCATTAGTTTTGATGATTTGGGGAATTTTCAAAGGTGGACTCAGTAAGCTATTTAATGTTTTGTTGATACATAGTCCAAATAAAGAGGGCAATGTAATTGTCCTCTCTTGTGGAAGGAATTAAACGTAATGAGCACAGAATTAGCTTGAAATACAACTTTTAATTTTCTACCATATCAGTGTCTAACCTAGCATCCTGGACAGGAACATATGGGCCTTCACCTCTATGTTCATGTCTAAGTGATGTGGAAGACAAAAGCCCCCTTGTAGAGAGATAAATATTAGTTACACTGTCATTCAGATAATCTATTGAGAGTCAAAGGATTCATTACTGTGGAAAACAGATTGTTTGAAGAGATCCTTGGTGGATGGAGAATTCTGGGAGACATGGGTGTCTTCTAACAGCGATGGAAGATGCTACACCTGACAAAATGGTGGTTCTTTGCATGTAAAGCTGTTGTCAGAGGAGAAAAGAAATTTGTTGGCATCCTGTAGTGATGCCTGACCACTGAGAATCATCCCAAGAAGAGAACTGCCTAAAATGATAGCTACTAGTATGGGTCTTAGTTCACAAATTATGTTCAGTAAGGCTTTGAAAAGCCAAAGAATCTTAGATGGGCATCCATATGCACAGTGAATCCCAGCAGGCTCTTTTTCCAGACTGCAGAGTTGGCTCTTGGAAATGGTGGGTGAACATAGTATTCATGTTCAGTATGAACCACACTGAACACGGTTTCAAGCTAAAAAAACTATACACGTAATACTGTAGAACTTGTAAGACACAGGTCTCAAAGTACTCCTAATAAGAATTTGCTTCTTATCTTTGAAATTACCTACTATTAATGAATTGTTAAACCTTACCAGGACAAAGGCCATTCAGCTTTAAAATAATAGACTTCTGAAACTGAAAACAAAATATGTGTTACTACCACTGTAGAAAAACATGACACGCCCGCACAGCAGCTACGCGTTGCGACTTGCAGACGTCTGCTTTAGGTATCGCAGCAGGAACCGAAGTACGCCCGAGGACTTCAGAAAACATGCCGAAGCCACACAGCGAAGCAGGGACTGCCTTCATTCAGACCCAGCAGCTCCATGCAGTCATGGCTGACACCTTCCTGGAACACACGTGCCGCCTGGACATTGACTCCTCTCCCATCACGGCCCGCAACACTGGCATCATTTGTACCATTGGCCCTGCTTCCCGATCTGTGGAGATGCTGAAGGAGATGATTAAGTCTGGAATGAATGTGGCTCGGCTGAATTTTTCTCATGGAACCCATGAGTACCATGCAGAGACCATCAAGAATGTCCGAGCAGCCACAGAAAGCTTTGCATCAGATCCCATTCTCTATCGTCCCATTGCGGTGGCTCTAGATACAAAGGGGCCTGAGATCAGGACTGGACTCATCAAGGGCAGCGGCACTGCAGAGGTGGAGCTAAAGAAGGGAGCCACTCTGAAGATCACCCTGGACAACGCTTACATGGAGAAGTGTGATGAGAATATCCTGTGGCTGGACTATAAGAACATCTGCAAGGTGGTGGAGGTGGGCAGC
>NW_022196894.1:17863647-17865090 GCF_008632895.1 Mastomys coucha | reverse complement strand
GCTTTCCCAACAGCTTTGGCCTCCCCACTCCTCCTTGTGCACTCCACTGCTGTCACTGCAGACACTCTCCTCTCCACTTTGTATTCTGCAGTCTCCAGGCCTGTTGCTATAGTGCCCACCTGAATGTCAATAAACAGCAGCTGAAGCAAAAAAAAAAAAAAGAAAGAAAAAGAAAAAGAAAAACATGACACATAAAAATGATCAGACTCATTATTAGTATCAATTTCTATGATACCAGTCTTGAGACTATTCTAGAATAAATATTCATTTGTAGTGAGTTACTTCACATAGAACTAGTCTATTCCATGTATATTTCAAATCAAAGATGACAGTAATTTATCAAACATTTATGCCTAAAAATAAATACACATACACAATTGTGATGATCCTAAATGAACTCTCTCTGACTGATAGAGAGCACAATCCTGACAGAATAACAAACTGTTTCAAAAATAACTTCTTGTAATTCTTTTTAACTCTAGGCAAATAGCTCTGGAGAGAATTATAGATTGAGTCTGGTGGCACACATTTGAATTCCAACACTTAGTACGCAAAAGCAGATGCACCACTGTGATTTCCTGGACAAACAGAGCTACATTTAGTGAGACCATGTCTCATCCCCACCCTTAAAAAGAGTAAAAGCGATAGCTAGGCTGCAAGCTGTCCCCTGCATGCCATTCTCTGGCCACAATTAAACCCAACTTAAGCAGGTCTTCTACACCAGAAACATCCAAGTTAGACCTCTTCTCTTGGCATGCTCTACCCATTTTCACCAAGACAACTCTGTCCCCTGATTTCCAATGTCCAGGCAAAGGCAGCCTACCTTAGGACTCTTGTGCCAGAAGGCCACCATAAAAACACATTCAATGAGAGCTAAATCAATCTGACACATCCAGAGTCCAGGTATCCTACTATACCAAGCTCTGGATATCCTAACACAATCAAAGCATAATAAAATGTCTTTAAATCCAATTTTATGAAGATGATAGAGGAATTTAAAGGGCAAATTAATAAATCCCTTAAAATATACAGGAAAATACAATCAAACAGATGAACAAAATGAATAAAACAATTCAAAACCTGCAAATGGGAAAAGACGCAGTAAAGAAAACACAAACTGAGGGAAACTTGGAGATGGAAAAACCTAAGAAAGAGAACAGGAACAGAAGCACAGCCAACAGAATAAAAACAATGGAAGAGATGATCTCAGGCATAGATGATATAATAAAAGAAAATGTTAAACCTAAAACATTACCGACGCAAAGTATTCATATAATCTGCAACACTGTGAAAAATCCTACTAAGAATAATGGCAATGAACAAAAGTGAAAAAAGTAGCAGCACCAAGGACAAGAAATATTTTCCGCCAGGCGGTGGTGGCACACGCCTTTAATCCCAGCACTTAGGAGGCAGAGGCAGAGGCAGGTGGATTTCTGAGTTCAA
>NW_022196894.1:17861442-17863637 GCF_008632895.1 Mastomys coucha | reverse complement strand
AAAAGAAAGAAAGAAAGAAAGAAAGAAAGAAAATATTTTCAACAAAATCATAGAAGAAAACTCCCCCAACCTAAAGAAAGAACGACTATCAACATAGAAGAAGCTGACAGAACACCAAATTGATTGGTGTTCCCAACACATAATAATCCTCCATCCACGCAATGAAAATGATAGGAATTAACAATCATTGGTTATTGATATCTCTCAACATCAGTGAACTCATCTTTCCCAATGAAAAATCACAGGCTGACAGGCTGGATGTGGAGACAGCATCCATCCTTCTGCTGTATACAAGCAACATACCTCAGCAAAGATAGACCATTACCTAAGAATGAAGGACTGTAAAAAAATCTTCCAAGGGAAGGCAATCAGGATGAAAGCTAAGTAGCAACTGTAAACTTTTAACCAAAATTAGTCAAAAGAGACAGGGAAGGATATTTCATACTCATCAAAGAAAAACACCCCAAGATGACATCTCAATTCTGAATTCCCCAAATTAAAGGGCCCTCACATTTGTAAAAGAAACCTTACTAAAGCTTAAAATCTACTTTTAACCCTATACATTAGTAGTAAGAGATTGCAGTACCTCACTCTCACCAATGGAGAGGTCATTGAGTCAGAAACTAAACAAATGTTATGAACAAAATGGGCCCAACAGGTATCTACATAACATTTCACCAAAATGCAAAAGAAAACACCTTCTTCTAAGCACCTGAGGGAACCTTCTTCAAAATTGACTTACCCTCAGCCACAAAGAAAGCTTCATCAGGTACAAGAAAATTGAAATAACCCCTTCTATCTTATCAGACCACTATGGATGAAAGCTGAAATTCAACAAGTATAGAAACATCAAAAGCATACAATGTCATGGCCGGTGGACAACTCTCCCTTCAATGATTACTGGATCAGGTAAAAATGAAGAAAGATATGAAAGACTTTCTAGAATTCAATGAAAATGAAGGCCCACAGAATAACTAAACCTGTGGGATACAGTGAATGCATGCCAAGAGGAAAATTTCATGGCACTTAGTGCTTTTACAAAGAAATTAGAAAGATCTCATACTAGCAATTTAAACCCTACACTTGAAAGAGACCTTAAGTCCGAAATCCATAAAGAACCCAAGAAGTTAGGCACTCAGAAACCAATTTTAAAATGGGGTAAAGATCTAAACAGAGAATTCTCAACAGGGGAATCTCAGAAGATCAAGAAACACCTAAATGTTCAGTCTTTAGTCATCAGTGAAATGAAAGTCAGAAGGACTCAAAGATTCCATGTTACACCAGTCAGAATGGCCACATTCAAAAACTCAAGTGACAGCCCATGCTGGAAAGGATATTGAGCAAGAATTGGAGAAGGACATTGAAGTCAATGGAAGACAGTATAATTGAAGGGTCAGGGACAGCACAAGTCCTACAGAATCAACTAATCTGGGCCTTGAGGTCACAGAGACTGAACCACCAACCAAAGAGCATGCATGGGCTGCAAAGACCCCCTTCCCATATGTAGCAGATGTGCAGCTTGGTCTTCATATGGGTTCTCTAAAAACTGAAGTGAGGATTGTTTCACACTCTGTTGTCTGCATTTGGATGCATTACTGCTAGCTGAGCTGCCTTGTCTGGTCTCAGTGGAAGAAGAACTAAAATCTCTACTCTTATTTAGGGTAATAGGATCAGCTACTATATACTATATTTACATTCACTATAAAACCCTTACCTTCATTGAACCTGACATGCTTCACTTTGGTTTTCTATGCTGGTGTTCCTGGACTGTGACATAGGTCTTAAAGTTATCATTATTGTGCTATTCATAAGAAAAACATTTAGCAAATGTTTTAAGTACTTTATCTTTGAGTCCCTACTGTATCTTACTTTAGATGTTTACAAACAATATTTTTTTAAACAGGATCTCACTATGTAGCCATGCTGGTCTGAAAAATCCTCTATGGACCATGTTGGCCTTAACTCACAGAGATATATGTATCTCCTACTTCCCAAGTTCTGGGATGAAATGCATGGGCCAACAGGACTAGACAATGTTGAAGTCACTTTTCACCAATTGACTATGATTGCTGACTGCAGTCCTTCCCACCTTTTCTCAAGAGAAAACATAGGAATAGTTAGCTATTAATTAAACCACAAACAAAAGTGCACACATACACACACACACACATACACACTCACACACATTCACACTC
>NW_022196894.1:17850610-17855886 GCF_008632895.1 Mastomys coucha | reverse complement strand
ACTTGATACAAGAGTTACAAATGTCAAGCACAGCATCCAGTCTCACTCTTTGTTGTTCTCTTACAAGCCGCCTCCCTAGTTAATCGTCTATGTTTCTTTTGAGTATATAAATGTTTTTGAAATATATAAGCTGTTCTGAAAACCATAGTATAGTGTAAAAACATGAAATAAACAATACTACTAATAGAGAGGCTGAGATAGGAGAAGCAATATTTTAAGACCCTTATGTTGTACACAGCAAGACACTGTCACAAACAAACAAGCTGACAGTGTATATAGATTGTACAATGTTGGACCTATTTCTCCAATTACCAAATTAGAGAGATCATTGGATGACAATCAACAAATTTCCAATTCCTCATATTATTGGATTTCAATCGATTAGTACTTGCTGTTCAAATATTCACTAAGAGATATTTCAACATGTTTTAATGTTCAAACTATGGGATGATATTTATTATGACAATCAATAAACTACTATACAGTGCAAAATACAGTAAATACAAGACATGATAAAACTAATATAATAGGGTAAGAATGGAAAGACAAGAAATGTTTCATAATAAGATTTTCTGGAATGTGGATAAGTGGGAGGATGAAGAGAGCACTGAAATGGAATGAGCTGGAACCTTAAAGGTGCTTACACAAGGCTCAAGTCAAACCACTAATCAAAAAGCATTATTTCAGATGCCTGTATTGTTTCATAGGGGCTCAGTTCAATACTTGTTAGGGATTTCTCTTATTTCTGGACAAAACCAGAAGGTTAAAGCAAAATTTGCCAAATTATATAACTGTTTTTAAGCTTTTCAGGGGGAATAGTAGTTAAAAATGGGGAAAGAGAAGCCAGACATATTTCTGGGGGTTCTAGTCTCCAGTCACTGGGAAAATCATGGGTAGGAAGCTAGCTAGCTTGGCCAATCTAGGTGCAACCTTAGACACACACAGTTGCTCAGTTTCAACTTGGCTCAACTGCTGGGTGCCTCCAATCTATCTCAGCTAGCATGCCAGAACTCCCAGCTCAGCACCTAAATCTGTACTCAATTTCAGTTGCTGCTCAACACCCCCAACTCAACACCCCCAACCTCTTGCCTGTAGAATTGGCCTGGGGCTGTTCCACATGAGATCTCACATGGCTGGTTGGCTTCTCTACCTCCAAAGCATGGTGAATTCTCCCTCCTTGTGTCTGTCCATTTGCCTGTGGGGACTCAGTAGTCCTGCCTATTCCTTCAGCCCAGAAATTGGCATCTTACCAATAGATCAAGAATCAATTGGGGAACAGTACCTTGACATTGGAATTACCCCTAGATATCATTGTCTTTGGGACAGCTCCTTTCACTTTAACAGCTACTGTCTTTATACCTGGCAGTCTTCATATCACTAAAGTCAGTAAAAGTGTTCAGGGAAGTTTTCACCATGTTATTGTGAGCTATCCTCAGGTAACGTACTGATGGCATTTAAGTTGTAATCTCTAGTGAGAGATAACTGCATCATGGAGGTGTGCCATTAACAAGAGCTGTAAGCCTATCCTACAAGGCTCTTTCCTTCCTTCACTACAAGATGAGCACATTTGTTCTATTGGGACTTCCACCCTTAATAAAGTGCTTCTCTCAGACCCAAACAAACGGAGCACATCAGTGAGAAACTGGAAACATCAAGACAGCAAATTAAAATAAACTTATCAGTACTGGAGCATGGCTAAGCAGTTAAGAGGCTGCTCTTCTATAGCACCAGGGTTTGACTTCCTAACACTGACAATGTGGCTCCCAACCATCTCTAATTCCAGTTCTATGGATGCCACTGTCATATCCTTGCCTCTCCATGAATGCATGTAGTGTGCAAACTTACATGAAGGCAACACACCCAAACATGTCATTAATAATTTTAATAAAAACATTTTATTATATAAGTAAACTTCAACAGGTATTTCATTTTAACGAGAAGCTGCCTTTAACAGGAGCTGGCAAACATATTTTTGCTTTTGGGTTTGTTTTGGGGGGGGGGAAGAGATTGGTTTTGGTTTTCTCAGAATGAGGCATAAATTATAGAACAAAATATATACAGAGCCCAGAACCTGTATGTCTCCAGCCATACAGTAAGGGTACTGATGAACAAAAGTTAGGAATAACTACCACATGCACTGCTGAGATGAGCAAATTACCTTTGCAGATTGGTCTCAGTTCATGCATTCCTTCAAGTTGGCGGAGAAGCTCAAATATGTTTGTTGAGGGCTGGAGAGATGGCTCAGCAGGTAAGAGCACTAACTGCTCTTCTGAAGGTCCTAAGTTCAAACTCCAGCAACCACATGGTGGCTCACAACCACCCGTAATGAGATCTGATGCCCTCTTCTGGTGCTGTCTGAAGACAGCTACAGTGTACTTACATATAATAATAAATAAATCTTTTTAAAACTTTTTTAAAAATTAAAAAAAGAATGTTTGTTGAACACCAGCACACAGATTCTTTTCTATCACCTCACTCCATGTCTGGTTTAGTCAATCTGGATTCTAAAACCCAAATGGGAAGGAAATGATTCACTGACTTCAAACCCACCCTATCTGCCTTTCCAAGACTCCCCAGAATGTACTCAGTGCCTCTTTTACTCCAAAGGAATGTAATGCAAGTTGTCCTTAACAGCAACGTGTGTCAGAGTTACTTCAGATTCCTGGATTGTACTGAAGACTGGCCCACATAAACCCTCCTGGGGTGGGGAGGGGAATGTCTTCTTACCTTCCTTGAGATTTTGTTTTCTAGGCCTATCCAGGAAGTCCGCAGCCTAGAATACTAGGAGCCATACAAACTGATACATTGTATGCTGCCAAGAAGTTTACTGAAGAACATCTCTTAACCTTGAGTAGCATTCCAAACAGTCAGAGCAGAAGGGAATCATTCCTTTTGGCAGCTGTTGTAAAGGAAGGAGCACAGAAAACAAAGGGGATTGTGGTTGTTATTGTTTCTGCTGTTGTTGTTGTTTTTAAGTTCTTAGGTATCTGTAATTATGAAAAATGAAGCATAGTATTTTGTAGAACATCTCATAGTTTATTGAATTCAAACAAATGCAAGAATATAGCTTATTCCAGGACAGCCAGGGCTATACAGAGAAACTGTGTCTCAAAAAAACCAAAATAAATAAATAAATAAAATTATATGTATATAAATATATCTTAAACAGGTTCCAGGTTTGGTGCAAGAGTTAAGAGTATTTGGTCTTGCAGAGGATCCCAGTTCATTTTTTAATGTCCACATAGTGACTCAAATTAAAATGGAACTCCAGCCCTAAAGGATGTGATTGCCATTTCTGACATCTGCAGCCGCCAGCCACTCACTTGGTGCACATACATACAGGCAGGCAAAATAGTCACATACTTAAATTAGATAATATAAAATAGATAAAATAAATAAATCTTCAAAATTATTTTTAAAAGAATATAAACTTAAAATGTTGCCTATTTTCCACAAGTCATTTTAGTATATTATACCTAGGAATTTTAGTATATAAATTTAGTATACATACATTTAACACTCCTTTTAAAAAATTTTTATGGAAAAAATTTTATGGAAATTTTTTTTATGGAGATTAAAACCCTCAGAGCAGCCCCATCTACTGCGAGAATGAAGACCATTCTCAGCACTCAGACTGTCGACATTCCAGAAAATGTTGACATCACTCTGAAAGGGTACATAGTCCTTGTGAAGGCCCCAGGGGAACTCTGCGGAGGGACTTCAATCACACCAATGTAGAGCTGAGTCTTCTTGGAAAGAAAAAGAAAAGGCTCTGGGTTAACAAATAAATGGTGGGGTAACAGAAAGGAACTGGCCACTGTCAGAACCATCTGCAGACATGTTCAGAACATGATCAAGGGTGTCACACTGGGCTTCCGTTACAAGATGAGGTCTGTGAACACTCACTTCCCCATCAACGTCGTTATTCAGGAAAATGGGTCTTTGGTAGAAATCTGAAATTTCTTGGGTGAGAAATCTATCCGCAGGGTTCGGATGAGGACAGGTGTTGCTTGTATGGTCTCTCAAGCCCTGAAGGATGAATTAATCCTTGAAGGAAATGATATTGAACTTGTTTCAAATTCAGCCGCTCTGATTCAGCAAGCCACAACAGTTAAAAACAAGGATATCAGAAAGTTTTTGGGTGGCATCTATGTGTCTGAGCAGGGAACTGTGCAGCTGCTGACAAGTGAGGCCTCAGTTTACCTAGGTCCAGAAACAAGATCCTGATCATGAGTACAATTTGGGCTCTTTTGGGAGAATAAAAGATTTATACATTGGGAAAAACAAAAAAACAAAAACAAAAACTCAGAGCAAAATAAGGAGGGCCCAGAGGAGGATGCATGAATCTTACTCAGAAGGAGAAACAAACTAGTCATCGAACATGGGTGGAGGAGGGGAACTGGGTGGGAGATGGGGAGGAAGGGAATGGGGATGAGGATCAGGTATGGAGAAAAGGTGTGTGAGAGAGGACTGGGAGTGAGAACAACAATGTGAATGTGTGTGGGGGGGTGAGGGCGGGTATCTCTGGGAGTAGCTTAAGACCTGGGACTGGGGAGGCTCTTTATGGGGATGACCCTAGCTGAGAATCCTAGAGGCTCGGTATATGGAGATTGAAGTGCCAGATGGGATTTCCAGTAGATGAAGGGTGACATCAACTCACCAACAAAACCTTCAACCCAAAATTCATCTTCCCAAAAAATGGAGCAGATTGAGAGAATGGCAAACCAATGACTGGTCCAACTTGAGACACACCTCATGTAAGAGAGACAATCCTAGACACTATTAATGGTACTCTTCTATGCTTGCAGACAGAAGCCTAGCATAACTGTCTCCTGAGAAGTTTCATCCAGCAGCGAATGGAAATAGATGCAGAAACTCACAGCCAAATATTAAATGGTGCTCAGGTGTCCACCGCAGACAGCTCCCTCTCTCTCTCACCTCTGGGCCATGTCCCACCCTGCTTCCATGAAGCGCATGCGCTCTCTCTCTCTCTCTCTCTCTCTCTCTCTCTCTCTCTGTCTCTCTCTGTGTGTCTGTCTGTCTGTCTGTCTCTCTCTCTCTCTCCTCTCTCTCTCTCTGTCTCTCTCTGTGTCTCTCTCTGTGTCTCTCTCTGTCTCTCTGTCTCTCTGTGTCTCTCTGTGTCTCTCTCTGTCTGTCTCTGTCTCTGTGTCTCTGTCTGTCTCTCTCTGTCTCTGTCTCTCTCTGTCTCTCTGTCTCTCTCTCTCTGTCTCTCTCTCTGTCTCTCTCTGTCTGTCTGTCTCTCCCTCCCTCCCTCC